>NC_136968.1:17280669-17710669 GCF_032717465.1 Coenobita brevimanus | reverse complement strand
GGTTATTATAATTATTATTGGTGGCTGGGTTGCCTGTTGTATCCATCCGTGGAATTCGGACGACAGAGCTAAAGGTGGAAAGAGGAGGCAAACTGGCATGTGATGACACTGTTTCATCCCTGCTGGTAATGCTGCTTCAATGTATTATAGTTTATTCTATCTACATCGTTCCTCTCCCTTATTTCATAGCATCATTAATGAAAACTGTTTTACAGTATACGCTACATGTAATACAGGATAAGATGATTGCGTTGATGCTGTCATGCATGCCAGAAGCTGTATATATATATTCCCTATAAACCTTTCACACATGCTGCAAAGGCTATTTTCTTTAACATTTGGAGATGTTCAGAATACGAGTATGATAATTATTTACTATACCTTATGATTAGGTTAGCCACAGTAAGAACTGTGGCGGACATTAGTTTCTGATTTTGTGAATATAAGGTCCATTGTTAACAAGTGACCACAGTGAAGTCTAGGATGTCTTCGCTTCGTTTGTGCTATTTCCTGATCTTTCTGTGCACCACTGGACTGACTTGCACAACTGACTGTGATAAATGCAGTCTTAAAATCACTAACTGTACGAAAGATCTTTCGTAATTTGAATAAAATCGCCTGTTAGGTGCAGAAATAAACAGAAAGGACGTCTCCCGGAATCAAGGGGTTCATTACGCACAAATCGGAACCACTAACTGCAAAAGCGATTTCTTCATCCAAGACAGGATTCGTTGTCTGCAATAACTGGTTACTTCGCTCAGCAGTAAAAACGTGCTTTGCAATTAAATTAATCATAATGTTTCAAAGACTCCTTGAACTATTATTTTCTCGCTGTCTTTCATGATATTAATTGTGGTCACCATAATACAAAATCATGTGAAATAAAGTACCTGACTTAATACAAATACAGTAATTAATTACCGCTGATGTGAGAATAGATACAGAAGGCTAAGCATTTCCTAATCCATTAACTAGAACACACCAAAGTCCACAGGCAGAGGTGTATCCCCTTTTGTTGACGTGAGGGTACATATTAGTGGATCATATAATTGTGGTGGTTAACATTTTTAAACCTGAGGGGCTCTCAACTAATGAGGAAACATTACTACCTTTTCAGCATGCTAGGTATTAATATCTGGTTACTAAAGAAGACTCTTACACCTGGCGATATGTGCTAATGAAGGAAGATTACAACCTCTTCAGTTCGTTTGATATTACTGATGAGTTAATGGAGATGAGAACAATACAATGTTGAGAGTGAACTGAGAGTTAGAGATATGCTTAAGCTTGTGAGCGAGGAATGTAGCAGGAAGTGGTTCTCTGATGGCCATCCCCTGTTGCTGAGCATGCCAGGAAGGGTGAAGACATCGGAGATCAAGATTATAATGATAATTGTAGCAAATTATCTCGTTTCATGTCGCAAATTAATGACAAAAGATTACAGTTCCCCCAGTGCACTTGGAAACTTCATTAACTGTTTGGAGCAGGGCAGTGAAATGGCGGGGGACAGGGCGACATGGAGGCGATTTGTTTGTGGCCGCCCCTTACGGGATTGAGGCGTCCGGATATATATAGATAGATAGATATATTGCCAGAAGCCTCAATCCCGTAAGGGGTGGCCACAAACAAATAGCCTCCATGTCCCCCTGTCCCCCGCCATTTCACTGCCCTGCTCCCAGCTCACACCCCCCTCTCTCATATACCTCTCCACTCCATCCCTCCATCTCATCCTTGGCTTCCCCTTCCCTCTCCCCTTCCCTCCACCTCACTCACATACACTCTCTTGGTCAGTCTCTCACTCTCCATCCTCTCCACATGGCCAAACCACCTCAGTGTGTTTCTCCTAACGCTTCCTATCACATCCACATCCACACCACAACGCTCCTTCACTTCCTCGTTTGTCAGTCTGCCTCTCCATGTGACTCCACATGCTCCTCTCAAATAACTCATTTCCACTGCTTTCACTCTTGCCTTCTGTCCCTCTAACATGGTTCAAGCTTCACTTCCATAGGTTAGAGTTGGTATAATAATACTGTCATGTAATAGCTTTTTCACTTCCATGCTCACTTCCCTGTTTCTTATCACTGCTTTCAAAGAACCAGCAACCATTCTTCCTTCTTGTACACTATCAAGCACTTCACCCTCTATACTCCCATCCTTACTCATCACTCTACCCAGGTACTTAAACGCACTCACATTTTCCATTTCCTCATCATCCAACCACACTGTACATTCAGTGACTTCACTTCTCTCGAAGACCATAACTTTACTCTTCCCTACATTCACCTTTAGATTCCGTTTCTTACACACTCTCCCAGACTCATTCACCAAACCTTGCAGGTCCCCTTCGTCATCACTTAACAACACAGTATCATCTGCAAACAACAGTACAGGAAGTTTCCAAACACTGCCCTCTCTCACTAGGGCCGCTCCAACAGCCACTAACCTACCTTGTATCCTTTTTATAACCCCATCCATACACAGAATGAACAACCATTTAGATATGACACATCCTTGTTTCAATCCAACCTTCAAATAAAAAAAATAGCTCAGTTCACTATCCATACGCACTGCAGCCTTACCACCCTCATACATACTCTTCATGGCCTTCAACATCTACTCCATATATTCTGAATATTTCCACAATTCTTGTCTATCCACCCTGCCATATGCTTTCTCCAAATCCATGAAGGCCACGTACAACTTCTTTCCCTTCACTAGAAACTTTTCCACTAAAGATCTATGATTGAATATCTGATATACACAACCTTTTCCTTTCCGAAAACCTCCCTGTTCTTCTCCAACTAATTCCTCTGGTATTTCCCTAACTCTCACAATATGTATCCTACAATATACTTTTCCTATTACACGAAGAAGATAAATGCCCCTGTGATTACCACACACTTCTTTTTCCCCTTTTCCTTTGTACAAGGGAATGATTATTATACCTGATTTCCAATCCTCCGGGGCTCTGCCTTCCTCCCAGGCCAATCTGCACATCTTCCACATCCATTCTACTACTATCTCTCCCCCATGCATCAGCATTTCGTCACACACTCCATCAATTCCAGGGGCTTTCCCCATTTTAACTTTCTTCATTACTTTCGCGACTTCCATCCTACAGATTTCTTCCCCTCTTCTCACATCCCTCTTTCTCCCTGCCATTCCCAAGCCACTTATACTCGCATTACTTTCATTCTCTATATTCAACAATACTTTAAGGTGTTCTCTCCATATATAGATATAAATACATATATTCATGTATATATTCTTTTATTTCTTTATTCATGCAAGAAATAATGAGCCAAAGGCCAGAAGTTCGCAAGATTGTACCTTCCAAGAAAAAGTAAAATCTGAATAACAGAGTGCCAATTTCAAGCTCCGTTCATTTCGAGATGCCTGGACAAACTCCGTTTAAAAAAGTAGAGATCATTGGCAGTTGGAAATACAAAGAAAGACAGTACCAGAGTTGATCTGTTGCATGCATGAAGGACCGACAGTAACACCAAACTCTTGCAATAGAGAATTGGACAGAAAAAGGAAGAGAATTTGCTGCTTGACGGGTGGTACGCCCCCCCTGAATTGGTGGAGGGATAAAGAGAACACTTCAGGGCAGCAGTGACCATTGGATTTGCAATAGAAAATAGGGGGATGAATCAACAGTGCAGCGAAGAAACAGAGGTTTAAGGGAGCCATCAACAGGAGAAGAGAAAAATGAGATGAAAATCATTTGATTCCAGTTTTAATTGTTGAGAACAATTGTACGTGGGGAAGCTCCTCAAACACGAGTGTAGTACTCTACTAGGGGCAAATAAAGCCTCTATAGAAAGTCAACAACTGAGCCGAGGTAAAGAAGGCACGGAGTCGGCTTAGCACAACCAATGTCTTCTAAGCAGAAATTATATGAGAGTTTTTTTCCAAGGGAAATTCCGAGAAAATGAAAACCCAAGTATTTTCAGTGACGATGCAGGGTTGAGTGGAACATTTTTAAAATCAGAGTATACTCCTTTGGAAGATTATGACTGGTCAGAAGACGTATGAGCTGAGTTCTTGATGTATTAAAAACATCAAGCCTACTTTTACCCCAGTCAGTGGTATGAGTCCACACAGACATTAGGTGTGCCATAGTCTCATCCCTTGTTTGTTGAAGTAAATGCTGAAACTGACTCTACGAGAAGTGAATGAAAAGGTGAAGGGTGGAGTCATCAGCGTCCGAGTGGACAGGTTTAAATGTACAACACAGAAGGTCATTGATGAGTAGAAGGAAGGGAGTTGTTGACTGGACAGAGCCTTGTGGAACAATACTATTGTAGCACCACCAGAAGAACATTGGCCGTTTACAACATCAGGTATATAACGACCAGAAACGAAGCTTCAGATGAAAGTACATGTGGGGATTGAAACCTTAAGAAGGCTGTTTGGAAATTTAAAATATATGCAGGACTCGACCGAAAACCTTTGGTATGTCAAATGCAATGGCAAAGCTTTTGTCAAAGTCCCGAAAAGAGGATTAGCAGGAGTCTGAAATGAAAGTGAAAAGATCATCAGTGGAGCGTCCTTGGTGGATCTCATACTGGCGACTGAAAAGATTATGATAGGTAAGGTACTTACAAAGAATATATTTAAAAACTTTAGAAATGTAGGATGTTAAAGGAATTGGGCAATAGTTCGAGAGCTGGAAATGGTCGCCCTTTTTTGGGACAGGCTGAACGAAAGCAAGCTTCCATCAAGGTGGAGAGGTACAAGTCGACAAATAAAGACCGTAGATTTTACCTGAACAAGGTGTCAGCACAGAAGCAGTTTCAAGGCCATATGGCTTGTTAGTATTGAGGCCATTAATGGAAAAATATATGAACTGAAGGTTTTTAGAGTCAGTCATGAAGAAGTCAGAGGAGAGAAGTGATGGAGAAACCGCACCGGAATCGTCTAAATTCAAGTTGGGAGTGAAAGTCTGAGCAAAGAGCTCAGCTTTTTCAGTAGAAAACACAGCTACAGAGCAATTAGAGCAGAAAAGAGGAGGGAAAGACGAAGTAAAGTTGTCAGAATGGTTTATGGTATGGTGCCAGGAGCGGGAATCTAGATAATAATAAAAAGTAAAAAAAATCTCCGGAGCTATGCAGGAAACTCTGGAAGGACCATACTTGTTTGAACAAATTCTTGCTGACTTTTGAGTGTCACAAGCACCTCATCATCAACCAGTTGTATCTGCACCTGGCACATATACAAGGCAGGAGAATGATGATATGTATCGGTCAAAATTTATCCATTTCTGGGCATAGACGTAGGAGTCCGTTCCCTGAGACCCAGCAGCTGTACTTACTTTACGAGTACTACTGACCTCCACATGTCCCCACTTAGGCGCCAATAACCACTGCTCTGCATAAATACATGCTACAGCTGTCTCATACAGAACTGATTTACTTGTGTTAGCAGGGGTATTGTTACATGCCGGTGGGTCTTAAGTTAGATCAGTTATGTCTGCATTTAACGAAATTCACATCACGAAGCTGCTCCCTGCTTCAGGCAGGAATCGATCCTACGTCCATTAGGACAACAGACCACCTCTTACAGAATTGAGAAGTCTGGATATAGGCAGATAATCAGGTAAACACATACTCTTGCCTATACGAGGCCTTCTCTTAACGATGTATGTGGCTTCAACCTCACTGAAATGTTGTCTTTTATATATTATTCTTGCTACCAACTGATCGTTTTATTTTATTTCGAAAAGGATTCTAATAAGAAAGGTCGAAAAGTCTTCCAAACGAAAACTAAAAACATGTGAAATTAGTGAAGAGATCAGATTAATGTGGGATTCATGTCATAAAATCCCTTCGTCAGGCTGACATCTTATAGACTATTCTTCCTAACGCAACGCTATTTATTCAGAATATGGGGAACTTTGGGGACTTGGTTGATATACATAGACATAATCAAATCGTTCACTACAAGGGAACGGTCATATGTAAAAAATCATCAGGCTGTAGCAAGAACATATATAAAAAAATGTCATTGTACTGAATGGGGTGGCTTGCACAGTTGATTCAACTGTTCTTTTACACCGTCTAGAAACTGTCAGAGCCACATTAGATCTTGGTAAGCTGTCCAGTAAAATTGTAATTTCGCTTTATCATTACGGAGTCCCACAAATACAATTAAATTAATTACCACTCTTCTGCACAGTTTTTTTGTAATAACAAGCAAATAAATATTAACTATTTAAATGCGGTAAGGACAACATATCTTATTCTTGATACCTACCGACGTGTAAGTAATCAAGGGATTAAGGAACGATATATCAAAATTCTCTACCTTGAAAGAATCTACTGAACTGAACAGAATCGTCTGGGGATAAAATAAAATAAGCGAAATAGACATCATGGCAAAGAGACATCATTGCCACGAAGACGTCAACGTGTCATGTACTCTTTTAGAAATAAACGAGTCAGGATGAAATACAGCGGAATCACACTTAGCAATGTTCTTTTTGACTTTGGATATTTCAGAGCACGCCTTATACATATATATCCCATTGGAGCTCAGTGTCCAGAGAACTGGACGGAACTGGGAATTTTCAAATCTTAATAAAGTAGGGAACCCCAGGGTAGGGACCTATGAGCTTCGCGACTATGAGCCGATAGGCGAAGGGCGGTACGCTTAGTACCCTCCCAGTGCAATGCCTCGCCCAGCAGCTCTGGGATCCAATGGGAGAGAGAGAGAGAGAGAGAGAGAAAGAATAACTTGGAGGATCTTTGAAGATTGTTTGGGCTAGTAATCATGTAATAGGCGTCCACGTTGAAAATGTGAACGTGTTCCAGAGAGCGAGCGAGCAAGTCAGGCAGTGTTGAATATTGTCTCATGTGGCTCATCATCTTCCTCTGATTTCCTGACCTGAAAATACTAAAAACAACTTTTTTGATTACACCAAAAATATTCCCTCACACTTCCTAAAACCAATACTCCTCTTGTATTAAGTTTAGGTCTAGAGTCTGGGACCTAGCAGGTTTATATTGACTTTGCTTTTTGCTCACTCCCATAAATTACTTTCACCAAATCTCTTGGCGCGCTCCGATTCGAATCAGAAATAAAAAATTCAGAGTTTTTTTCGTCGATCAGGGTATTGTAATAGTTTGACTCGGATTCAAAAACTAAAAAATAAGTAACCAAACAGAAGGAATTATTTGTTTTGAAGAGGCAAAACCTGGTTGCTCTCAGCATTCGTCAGAAAATACTACTCAGGTAACCTTAGACCGTTACTTCTTGCGCAGTCGGCTCTTACGCTAATCTGCCTTATAAATAATCGTTTCCTCGATTTGCTGAAAAATTATTGGGAATCACCGTTTGTTTATTAAATGATAATAATTGTGGATTATTATGCGACTTCAAAATTGGTGTATATCTTTCTTGTAACTTCAAAATTGGCTGAGAAATCCAGAAAGGTTCGCTTCTGTACAAGAGTTTTCCTCCCGACCCCTGCCCCCATTTCTTGCTGATACGATAAATCTTTCGCTCAGGTACATATGTCAGGGGTCTAAACTGTGACTAAATTTGGTGTTCTAGGTCGCTTCGCTGGCTTGAATAGTAATAAAGAACGTTCACAGCCTGAAAGGGTCAAGGTTCTAATGAGAAGTAAGTTACAAAGGAAAAGACGTTATGACGTCTCATAAACTTATGAGAACAAGTCCCTCCCCATGGCAGGCGGAGGAAACTGAAATCTTTTGAGACATGGTGGTGTGTCTTTTGGAAGGTTACTTGAGTCAGGATTGGCGAAACTAATAGGTTTCAGATGAGCTGAATGAAATCATGTGGTGACGAGATAGACATAAAAATGAAATAACAGGATGAATAGTAATTTCTCTGATGAAGTAACAGGAGTAGGTGCTCACCAAAGGAAGGTGTGTAAGGCTGGAGGAGCAGCGGCAGAGTGAACAGCTGCAAGAGAGAGAGAGAGAGAGAGAGAGAGCGCATGTGTCCTTGCACCACCAGCCATCATATATTGGGATAGTGACACCATTTTCATGGTGTAGATTTCTTCTTCAGAGCTGCAATTTGCTGGCAGTTGTTTAAACTGATGGGATATATTTGTATCAATACACACTGCATCTTATCAATAACTGAACATTCATAGTAATATTATATTTATATATATATATATATATATATATATATATATATATATATATACATACACACATATAGATACATACACACACACACACACACACACACACACACACATATATATATATATATATATATATATATATATATATATGGGTGAGAGCTAGGAGGGGTAGGTGTGGCAGGGAGGTTTTGAAACTGAGTTGGATATAAGAGAAAAAATGATAGAGTATCAGGAGAAATTGAAAGACGAGTGGAACACAGTGAAAGATCAGGAAAATGGCAGTGTGGAGGAGGAACGGCAGTTGTTTAAGAGTGCTCTGGTGGGGCATGCAGAAGAGGTGTGTGGTGTGAGACGTGTGGGTGGTGGTGTAAGAATAGGATGTGAATGGTGGTGCTAGGAAGTAAGTATGGCTGTGGCTGAGAAGACGCGTGCATATGAAGTGTGGCGCAGAGGAAGGATGAGGTGTCATATGAGAGGTATAAGGAAAAGAGGAATAGGGCGAGAAGGGCTGCGTGTGATGCTGAAGTGGCAGCAGATGAGAGGTGGGGTAGGCGGCTGACTGAAAATTTTCAACAGAATAAGAAAATGTTCTGGAAGTAAGTTAAAAGGGTGCGAAAGGGAGAGTCTTGAAAGGAAGAACGAGTAAAAGCAGAGGATGGAGGGATGTTAATTGAGATGGATGCAGAAAGGAAGAGATGGGCAGAGTATTTTGAAAGATTGTTAAATGTAGAGGAGGAAAGGGTGGCTGGGATTGTGTCGGATGGAAGGGTGCAAGGAATAAATGTGTTGCGAGAGTTGAATGATTCCTTGATCACGAAGGAGGAAGTGGAGAAGGCAGTAAAGGAGATGAAAACAGGGAAAGCTGCAGGTATGGAGGGGTGTGCTGTGGAATGCCTGAAGGGTGGTGGAGTGACTATTGCTGACTGGTTTGTAAGAGTGTTGAATGTGTACAATGTGAAAGGTATGGTTACAACTGACTGGGCAAGTGCTTGAGTGGTCCCGTTGTATAAAGGCAAGGGTGATAAGTATGAATGTACTAGTTTTAGGGGTATAAGTCTGTTGAGTGTTGTAGGAAAGGTGTATGGTAGAGTGTTAATTATGAGAGTTAGAGAGGGTACAGAGGGAGTGATTGGTGATGAGCAGTGTGGCTTTAGGAGAGGGAGGGGATGCGTGGATCAGGTGTTTGCGGTGAGACAAGTGTGTGAAAAGTATTTAGCGAAAGGCAAGGATGTGTTTTGAGCATTCATGGATTTAGAGAAAGCGTACGATAGAATTGATAGGGAGGCTTTGTGAACTGTTTTAAGATTGTATGGACTTGATGGTAGGTTACTAAAAGGGGTGAAAAGTTTTTATGTAAATAGTAGAGCGTTTGTAGGAGTGGGAAATGCTGAGAGTAATTGGTTTCCCGTGAGAGTGGGGCTGCGACAGGGATGTGTGATGTCGCCTTGGTTGTTTAATATTTATATGGATGGTGTTGTAAGGGAGATGAATGCAAGAGTTTTAGGTGGAGGTCTGAGTCTGGTGAATGTTGATGGTGGAGAGTGGAATCTGAAGCAGCTGCTGTTTGCAGATGATACTGCACTGGTGGCTGATTCAGAGGAGAGATTGAGACAGTTGGTAGAGGAGTTTGGAAGGGTGTGTGAAAGGAGGAAATTTAAAGTAAATGAGAATAAGAGCAAAGTGATGAAGTATACGAGGTTGGTAGGTGATAGAGGGATGAATATAGTTTTGAATGGTGAGTTGCCTGAGGTGGTAGAATGTTTTCAATATTTAGGGTCACATGTTGATGTGGATGGAAGAATATGCAGAAGTGAAGTTCAGAATTAATGAAGTAGGTAAGGTGCTGGGAGGAATGAAAAAAGTGTTTAGATGTCGTTCGCTTAGAATGGATGTAAAGAGAAGGCTGTATGAGGGAGTTGTGGTACCGACTGCGTTATATGGGGCTGAAACATGGATTATGGGCGTAGCAGAGAGGAAAAGTTTGAATGTAATGGAGATGAGGTGTCTGAGGAGTATGTGTGGAGTGACGCATATGGATCGAGTGCGAAATGATGAAGTGCGAAGGAGAACTGGAGTTGTTCGGGAGATGGCTGGTAGAGTTGAGCAGGGGGTGTTGCGATGGTTTGGGCATATGGAGAGAATGGATAATGAGCGATTGGTGAAAAAGATAACTAGATCTGATGTGAGAGGTGTAAGGCTGAGAGGAAGACCTCGAATAGGATGGATGGACAGTGTGAAGAGAGCGCTGGATGCGAGAGGCATGTCTGTTGAGCAAGGAAGAGTGGCTGTGCGTGATAGATATAAATGGAGAGAACTCGTGAATGAATAAATGATGACGCAGCCCTGAGGGGATATCCTTTTGCATTTGGTCTGATCAGCTAGTCAGGTCAGGTGCGGGTAAGGGGATGGGTCTATTATGATGTGGCAGGGGTAAACCAGCTCTGCTGTCGGTCACTGCTGCCGATGTCACTGTTTGCACTGAGCACTTGACCCTTGTGCGGTGTGGTGCGGTGAGGATCTGTCCCTTCTCCCCTTTGGGGCTAAGATGCAAATGAATGTGTTTGAATGGATGAGTAAATGGGGAGTGTATCGTCCTCTCTCGGCTACCTCTCTTTCCTTGGGGGAAGCAGCCTAGGTATATATATATATATATATATATATAGATAGATAGATAGATAGATAGATAGATAGATAGATGGATAGATATAGATATATATATATACAGATATATATATATATATATATATATATATATATATATATATATATATATATATATATATATATATATATATATATATATATATATATATATATAATCTTTAATAGAAAATTATGTAAAAGTCTTATGCTAGAAAGTTTTGTCAGGAGTCAAGAGACCAAACCTAACACCAAAAGAGACAATTATCTCATCGAGTACAGCCTATAATGCCGTACAAGGCCAGCAGCACTTCACACGCATCACAGGAAACGTCTCACCAGGATACATACAGTACATGGTAACGTTAAAACCCATAAGCCTAACCACCAACTTCGCCCTATAATTTCTCAAGCTTCCACCTCCGCTTATTTGGTGTCTAAATATATCAAGTTCATTTTTTTTTCATTCGTCCTAGCCAACTACCAAAAACTAATCAATCTTGGGATGCGTTTTGTTATTTGCAGGAAAAGTGCCCTATACCTTTGCGGAAGATTGTGTGTGTGTGTGTGTGTGTGTGTGTGTGTGTGTGTGTGTGTGTGTGTGTGTGTGTGTGTGTGTGTACTCGTGTGCTTTAACTCCTCCTAGACTATTTTGTAGAATTGAATGAAACTTCCCAGGTGAGTTCGTCGGGTAACTAGGTATGTTTTCTAATCCCCCCAAAAAATCCATGGTTTCTAGGGGGTAAGCCCCCCCACGATATCAACAAATCTTAGAAACAGTGAATGGAAGATATATGTGGCTCGCCGCTCTGGTATCATGATAATTTTTGAACATGTATAATGGATTTTCATTCGTAATTTGATAATTAGGTAACATGACCACCAACTAATTTTAAGGGGCCAGTCCTTTCTCCCTCCCCCCCCTAAAAAAAAGACGATTAGAAATACTAAGAAGTGGGCACATCTACTTTTTAAGATTCTGCATTGACTACTCCACTACCAGATGATATTCTAGTCTCGCTGGACGTTGAGAATCTGTTTACCAGTTTGACACTGGACCAAACCACAGAAATAATCTTGAACTATGTATACCACCACCCAACCCTACCCCCTTCCAAGATCTCTTCCCTTACACTAGAAACTATTTTTGAAAGCCTGCACTGCAGAAGCACCATTTAAAATCCCTAATGGGAAGCTATATTATGAAGTCATAGGAGTCAGCATTGGTTTCCTAAGGGGGACCAATTTCTGCAGACTTTTACATGAGCCACCTTGAAAACTAAATACTACATACGATAGCTTGCGACCTAGTAAGTACTGCCGCTCCATTGGTGATAAAGTACAGCCGTGGTTATTAATAACCACCTGTCATCCGGAACCCCTTGCCTCAGGCTGGCTCTATTTATGCGCGGAAAGTCACAATGGAGTAGGAGGGGCTGCCAGGGAGGGGCCAGAGAGAGAGAAGGGAGGTTGGGTGGGGGGACGAGTGATGGTGCAGGGGTCGAGTGAGGGAGGGGAGGGAGGGAAGAGAGGGGTGGGAGAATGAAACGCGAAGTGGTGGTTACATAATTTGTCTATTTTCCTTCATTCAGGGCATGATATAAAGGAGTTAATATTTAGTAGATAACGCCGCTATACATAGCAGTGTCAGATAACAAGCTTTAGATTGGTGGTGATATCAAGGGGGCTGGCTCGTGAGAGAAACATACTGACATGACAGATCAAACATTAGTGCGGAGTCACATATTTATGTTTATCCGTGTATTTTGACTTCGGACGCAGAATGGAATTTGCATGGCTTTGACTTCCGAAATGTTTCCGTAAGAAATGTCCTCTACTCTTACATGTAACTAGGAAAGTGACGTCCGCACTGAAGATTTGGAACGTGTCCGAGTTCGCCCGATGCTAATTTAGACACATAGTAACAATATTTCACACCTTATTGCTGTTAGAGATCTCCCCAAATGGCAATATCAGCCCACGGAAATCTCCCCAAATGGAGAGGGATACTTTTTTACACCCCAGCACGTATTATAGTGGCCTACAGAGATCCCCCCAAATGGTGAGGGATACATTTTTACAGCCCAACCTGTACTAAGTAACCTACAGAGATCTTCCAAATGGTGAGGGATACTTTTTTACAGCCCAACCTGTACTAAGTAACCTACAGAGATCTCCCCAAATGGTGAGGGATACATTTTTACAGCCCAACCTGTACTAAGTAACCTACAGAGATCTCCCCAAATGGTGAGGGATACTTTTTTTACAGCCCAAGCTGAACACTTAACACCCTTAAGTGAATTTTGGCTGAAGTAAGTTCTCCTCACTCTCGTCTGGACAGTTAGTTTTTGGAACTAAATATCATATGCAGTCTTTGACATGACTATGTCTACAATAAATATAATAATCCACTAGGTATACTCTACCTCTATGCATTCACCATCATGTCAACTATTTTATGAAATCTCTGTATCAAAAGGCTATTTAAGATAATTGTGCATAAAAGGTAAATAAATTTGATGTCTGTGCACATGGGTGGATATCATAACGATATCTTTCATAATCTGTTGCTTGGACTTTATGTTGCCAAGGGTTTGAATGGACGTCCAACAACCCCAGCACCCTCTCATTACCTAGTAATGATACTTTCCTCTGGAAAAAAAACAGCTATTTACAAATAAGTGGACAAGGCAATGGTGTGTTGTGCTGCAAACTTCTGGCTCCGCACTAATGTTTGATCTGTCACATCAGCATATTTCTCTCACGAGCCAGCCCTTGATATCACCATCAATCTAAACCTTGTTATCTGACTCTTCTATGTTATTTCTTCTACTGATAAAGCAGATCTCTTCGCACAGACTTTCTCCTTCAATTCCACCTTAGACGATTCCGGTGCTGTTCCTCCATCACTTCCCCCCTCTGACTTCCTCATGGCTGACATTAAAATTTCTTCAGTTGATGTATTTTCTGCTATCACTGGCCTCAGTACTAACAAGGCATATGGGCCTGATGGGGTCACTCCTGTTGTTCTCAAGAACTGTGCTTCTGTGCTTACACCCTGCCTAGGCAAACTCTTTCACCTTTGTCTGTCAACTTGTACCTTTCCTTCTTGCTGGAAGTTTGCTCTCATTCAGCCAGTCCCAAAGAAGGATGACCACTCCCAACCCTCCAACTATCGTCCAATTGCTTTAACGTCCTGTACTTCAAAAGTTTTCGAGTCAATTCTCAATAGAAAAATTTTAAGGTATCTTTCCTATCACAACCTTCTTTCCGATCGTCAGTACAGGTTCCGTCAGGGACGCTCCACTGGCGATCTTCTCACCTACCTTTCAGACTCCTGGTCATCCTCCTTTCGGGACTTTGGCGAAAGCTTTGCCATTGCACTTGACATCTCAAAGGCTTTCGATCGAGTCTGGCATAAATCTCTAATTTCCAAACTGCCCTCCTACGGTTTCTATCCTTCTATCTGTGCCTTCATCACTAGCTTCCTTTCTGGTCGTTCTATTGCCGCTGTTGTAGACGGCCATCGTTCTTCTCCTAGATCTATCAACAGTGGTGTTCCTCAAGGCTCTGTCGTATCTCCAACTCTCTTCCTTTTATTCATCAATGATCTTCTAAGCTGTACATCTAACCCTATCCACTCATACGCTGATGACTCCACCCTTCACCTTTCCATTCGGTTCCCGCAACGCCCATCTCAACAGTTACTTCAACAAACAAGGGATGAGGCTATGGCACACTTAATGTCTGACTTGGCTCGTATCTCTGACTGGGGTAAAAATAATATGGTTGTTTTTAATGCATCTAAGACTCAGTTCTTACACCTATCAACCCGACAAAATCTTCCACAGGTATACCCACTAATGTTTAATAATATTCAGCTTAATCCTGCATCATCCTTGAACATGCTTGGGGTTTCATTTACTCGGTACTTATCTTGGAAAGATCATATTACATCTCTTATAAAATCTGTTTCCAAGAGATTGGGTGTGCTAAGCCGACTCCACTCTTTCTTTACCCCTGCACAATTGTTGACTCTATACAGGGGTTTTATCCGCCCCTGTGTGGAGTACAACTCTCACGTGTGGGGAGGCTCCCCACATACAGCTCTTCTCAATGGAGTGGAGTCAAAGGCTTTTCGTCTCATTAACTCTCCTCCTCTTACTGACTCCCTTCAACCTTTGTCTCTTCGCCGCACTGTTGCATCTTTATCTCTTTTCTATCGCTACTTTAATGGTCATTGCTCCTCTGAACTGTCTGCTTGCATTCCTCCACCTCTACGACGGGTGCATAGCACCCGTCTGGCAGCAAACTCTCATCCCTTTTCTGTCCAACTCTCTAATGCAAGAGTTAACCGTTACTCCCAGTTTTTCATTTATGCAACAGGTCAGCTCTGGAACTGTCTCCCTCTGTCTGTATTTCCTGCTGCCTATGATCTCCAGTCTTTCAAACGCAGTGTGCCCAGACATCTCAAAATGATCGGAACTTGAATTTGGCTCTCTATTGTATTTTGTTTTTCTCTTGGAGGGAACTGTTACTGCGGGCTCATGGCCTTTGGTTCCTTCTTCCTCGCATAAAAAGAATAAATAAAAAAAAAGGTGTAATGCAGCATTATCTACCAAATATGAACTCCTTTAAATCATGCCCTGAATGAAAGAAAATAGACAAATTATGTGACCACAACTTTACATTTCATTCCCCCTCCCCTACCTATCTTTCCTCCCCTCCCTCACTCCACCCCAGCACCATCGCTCGTCCACTTACCCACCTTCCCTTCTCTCTAAGGCCTCTCCATCTCAGCCCCCTCTAATTCCACTGTGACTTTCCGCGCATAAAGGAGCCATCCTGAGGCACGGGATACCGGAGGATAGGTGATTAATATAGCCACGAATGCACATAGTGGCAAGGGACGAGCAACACCTACATGACTTTAAAACCAAGATGGAAAGTGATTCTTTACCTAGACTTTATGAACTAAACAATTGACAATAAAATTCCCTTTCTTGAAGTTCTAACTGAAGCTAACACTGGGTAAAATAAAACTATAATTTATAAAAAAAGACACTGACTGAGGAAAATATCTCCAGGCTGAGAGAGAATGTCCTACAAGATAAAAATCTCAGTCAAGATCTTACTTGCGTCCTGAGTATAGTGTTTGTTCTTCCTGAGTCATTTTTCATGCAGAATTGTCAGGTTAAACAAATTATGGTAAACAAGGAATACTCCAAATCCATTACTGATAGAGAAGTTTAAAAGTTCATCTCCATCAGACTCACTGGAACGAAAAAGTCTACCACACATTCTGACATCTACCCATTTTACTGTAACCTAATGACTTCAGCTAACCATTCAGATGAGAGATAGTAAACCGTAACATAAACATTTTTCATGCAAGGAAAAGGGAACCAAAGGCCAGAAACCCACAAATTATTTCGTCCAAGAAAAAATAAAAACTAGAAAACTGATAGCTTAATTCAAGATCCTTTCATTTCGAGGTGCCTGAACAGACTGCGTTTGAATGACTGGAGATCATAGGAAGTAGTAAATACAGACATACATAATTCCAGAGTTGACCTGTTGCATACATGACGCACTGAGAGTAATGGTTAACTCATGCATTAGAGAGTTTGACACAAAAAGGATGGGAGTTTAATGCTAGATGGGTGCTACGCGCCCGCCATAGTGGTGGAGAGATACAAGCAGACAGTTCAGAGGACCTGTGAGCATTGAAGAAGAGACAGAAAAGAGATGAAGATTGAAGAAGTGACAGAAAAGAGATGAAGATGAAACAGTGCGGCAAAGAGACAGAGGTTGAAAGGAACTAGTGAGAAGGAGAGTGTTAATGAGACGAAATGCCTCTAACTCCGCCTTGTTGAGAAGAGCTGCATGTGGGGAGCCTCTCCACACGTTAGAGTTGTACTCTACACAGGGGCGAATATAACTCGTACATAAAGTCAGCAACTGTTGTTACATAGCCTATGATTTCATCATCCTTTGTATAATTCTAATGTACAGTATGCTGCATGTTTGATCACGATTCGCCACGTGCCTTCCATAGTGACCAGGCTTGCGTGTTCTACCTCACTCCCCCCTTCTCCCCCTTATAGTAGAGTAAGTCGTTCTTTCTGTTGTTCAGAGCAGGAGTGTCGGCTCTTCGTCCTCTATGCCTTCATTTGCGCGTCCTTCTTACAAGTTGAAACAAGCTCTGCCGGCCCCTTATATAATGAGCACAGTCTCTGCATTAGTTGCCACTTAGATCTACTCCTCATTTTGTTCACATCTCTGTCCTCCCCTGTATAGTGTATTATTATTTTTGTGAGTGCTCAGGAAGTCTCCAGCCATCTACCTGCTGTATAATTTGAGTATAAGTGTTATTACCATTTTTCTTGTACTGTATAGCATAAGGCGTTATTTCGTGGGCCTGGTAGGGTTTTTGCTGTCAGCCAGTATTAGTAGTATTTTGTATCTGTAATAATATTATACCTTGCTTTAACTGAGCATTATCCGGTTTTCTCATCTTATCAGGGCTGACTTAGATAAATTTGCTCTTGCTAAATTCGTGTTAATAGAGGCTATTGCAGTTAACCATATATGTAACCTGTTTTGCCATTACATTATCCTTATGAGTACTGAATGTTTAGTTGTTAGTTTGAGCATTAAACTTTAACTTGTAATTTTACCTAAGTCTTTTGTTTTGAACCTGGAACTTTGCGGGACAGTAGTGATTTTAGTACTCTCACTTGAAGTGTTCATTATCTCTCTCTGTTCCGTAACATAAATTTGGCGACCTCTTATCAGGATATTAAGGATATTATAATAAGGATATTGCTTGATATTTTGTGACTGTGATTTATTCATGATGTCTACTATTACTACTCTTGATGAAGCCAAAGATTTTTTGTCAAATGTGCAAACAGTGTGTGATGTAGAAAACAGAACAAAGAATGAACTTAAGCTTGTTGCTTAACAATTGGGATTTGCTGTTTGTTCTCATCATTCTAAAGATCAAATTGTTGGCATGATTAATAAAAGCTTGTTTAATGTAACTCCTCCAGATGAGCAAACGCAGATTGAAATAGCTAAGTTACAGCTAGCCCTGCAGGAGGCTCGTGCTAAGGAGGCTGAGTTTCAGGCTCGTGCTAAGGAGGCTGAGTTTCAGGCACGTGCTAAGGAGGCTGAGTCTCAGGCTCGTATTCAGGAGGCACAGGCACAGGCTCAGGCAGAAATTGAACTTGCTAGGATTCAGGCAGACCATGAGTATCACATGAAACAAGGTGGAACTGGATCATCTAGCTCTGATGATTTTGATGTGGCTAAAAATGTTAAACTTGTCCCTCCTTTTAATGAATCTGATTTAACAAAGTATTTTCAACTGTTTGAGAGGGTAGCTACAGGTTTTAATTGGCCCAAAAAGTATTGGCCACTACTCCTTCAAACTGTTCTCACCAGTAAAGCTCAAGTAACTTATGCATCTTTGCCTCAGGATCAATCTGATAATTATAATGTAGTTAAGAGCTTCATTCTTAAGGCCTATGAGCTTGTTCCTGAAGCCTAAAGAGTAAAATTTATAAGCAATTCCATGCTGAGTATGCAAAAATCAAAGAAGATCTGTTAGAGCAGAGGTTAAATTCTAAGAATGTAAATTCTGATTTTGATAAATTTAAGCAGATGATTTTGCTGGAGGACTTCAAAAGGTGTATTAATAAAGATGTAAGCCTATATCTTGATGAGAAAAGAATAGATAATTTGTCTGATGCTGCAGTTTTAGCTGATGAATATGTTCTCACTCACAAGCGATATTCTAAAGAAAAAAGGAAAGCTGAGAGTAAGTACGTTGCCTCTACTCAGAGTACAGGTAACAGGAAAGAGAATGAAGAAGACATTTCTCAGGAAGTAAATACCAGCTCCACCTCTAGATTTCAGAAAAGTAAATGTACTTATTGTAGTAAGCTTGGTCATACTACGGAGAAATGTTTCAGGAGACAGCGTGATGTGAACAAAAAGGAGTCTTTAAATATTCAGTCAATTGGTCTAGTATCCACCCTTGAGAGTTCCCAGAATTCTTTAACCGAGTTAACTGAACCTGCTTTGAAGGGTAAATTAAATTCTCATGATGAAGCTCCTCTTTTGAGCAGTAACGTGGGTAACACTCTCAAGAGTTCATGTGCTAATTTCCTGTCTGATGGTTTTGTCAGTCCTCTGGACAGTAATGACAGGAAATCAGTTAAAATATATCGTGATATAGGTGCTTGCCAATCCCTTATGCTGACCAGTGTTCTAGGCTCTAATGTTAATTCCTCTGATGAAACTGTAATCTTACAAGGTGTAGGAAATAATTACTTCCCTGTCCCTCTGTGCAGAGTGAATTTAGAGTCTGGTTTTGTTAATGGTTCCGTTATGGTTGGGTCGGTTGAGACACTCCCAATGTCAGGTGTAACTTTCTTACTTGGAAATGATATTGGTGGAAGTCAAGTGTGTCAAGCTCCTCAGTTGTCTAGTGAGCCAGTGACTGCAACCCAGGATTGTGATATCCCTGATGTGTTCTCTGCATGTGCTGTCAGTAGGGCTAAGTCTAAAGTTACTGGTGACTTAGAGGATAATGATGATGATGATGTTATCCTAGCTGACACTTTTCTTGCTAATTTGGACCACTCATCAGATGAGGCAGTACCCCATAGTGTTGATAATTTATCTCATCAAGAGTTGGTTGAGTTGCAGGTTGCTGACCCTGAGTTGAAAGGTCTAGCTAACTCTGCTTGCAGTGAGGAAGAGTCAGCTGGTGCTTCTACTTGTTATTATATAAAGTCAGGAGTACTTATGAGAAAGTGAAGACCCCCAACAGCATCAGCCGACTATGAATGTGAGGTTGTACATCAAGTTGTCATCCCTCGTGTTTGTAGGCAGGATATCATTAGAGTGGCTCATGATTCCAGTTTGGCAGGACACCTTGGAGTGAGGAAGACTGTGGCACGCATTTTGAAACACTTCTACTGGCCAGGTATCTTCAGAGATGTTTCCTGGTATTGTAAGTCTTGTGACACCTGTCAAGTTGTGGGGAAGTGTAATCAGACCGAAAAGGTTGCGCCTCTAGTTCCCATTCCTCCTTTTGAGGCGCCATTCACCCGTGTGTTGGTGGATATTGTGGGCCCTCTTCCTAAGACTTATTCAGGATTTTCTTATGTGTTGACCCTGATTGATATGGCTACTCGTTATCCTGAAGCCATTCCACTTAGAAATATCTCAGCAAAGAACATGGTTAAGGAAATGCTAGTGTTCTTCACCAAGTTTGGTCTGCCCA
This sequence comes from Coenobita brevimanus, assembly GCF_032717465.1. NCBI lineage: Eukaryota > Metazoa > Arthropoda > Malacostraca > Decapoda > Coenobitidae > Coenobita > Coenobita brevimanus. Next base: position 17,690,606 of record NC_136968.1, on the reverse strand, counting down.
AGGAGGTACAGTCAGACCGGGGAAGTAATTTCATGCCAAATGTTTTCAAGCAGTCTCTGAAAGAGTTGGGCATCACCCAGATCACGTCTTCAGCTTACCATCCCCAGACCCAAGGAGCGCTGGAGAGATATCATCAAACACTCAAATCGATGCTCAGGAAATGCTGTTTGGAACATCAGAAAGACTGGGATAAAGGTCTTCCATTCGTTGTATTTGCCGCAAGAGAATCTCCAGATGAATCACTGGGCTTCTTACCCTTTGAACTACTGTTTGGTCATGAAGAGGACCCCTTAAGCTACTCAAGGAATGCTGGCTGTCGGAGGAAGATAACGTCAACCTGCTGGAGTATGTGATGAAGTTCAAAGAACGGCTGTCCACTGCTTTACAGCTGGCGAAAGAGAATTTAGGAGCTGCTCAGGAGAAGATGAAGACTTGGTATGATAAGAAGTCCAGGTTACGCCACTTTCAGCCAGGAGATCAGGTATTGATTCTGCTACTGGTGCATAGGAAACCTCTTCAAGCCAAGTTTAGTGGTCCTTATTTTGTGGAGAAGAAACTCAGTGATGTCAACTATGTCATCGCCACACCAGATCATAGAAAGAACAAGCAACTTTGTCACATCAACATGCTAAAGTTATATCACAGGCGGGACGAAAATAACCCAGTCTGCACTGTAGCTGTTCCACCCGAGTCTGCAAGTAAAGCTCTCCCATGCAGTATGAGCCTGAGTGATAGTTTGGGGAAGAATCCTGATATCAAGAATGATCTCCAGACTAAGATTTCTCATCTAGCTCCTAAGGAAAGGCAGGAGTTTTCGGCATTACTGCAGGAGTACTCGCGAGTGTTCCGTGCCACTCCAGGAAGAACCACTGTGTTGATGCATGATGTCGATGTTGGAGACACAAAGCCAATTAAACTGCCTCCTTACCGTGTGAACCCAGTGAAAGTTCCTCTCATCCAGAAGAAGCTTGGCTACCTGTTGGACCACAAGATGATTGAGCCCTGTCAGAGCGAGTGGAGTTCTCCTGTCACTCTAGTCCCTAAGCCAGGTGGGTCACAGCGGCTTTGCATCGACTACAGACGTGTTAATCAGATAACCAAAACAGACACTTACCCTCTCCCTTGCGTGGAAGATTGCATAGACAAGATCGGAAAGGCTAGCTACATAAGTAAGCTTGATTTGTTAAAGGGATACTGGCAAGTACCTATGACTGAACGTGGTAGGGAGATCTCATGTTTTGTAACACTAGGAAAGACTTTTGCATGTTCTGTAATGCCATATGGTATGAAGAATGCACCAGCCACTTTTCAGAAGCTCATGAATGTTGTAACAGAGGGTTTGGCAGGGTGTATTGTTTATATTGATGATGTACTAATCTTCAGTGACAACTGGAAAGATCACCTATGCCATGTCAGTAAATTTCTTGAGCGTTTGGTTCAGGCTAATCTTGTAGCTAATTTATCAAAGTGTGAGTTTGGTCAAGCTAAAGTTCAGTACCATGGGTACGTAATTGGTGATGGACACGTTGCACCACCAGGAGCTAAGGTTCAGGTTATAAGTGATCTTCCCAGACCTAAAAGTAGGAAAGAGCTACAAAGATTTTTGGGAATGGTAACTTATTACAGGAGATTTGTTCTTAACTTTTCAATTCTTGTATCACCACTTACAGACCTACTGAAAAAGGGAGTTAAATTTGTCTGGACTGATAACTGTGAATCCTCTTTCAGTAAACTTAAAGCTATCCTATTAAGTCAGCCAGTGCTCGCTACTCCAAATTTTGCTAAGCCTTTTAAGATGGCTGTTGACGCAAGTGATACAGGAGCTGGGGCTGTTTTGCTGCAAGAGGATGATCAGGGTATTGAACACCCTCTATTTTATTACAGTAAGAAGTTCACTCCACCTCAAAAGAACTACTCAACTATTGAGAAAGAGCTTTTGGCCTTGATTTTGGGTTTACAGCATTTTTCATTTTATTTGTGTTCTGGTTTTGACCCCCATAGTCATTTATACCGATCATAACCCACTGAAATTCCTTAGTAAGTTTAAAGATAAAAATCAGAGATTGACAAGATGGAGTCTACTTCTTCAGGAGTATTCATTAGACATACAACATGGCAGGGGGAAAGAAAATGTTATTGCAGATTGCATATCTAGACTTTAGACAGATTGTTTTAGAGTAATAAGAAATTTCCTTTGTAAATTTCTTTTTCTTTGTGGGGAGGTGTTACATAGCCTATGATTTAATCATCCTTTGTATAATTCTAATGTACAGTATGCTGCATGTTTGATCACGATTCACCACGTGGCTTCCATAGTGACCAGGCTTGTGTGTTCTACCTCACTCCCCCCTTCTCCCCCTTATAGTAGAGTAAGTCGTTCTTTCTGTTGTTCAGAGCAGGAGTGTCAACTCTTCGTCCTCTATGCCTTCATTTGCGCGTCCTTCTTACAAGTTGAATCAAGCTCTGCCGGCCTCATATATAATGAGCTCAGTCTCTGCATTAGTTGCCACTTACATTTACTCCTCATTTTGTTCACATCTCTGTCCTCCCCTGTATAGTGTATTATTATTTTTGTGAGTGCTCAGGAAGTCTCCAGCCATCTACATGCTGTATAATTTGAGTATAAGTGTTATTACCATTTTTCTTGTACTGTATAGCATAAGGCGTTATTTCGTGGGCCTTGTAGGGTTTTTGCTGTCAGCCAGTATTAGTAATATTTTGTATCTGTAATAATATCTTGCTTTAACTGAGCATTATCCGGTTTTCTCATTTTATCAGGGCTGACTTAGATAAATTTGCTCTTGCTAAATTCGTGTTAATAGAGGCTATTGCAGTTAATCATATATGTAACCTGTTTTGCCATTACATTATCCTTATGAGTACTGAATGTTTAGTTGTTAGTTTGAGCATTAAACTTTAACTTGTAATTTTACCTAAGTCTTTTGTTTTGAACCTGGAACTTTGCGGGACAGTAGTGATTTTAGTATTCTCACTTGAAGTGTTCATTATCTCTCTCTGTTCCGTAACACTGTGCATGGGTAAAGTACGGAGTCAACTTAGCATACCCAATCACATGGAAGCACATTTTACAAGAGAGTTAATATGATTTTTCCAAGATTAGTCCCAAGAGAATGAAACCCCAGTTACGTTTAAAGATGGAGGAGCATCGAGTTGGATATCGTTAAAAATTAGAGGAGACTCCCGTGGAAGATTTCGTCGGGTTGGTAGATGCAAGAACTAAGTTTTTGATGCATTAAATCAACAAGTTTACTTTTACCCTAATCATTGATATGAGCCATGTCAGACATTAAGATTGCTGTAGCCTCATCCTTTGCTTGTTGAAATAACTGCTGAGATGGGCGTTGTGGGAAGTGAATGAAAAGATGAAAGGTGGAGTCATCAGCGTATGAGTAGATTGGATCAGATATTCAGCTTAGCAGATCATTAAAAAAAGAAAAATGGTGATAGGACAGAGGCCTGAGGAACACCACTACTGATAGCTCTAGGCGAAGAACGGTGGTTATCTACAACATTAGCTATAGAACGACCAAAAAGGAAGCTAGAGATGAAGACAATGATAGATGGATGGAAACCGTGAGAGGGCAATTTGGAAAATTAAAATTTATTCCAGACTATATCGAAAGCCTTTGAGATGTCATGGGCAATGGCAAAGATTTCGCTAAAGTCCCGATAGGAAGATGACCAGGAGTCTGGAAGGTAGGTGAGGATATCACCAGTGGAGTGACCCTGGCGTAAACCATACTGACGATCAGAAAGAAGGTTGTGATAGGAAAGATGATATAAAATTATTTTGTTACGAACTGACTCGAAAACTTTTGAAACTCAGGATGCTAAAGCAATGGGGGGATAGTTAAAGGGATGGGAATGGTCACTCTTCTTTGGGACTGGCTGAATGAGAGCATACTGCCTACAAGAAAGAAAGGTATAAGTTGGAACTTGAGGAGAAAGTTTGAACGAAGAGTTCTGCTTTATCAGTAGAAGAAATAGCCACAAAGACATCAGAGTGGAAAAGAGGAGGGAAGGATGATGAGACAAAGTTGATGGAAAGATTTTTGGCAAGGTGTCGGAAAGAGCGGGAAAAGTTTGAGTTGGAGAGTTCAGAGCATTTAGTACAAATTTATTTAAGTAATTTATAACAGAAGCAAAAAAGTCTGTAATTCCATAATGAAAAGAACATAACATTTACGCATTGCCTGCTTCAATGTGTTAACGTAGTTAATATTTTTCATGCTCACACGAGGATTGCAAAGCTCATCACATAAGCTACATTGGCATGAAAGCCACTGCACTTAGCAGGTGCCTAACAATGCACTTGCAGTTAAAACATGCACGAAAGTCATAATGACTGACTAACAAGACAACACCTACTGAAAAACACACAGTATACTGAAACTGCCATGACAACACACGTCTCGCGATTACAGAGTCTATATTAATTATGAACAAATCCCCTATACTGAATAACCAAACAACAGCTCAAGACCGAATACTATTTTTTATTTTTTCATACATAGTTTTTATAGTACATGTCCAGCTAGCGCAGGTACTGTCAACAGCCAGATGGGACGCTTCCTATCAGGGTCACCACCTCTTCACAAACAAGCAATCTACACACAGTTTACTTGCCGACGTCAACCACACTCAGAGGTTGGACAACAACCCAACCATAAGTGTCGTCACATCAGGATACAACCTGAGAAGCCAGACCCACTCTACTGTAGACTCACCAGCCATTAAATGTGGATACGGTCTCTTAAAAATTTAACAATTTGCTCCTTGAAATTTATCAGTTAATTTATCGCATTATGGCATTTTACACAAAATTTTGTATTTGATGAAGATGAGAACTAGTTCAGTACCCGAAACGTCATGCCATACCAGGTGTTATAAATATAAGAACACTTGAATTTGGAAGTCTCTTTCACTAACTGGTCCCTAATATTAACTGTATTGTGATGAGAAAGGAAAAAGCTACTAAAAAAAATAATAAGTAATAAATACTCTCAGATCTTTGACCATGTGAGCATCGAATATATATATATATATATATATATATATATATATATATATATATATATATATATATATATATATATATATATATATATATATATATATATATATAGTTCGTGTGTGTGTGTCTCAGAGCTTTCCTTGGTTACCGTATTTGGATCCGCACATGCACCGCCGGAACCGCAATGTTAGAACCACATCCACACCACAACCTCATAATTTTTGTTGTCCTGGACCTGCACCTGCACTGCAACCTCAAGACATTGTCTGCATCTGCACTGCAACCGCAAGACACAGAACCACTCCCGTACTTCACCCATAGAATAGAATTCCTCAATTTACACTGCAGTAATATATCCACATAATAGACCGCCGGACATCGAGTAATCAGTCTTTTGCATATACAGTATACATATCGCCATTTTACATGTTCCTAAAGTAGAGTATGATATAGACAAGAGAAACTTAAACAAAACAAGGATTGCACAGATTTTATTCCAATACTGTTATGAATTATTCTTTTGGTTTTTACGAAGCCATTGTGACACGATTGTGGAAGTTCGTGACCTATCCTATTATAGCGTCTGTTGCTTGCTTTCCTACATCTTTTTACCCTTATCATTTATGCTTGATTTACTGAATAAGATATCATCGACACAGGATGTTTCAAGAGTTGTTCTACCTCATAGCTTGCACTACGTGTCTAGCTAGACTAAAATTTCTTTCACTAGTTGCACTGGTGGTCATAATACACTGAACATTATGGGCAGTCCTAAAGAGTGCTGGGAGTTGGATCTAGTGTTCCTTCCACGTACATTCTGTATGTGTGACTCACTGTTTTTCATTCATACTAACTCTATATTTCCGCATATGTACGGTAGTGGATTAAATAAAAATGCACCCGTGCTGCACCCGTAGAGAATGGAACAGCACGTTCACAAGCATCTGCAAGGATTTCCCTGCGGTATTCCAGAATGTCACGGTAGTGCAGGACTCTGCAACACTTCGCGTTGATATTTTTCCCGCACCAAAACTCTGTTGTGTGTGTGTGTGTGTGTGTGTGTGTGTGTGTGTGTGTGTGTGTGTGTGTGTGTGTGTGTGTGTGCAGCGTATGACCATTGAAAATCAATATTTATGCCAGGAACATGGAGGTGGTGCTAAAGTCATCTCCCACACCCTTATTCTAAGTCCACTATAAATTTCAAGTGAACAAACATAAAATGCAGCGGGTATAGTGGTGAGACCAAAAAGCAAAGAAACAAGAGGGAATGGGCATTGTGCACTTGTCACGTGATACATGCCCTCAGACCCAGCACTACCCCCCCTTTGGTTCTTGCTGTTAGTTAAAACTTCCACTTAGTACATCCTTATTAGGAGGAAAATGAAAAATCCAAGTCCCCCGCCAAGCCCAGTTACACTGAGAAGGCACTTCTTTGCCACCGTTTTTAAAATGCTATACATACCTTAACCCTTTCTGTCAATAGATTTAGAAATGAGGAAAACTTAACTTGCCTTGTAATGATATTGCATGAGGAAAATATTCTCAAGAGAAGTGCAGCAGTATTTTATTTCTCTCCCATTTTTTCTCTCTTGTAAATGCACCCTTTACCCATGCTATTGGACTGTGAAAAAGAGGAAGCAGTACTGGGCTTCAAGGCATGTATCACATGACACGCGCTCAGTGGTATCAATGCATATTCTATATATATATATATATATATATATATATATATATATATATATATATATATATATATATATATATATATATATATATCATCCAATCCTACGTTGCTCCATGAGGAGTGTAGGAGCCTGGGGCTAGGCATTTGGTCCTGACATTTAAGATGAGAGTGACGAACCTCACTCATCCCTGAGTGGCATTACGTGAGCAAAAAACCCCAATCACCCCTTGGATATAAACCTTCACCGGCTCAATCCGATTGGAACACAATAATTACCCACTAAACCGCCAGGTGCCAAAATTTGGTTATATGGTTACCACCCAGCGTAGTCAGTGGTTCCCTGGTGTACAGGAAACCATTTGGCTTGTCACTCAGTGTAGAGTCACCCACAGGCAGAAGGAAGAGGAAAGAATGAAGGAATGACAGAGGAGGGAATGTAAAGTCACCCATAGGCAGAAAGACGAGGAAAGGGTGAAGGAAAGAAAGACAGAAGAAGATGCAAGGAAAGAAGGATGGAGGAGAGGACAGGGCAGACACCCGAGAACAGCACTACATCGAGTGAGTGGATGGTGAGCGCCCCCACCTACCACACACACACACACACACACACACACACACACACACACACACACACACACACAAACACACACACACACACAAACACACACACACACACACAAACACACACACACACACACACACAAACACACACACACACACACATATATATATATATATATATATATATCTATATATCTATATATATATATATATATATATATATATATATATATATTAAATAACAGAACAGAGGAAGAAAAAACAAATGAATAAAAAAAAAATCCACACACCAGATTACTGGTGTCCTCTGTTCATAAAATATCTGTAACAATTAGACTTGAACAGCTGTGGGTTAAAATTTGGAGGGAAACAACTCTGGGGAAGCGAGTTCCAGAGAGATGCACACACACACACACACACACACACACACACACACACACACACACACACACACACACATATATATATATATATATATATATATATATATATATATATATATATATATATATATATATATATATATATATTGTTACATAGCCTATGATTTCATCATCCTTTGTGTAATTCTAACGTACAGTGTGCTGCCTGTTTGATCACGAACGTATTCTACCTCACTCCCCCCTTCTACCGTTAGAATAAGTCGTTCTTTCTGTTGTTCAGAGCGGGATTGTCAACTCTTTGTCCCCATGGCTTCATTTGCGCGTCCTTCTTACAAGTTGTATCAAGTTCTGCCGGCCCCTGTATAATGAGCTCAGTCTCTGCATTATGGCCACTTAGATCTACTCATTTTGTTCACATCTCTGTCCTCCCCTGTACAGTTATTATTGTGAGTGCTCAGGAAGTCTCCAACCATCTAGCAGCTGTATAATTTGAGTATAAGTGTTATTGCATTTTGTTCTTGTACTGTATAGCATAAGTTGTTAATTTCAAGGCCTAGTGAGGTTTTTATAATTCATGTAGGGTTCTTATTGTTAGCCATTGTCCATAATAGTTTGTATCTGTAATAATTTATCTTGCATTAACTGAGCATTACCCCGTGTATTTTCATTTTATCAGGGCTGACTTAGATAAATTTACTCTTGCTAATTTCGTGTTAATAGAGGCTATTGCAGTTACCCATATATTTAACCTGTTTTTTGCCATTACATTATCCTTATGAGTCTTGAATGTTTTGTTGTTAGTTTGAGCATTAAACTTTAACTTGTAATTTTACCTAACTCTTTTGTTTTGAACCTGGAACTTTACGGGACAGTAGTGACTCTTAGTATTCTCACTTAATGTGTACATTATCTTTCTCTGTTCCGTAACAATATATATACCCTCATAAAAAAAATAAAAAAAAAAAAAATGCCTAAGTAGTTTTTCGGCGATTTCTGGATTTTTGCCGAGATCAGTGTTTCATCACGTGGTGCACTTATCGGTATAGCTGCCTTTGTCAGGTTTAGCGTGTGAGTGGTCTAAGATGCGCCTCAACGTTTCTGCTTAAGTCATCGAAAATTAAGGAAATATAACAGTTTTTTTTCGATTTCCCGACAAGTAGAAAAAAAAAATAACTAGGGTAGTTTTTTTTATGAGGGTGATATATATATATATATATATATATATATATATATATATATATATATATATATATATATAAATTATATATGTGTACTGTATATATATGTGTTTATGTATAAGTTGAGAGAGAGAGAGAGAGAGAGAGAGAGAGAGAGATGTAATCAACACAATGAACTATGTATATTTTTTATTTTAATAAAGGTAGTATAGCCTACTTGAAGTACATCTACAGCAATGATAAGCATCACTGATGGTAACCTGTATTGTGGTGTGAGGGTAGGTAACTACAACTATGTAATATATTCTTTCGGCCACCTGGGACACCACCAACACCTCGGACATGAGGGTAGGTACACTACTTACAGCTATGTAATATATTCTTTCGGCCACCTGGGACACCACCAACACCTCGGACATGAGGGTAGGTACACTACTTACAGCTATTTAATATATTCTTTCGGCCACCTGGGACACCACCAACACCTCGGACACCCTGCCCACCACCCTTTAAAGAGGCAGGGAGGTGCTCATCCTTTTGGGGCATCTTCTTTTTCTTCATCTTCTCCATCATCTGTTTCTTCTGAACTGAAAAATTAAACTCTCCACATTGAATATTTGAAGCTGTGCGTTACTTCGAAACAGAACTGCGCTTTTATGTGCCTAGACATGGAGCACTTTCCCTTGTACAGTCGCCCCAAGAAGTGATGGCAGAGTTTCAGATTGCTTCGGACACTGCACTGCCATGCGTTCCGTGAAATCTGATTGAATTCAAGGTAAAAAAAAAAAAAAAAAAACTACACGTCATATCGAGAAAAAAAAAAAAATAGTGTATCACGCTAAGAATTATGAGAAATGAGTAACATAAGGAAATTATATATTTAGAAGTTAACCTGTAGCATATATTATCCAGATTTGAAAGTGTAATGTATTACTCCGCGCGTGGTTCACAGTATATGCCCGTGCTCATGTTTACGTCCTAGGATTTAAAAAAAAAAAAAAAATGATTACCTAGTTTCGAAGACCCGCCTAGGACAATTCTCGTGAATGCAATGCGCTATTTGCTTTTTAAATGCTATGGTGATGATATAGGAACAATAAGGATGCCGCAAAAATTAAATTATTCCTAGTAAGGACACCCTACCCAAAGCTGCAACAAGACCTTTTCTGCCTCTTACTCCTTGCCACCCCTAACATATAATAAATGTAATTACCTAATTTATTCCCTATTGATGCAAAATTACTAGGTATGACTGATTATTCCCTTTTCTTTTACACTAGGGAGTAAAGAGGACTAAAACATGGGCTTACAAACTTGTGCAATGCAAAAGCACATACTTGTTCGATCTTTTAAAGCTGGAAGATCTTTCATTTTAAATAAACAGGTATGTCCTGTCTATATGAAATTGATTATTTGGAAGTTTTGAACTCATTGCTATGTTTATTGCATCTTATTACCTTGCCAGTCGGTCAGGCACCGAGGATGCACAAGTGTGCAAATTTGCGAGGTTCTTTTATATTTCATTCACTGATAGTTCTCAGATTATACTATGTTTTCCATAGATTTTTCTTAGTGGAAAAATGTCCAAATGCGGTGTAACAGCTGCATGTCTGTGAGTAATAGCTGTCTTCATTCGTGTTTGTTGATCGAGCCATTTAAAATAGCCTACTAACTTTACGCCGCATTCCCGCATTCTGTCGTCGTCCATGAAGACAACAAAAACGGAAATAAATGACTTTTAACCATGCGGTCCTTTCACTGCAAGAAGTCCGTTCAGGGTGGGGCCCACCTGGTGAATCACCTCTAGCGATGCTGCCAAATCAACCGTAGTACATGCCTCTCTCTCTCTTATTTCCCATCTATGTGCTATTTGAAATTGTTTTTTATATTCTGTGTATGGTAAAGGAAGCTATATAGTATATTGAGTATCACTTTTTAGAATTATAACAACGATTTGAATAAATTCTATGACACATGGCAGCGCTTTTTTCCCATGTTGCCACGCCGAGGTCGGCGAGGGACCCAGGGTCAGAGAGAGGATTAGGCCTACAGGGGAAACCTCTTAAAAATAAAACGCGCCTAGACTTTTACCTCATAGGTGGTGTGGAAAAAGAGTTGAAAATAAATAATAAATATATACAATTATATATATATATATATATATATATATATATATATATATAGAGAGAGAGAGAGAGAGAGAGAGGGGGGGGGAGAAACAGGTGGGATGGGGTAGGTAGTGATAATCCGATAATTGATGGTCAAATTGGCAACGTCACACTCGGGGAAAGTCCAACTTCTGCCACACCCTGAACGGACTTCTTGCTGCGAAAGGACCATAGTAGTCTAACGGTAAATGTTTAATTTAAAAAAATGACAGAGTTTCGTTGTTTACAGAAGGCCTTTAAGTCTTACGCTACCAAAAATAATTTCTTGCTACCACACTAGAATTAAATTCCACAACTAATTCCTGACTGTCCTTGAGCTATAGTTCTGAAATTTCAAATAGTTCCGTTTAGGATTTCTAATTATCGTAACAAACAGTTTCCTACGATTTTGAAATTCATAAATACTTTGTAATTTACTTATTTCCTATTACAATTTTACATAATAGGTGTCTTCTTGCAAAGACATAGGAGGAGTATTTTCCATTTTCACTGACCGAAACCTTCTGGATACCCGCCGTCACTTCTTAGGCCGACTGAACTTCAGGTTAAAGCAGATGCGTGTTTGATGGCAAGTTTGCTTTCTTTATAAAGCGCTTAGTCATTGCAATATCCCCTGCCATAGTGAGTCGTACAGATTAAGTAAGCTAAAACACTGAGAAAAAGAAGAAGAAAAGAGTGAGAAGATTGACAAAATTGAGCGTTTTTTCAAGCTTTTAACCAGCCATAACTTGAGTGTGTATGGCTCAACTGAATTCATATTTTGCATACAAACACAAAATTATATGGCCAATATGAATATCAAGTTAAAATTCGTTACTCTTCTTTTTTAGCTGTGATTCTTACTGCTTTGACTGTTCCCTCTCCTTCCCTTCTAACAGCGCTACTGTGCTATCAATTTATGTTCGAGCAGTCCACGGACTTGAGCATCCCAAAGTATAAGGACTTAAGATTCATATAATCTATGGACTTGAGCATCCAAATTATAAAAATTATCAGTTTCATCTCTCAGTACTAACACAGCAAATGGGCCTGATGAGATACCTCCTGTTGTCCTCAAGAGCTGTGCTTCAGTGCTTACATCATGCTTAAGTAAAAATTCACTGTTGTTTGTCAATACCTTTCCTTCTTGCTGGAAGTTTGCTGTCATTCAGCCTGTCCCAAAGAAGGGTGACCATTCACAGCCCTCTAACTCTCGCCCACTAGCTTTAATATCCTGTATTTGTGAAGTTTTTTAATCTATTCTTTTACAAATTTTTCATTATAAACTTTTTTCCTCTCGTCAGAGGGACCCTCCACTGGCTATCTCCTCACCTTCTCACATTCCTGGTTGTCATCCTTTCGGGCCTTTGGAGAAAGAGTTAATGTTACACTTGACATCTCAAAGGCTTTCGATTGAGTTTGGCATAAATCTTTAATTTCCAAACTGCCTTCTTACGGATTCTATCCTTTTATCTGTGCCTTTATCTCTAGCTTCCTTTCTACTCGTTATATATCGCTGCTGTTGCAGATGGCAACGGTTCTTCTCACAAATAGTGGTTTCCCTCAGGGCTCTGTCCTGTCACCAACTTTTTCCCTTCTATTCGTCGTTGTCATAATCTGAACATCTAACCCTGTCAACTGATACGCTGATGACTCCACCATTCCTTTTTCCATCCGCTTTTCACAACATTTATCCCAGCAATTACATCAACAAACAAGGAATGAGGCTATGGCACACCTAATGTCTAACTTGACTCATATATCTGATTGGGGTGATATTAATCTTGTTATGGCTGGATGAATCACTCTTCCGTGATAATCAAAGACAGTAAATAAAAGCCACACTTGTAGACGAAGAATATATTTACCAAACAGTTTCGGTGGACACTGCCACCATCTTCAGTGGTCAAGAGAAAGGGAATGACATATTGGCAATACAAGGGCTCCATTTTATGCGTGTGTGTGTGGGCGGGTGGGGTAAAGGGGAGGTGGGGTGGGGTGGATTGTAAGTGGAGATTTCCCAACGGGGGAAAGGCGGGACATCACCACACAGGTCAGGTGTAATTCCTGTCTGACCTCACCTGGGTCGGTGCAGGAAGGGACATTTCCACCAGGTGTACCTCATTTTAGGATCGAGCTTGTACATGCCTTCACTAAGGCTGAAATTCTCGTATTTTTTAATACACATGGCTTCAATAATCTTTCGTTTCCGAGAGTCATGACTTTTATACAGTAGATGGCTACCTTGCCAGTCAATTCTGTGGTTAGCTTCACAAACATAATTAAACATTGCATTATTAAAATTACATGTTTTTATGGCATACTTGGTAAATATATCCTCCCCTACAAGTGTGGGTTTTATTTTCTGTCATCAATCTTGTTGTTTCAATGCATCAAAAATTCAGTATTCATAATCATCTGCAGGAGTATCCTCTACTTTTTTTTTTACAATATCCAACTTAAGCTTTCGTCATCTTTAAACATACCTGGGGTGTTATTCTTTCGGGACTAATCTTGAAAAGATCGTGTTACCTCTCCAGCGTCTGCATATCAGAGATTAGATGGGTTAAGCCGACTTCATGCCTTCTATAGTCCTGCTCAGTTTTTTACTATACACGGGTTGTATTTGGCCTTGTGTAGAGTACAACTAGCATGTGTGGGAAGGTTCCCCCATACAACTCTTCTCAACAAGGTGGAGTAAAAGGCCTTTTTTTTTTTTTTTTTTTTTTTTTTTTTTTGATGTGTCCGACTCTGGGCATAGGCTTCAGAGCCTGCTCCCAAGGCCCATTAGTCCTCCCACATACCATACACCTCTACATATCACCACTTCGGCACTAACACCCACCATCCATATTGAATACATGCAAGGGCTGTCTCATCCGGGACTGGTGTATTGTCGTATTAACTCTCCGCCTCTTACTGGTTCTCTTTAACCTCTGTCTCTTCGCTCCACTGTTCCATCTTATGTCTTTTCTATCGCTGTTTAAATGGTCACTCTCCTCTGATGTGTCTGCTTGCATCCCTTCACCAGTACGGCGTTCACGTAGCACCCGTCTAGCACCAAACTCTCATTCCTTTTCTGTCCAACTTTACTATGCAAGAATTAACCGTTACTCCCAGTCCTTCATGTATGCAACAGGTCAACTATGGAACTGTCGTTCCTATTTAGAACGATCTCCAGTCTTTCAAATGCAGTGTGTCCAGGCATAGCGAAATGAATGGATCTTGAATTAGTCTCTCAGTATTTTTTTTTTTCCTTGAAGGGAACAATGTTCCATGCTATAGGCCTTTGCTTCCGTAACTTTGCATAAAAACTATATATGCATACATATGTACACCCACGCACCAAAGTTTCTGTATCCCCCTCGGTGGATGGAAGTGGAAGTCAGGGTTAGAGAGAGGGCAGGCAAACAGACAACCGTGACTGGTAGTTTGGAACTGAGCTACGGGGCGAATAGTGAGAAACCTAATGACATTGGCTTCGAAACATTTGCATGCTATTCACCTGCAAAACATTATGCATTTCGTAACACACATAGCATGTATTATAACACAGACAACTATGTTATCATGGAGTCCTGTGAAAATGGTCCAGACACGACCCATCTGTTTCGGATCCTCATCATACAAATAAAACACCGAGCTAGTTGTATATAAGCTGCGACTGGTCATTATCACTGCAGTGATAATTTTTGTGAATATGTTATTCCCAGATTGTCTATAGCTATAATGTAGAGTTATTTAGAATTTAATACTGATTCCCACAGTATCTGTGCGGATGGTTATAAGTATTGCAATTATTTTATGTGGACGAATAAACCACATTGTAATGGGCAGCGGAGAGCATTCACCAATAATTTACGATAAGCAGATGAAATTGGATGCAAAAACACAAAATATTTTGAGACAACGAAGATACAGCTGTGGTATCCTGCTACGCCACGTTAACCAGGCTTAACTCTTGCTTCACCTCATACGTGCGTTATTTTCCTTCAGTCTCTGCCTCATTTATCATTCTTACTTCCCGGTATCCTCGTACTGCGAGCCGTCATATTCCTTAGGGGGTTTCTAGTCGTCCGGTCCCATACTGTATTACATTACTTACTCGTCACATCATCACTCCCACACAAACAACGTTAGCACAAGATTGCTGAATCTGTTGCTACCATTATTGGCACTACTAATCCCCCTTTTCGCATTGTGTCTAATTTCCTTCACAATACTACTCCTGCTACTCTTACTACTAATCCACTATAAATTTGTATAATAATACATATGATTGTCCTTATGTCTGTGTATCTGCTAACCCACATTGTCCTTGTCCCACCGTGGACAACTCGTCACTTACCCCGCACCGCAACCCTAATTGCACCCCCTCTCTCCCACCCACCATGGACTCCTCCTCAACTCCAACAGCACATTACCCCTCACCTTATCCTTGGGCCACCAGGCCTGTTGTTCACCCTTGGTCAATATACGTGGTATGCATTAATAATGAAAAAAGTGCAATCGGGAGCCGAATGCTGATCGCCCGCCAGAATGTGCTGTTGGCCAAGTCCAAGATATAGGCCATATGTTGATACCTTGAAGGTTTTATGTTGATAGCTTGAGTCTTTCATCAGATATGATGGTGCTTAAGGTGGCTGATAAGCCTACTTGACCTTTGGCAGCCATTTCGATGACCTTGACCCTGACCCCGAGTGCCCATTTGCGAACACGTCCAAGATTTTGGCCACATCTTGATACCCTGAAGGTTTCATGTTAATAACTCAGGCCGTTCATGAGAATATAATGGGAACACACACACACACACACACACACACACACATGGATGCAGGCAAAAAAATTATCGGTCCGCCTTCTAAAGGTGGGCGATAAAATAATAATAATAATAACAACAACATGCATGTGCAGTATTCCTAAAATTACATATAAATGTTGCGGATAAAAGAGGCAGAGACTGAAGGAAAATAACGCACATATGAGGTGAAGCAATAGTTAAGCCTGGATAACGTGGCGTAGCAGGATACCACAGCTGTATCTTCGTGGTCTCATAATATTTTGTTTTTGCATCTAATTTCATTATCGTAAATTATTGGTGCCTATATTACGGAACTCTGATATACTGACCACAGAACCGACCATTATCATTATCACTGGACCTTCCCTGTAGCATTTCACCATGGTAGTACAACCCATTATAGTCCTTACTACAGCTGTTTAGGAGAAATACCATAGTGCACGACGTGCCTGCAACCCACTAAAATACACCCGTGACGTTTCACTGACATCCATCAAATAATCTAGAAGTTAGTTGACAAACAAACAAACATAGACAGAGGCCGAATGCCTCACATCGGTATATGACGACCTTAAAAAAATGTTACCATCCTGCTTGGCATGTGTTATCATAGTTAATAATAATCTATCTATCTATCTATCTATAGCCCGACGCCCTAATCCCGCAGAGGGTGGCTGCAGACAAAACGCCTCCAAGTCACTCTGTCACCCACCATTTGACTACCCTCCCCTCAACTCACCCCCCCCCTCCCTCATATACCTCTCAACTCCATCCCTCCACCTCATTCTCGGTCTACCCCTCCCTCTCCCTCCCTCCACCTCACCTACATACACCCTCTTAGTCAGTCTTTCATTCTCCATTCTCTCCACATGGCCAAACCACCTCAGTGTATTTCTCCTAATCTTCTCAACCACATCCACATCTACCCCACAACGTTCCTTCACTTCTTCATTCGTCAATATAATAATAGTAATAATCATCATCATCATCATCATCATCATCACATGTTATCAGGCTCGAAACAGAGGAGGACGAACACTGAAATAGCATGTGTCGACGTAATGCAGAATCTGTTTGCCATGACAGAAGGTTGGGTTGCTGTCAAACATTAATTTATTATTACTATAACCCGACCATTACAGCATATTATGACACTGTTTGGTTTCATATGTCACAGCTGTTTTCACGTGTTTTTTCATGGAGATGATGTTTGTCCTCCTCTGTATCAAGCCTATTAACATGTGATTACTACTACTACTACTATGATGACACCTGCAAAACAGGATAGGAACAGTATTGTCAGGTCGCCATTTACCGATGTGAGATATTCGGCCTTTGTCTATGTCCTGTCGTTCGTTTGTTTGTCCACTAACTTCTAGATTATTTGATGGATGTCAGTGAAAGGTCACAGGTGTATTTTACTGAGTTGTAGGCATGTCGTGCGCTATGTTATTTTTCCCAAACAGCTGTAGTAATCCCACAAAAGACTACCGTGGGTTGTATTACCATGGTGAATTGCTACAGGGAAGGTCCAGTGGTAATGATAAGAACGGTCTGTGGCCGGTTCTGTAGTTAATGTATCAGAGCTCCACGTATATACACCGCTAAAGGGTGAACAACACTGGTGGCCCAAGGATAAGGTGAGGGGTAATGTGCTGTCGGAGTGGGGGAGGAGTAGGGTCCATGGTGGGTGGGAGAGAGGGGGTGCAATTAGGGTTGCGGTGCGGGGTAAGTGACGAGTTGTCCACGGTGGGACAAGGACAATGTGGGTTAGCAGATACACAGACATAAGGACAATCATATGTATTATTATACAAATTTATAGTGGATTAGTAGTAGGAGTAGCAGGAGTAGTATTGTGAAGGAAATTAGACACAATGCGAAAAGGGGGATTAGTAGTGCCAATAATGGTAGCAACAGATTCAGCAATCTTGTGCTAACGTTGTTTGTGTGGGAGTGATGATGTGACGAGTAAGTAATGTAATACAGTATGGGACCGGACGACTAGAAACCCCCTAAGGAATATGACGGCTCGCAGTACGAGGATACCGGGAAGTAAGAATGATAAATGAGGCAGAGACTGAAGGAAAATAACGCACGTATGAGGTGAAGCAAGAGTTAAGCCTGGTTAACGTGGCGTAGCAGGATACCACAGCTGTATCTTCGTTGTCTCAAAATATTCTGTGTTTTTGCATCTAATTTCATCTGCTTATCGTAAATTATTGGTGAATGCTCTCCGCTGCCCGTTAGAATGTGGTTTATTCGTCCACATAAAATAATTGCAATACTTATAACCATCCGCACAGATACTGTGGGAATCAGAATTAAATTCTAAATAACTCTATATTATAGCTATAGACAATCTGGGAATAACATATTCACAAAAATTATCACTGCAGTGATAATGACCAGTCGCAGCTTATATACAACTGGCTCGGTGTTTTATTTGTATGATGAGGATCCGAAACAGATGGGTCGTGTCTGGACCATTTTCACAGGACTCCATGATAACATAGTTGTCTGTGTTATAATACATGCTATGTGTGTTACGAATGCATAATGTTTTGCAGGTGAATAGCATGCAAATGTTTCGAAGCCAATGTCATTAGGTTTCTCACTATTCGCCCCGTAGCTCAGTTCCAAACTATCAGTCACGGTTGTCCGTTTGCCTGCCCTCTCTCTAACCCTGACTTCCACTTCCATCCACCGAGGTGGGTACAGAAACTTTGGTGCGTGGGTGTACAGTCAACATTATTATTATTATTATTTATTTAATTTATTACGCAACAGTGTCAGACAGTACATGTGAAACATGATACATATGGAATCCTCGAAAACAGCTATGGACATATGTATACATATACATACATACACACATACACATACACATACACATATATACACACATACATACATATGCATATACATACACATACACACACACACACACACAAATAAAGACAAAACTCATGAACATGTAGGGACATTACATGGAGGTATATGCCACACAGGGCACAGTGAGCTACTTAAACCCGCCAAAACGAGGGTGACGCACCAAGAGTTCTTCTAAAACTTCGTGGTTTAATAAGTGTCGACACACCACATCAAGTGGCTGGCCCTGGGGCAGCAGGTGTCGAACGGTAGGGCACTCCAGGCAATAATGCTCTATAGTGTCGGAGCGAGGCGAGTGGCACAAGAGACACTCAGTGAAGGGAGGCTCCCCTTCCAAGCCAGCGACCTGCCACTGTTGCCGGTAGCCCAGCCTCAGACGAGCAGAGACAACATTGTACCTCCGAACCATGAGACTCCGGCGACGGTAGGAATACTTGAGGCGGCAGACAGACTCGTAATGGTTGATGGACACGCTGTAGGGCCTCTCTGCATCTCTGCGGCGTCGCACAGGGAGGAAAGCAGAGGTGCGAACTCTGGAGAGGTAACAAGTCAGGGAGAGAGGGCGACCATCACCACGAGGAGGTAAACGGCAGGCTTCCTTCGCGAGTCTGTCGACTGTGGTATTGTGGCGTAAACCAACATGAGATGGTACCCATATAAATATGACAGTCAAGTTATGATGAAGCAGTAAAGCCAGAAAAGATAAGATCAGTTAAACAACTGTAGAGTGTGTGGGCCGAACACTGGATAGGGACTGAAGGGCAGGCTTGGAGTCGCATATGATGACAGCATTTACTCCCCGTTGGCAGACAAGACTAACAGCATCCAGAATGGCAAACAGTTCACGCAGTGTGGAGCTGGAGTGATCACAGAGACGTTGGCCAACCCAACCCCCTGGGTTCCAAGTCGGGCGAGTAGACAGCACCACCACCACCACCATCTGATTGCAGTGACCCATCAGTATAGAGGTGATATGGAGCTGTGATAGAGGACGTCACTGTTGCCACGTGTTCCAGAGCCAGCTGCAGCTGTAGATAAGGTGGGTCAGACCTGGAGGTGGGAGTGAAGCTCACCTCTGGCATAGGCAGCACCCAGGGTGGGGGGGTTGGGGGTACTTCTGCAACAAGAACATCCAAATTAAGGCTGCGGAGCATAGAGGAAACAGATTTAATAAGAGCACGTCCACTGCGCAGAATAGGAGGAACTGGGGAGTTTGGTCTCAGAGAAGTCCTGACTAACTGAGAGTAGTGGGGTGAAAGTTGTGGGAAAGGCAGGCACTTGACAGTCAGGCGAGTGACATTAGAATAAATTCTTTCTATTAAAGGCAGAAGCCCCAGCTCACGCTGCATGTTCACTATCCTGGTAGACATGGGACAGCCTAGAATCTCTCTCATTGCTCTATTCTGAAATTTTTCTAAAGGCTCCAGAGCAGTCCTAGAAAGCTGAATCAAGGCAGGGGAGAGATAGTCAACAACAGAGCGAATGAAAGTAATATAGACTGTCCTGGCCACATGGATGGAGATTCCCGAAGAGTTGTTGGTGAGCCACTGAAGTGGTGCGAGTCGGCGCTGGAGGCGATCCAACAGGTCACGGACGAAGGGATGGCCCTGGTGCCTGGCGGGGGGAACAGCCGAGATCTTAACAGGTGCCCCCAGGTAGCGGTACTGGAAACACAAGGGAATGACAGTCCCTCCGATGGTGAAGTCAGGCAGAGCTTGAGGAGGGCAGCAGGAGAATATTCTGCTCTTATCTGGGGAAAGAATAATGCCACAGTGAGAGGAAGCCACATAGAAGGAGTCAAGAAACCGCTGGAGATCCCTTGGCAAGGAAGAGTGAACACAAATATCATCGGCATAGCATGTAATCGTAGTTCCAGGAATATTAGGGAGAGAAGTGAGCAACCGATGCATCAGTACATTAAACAAAAATGGGCTAAGAACACCCCCTTGTGGCATACCAAGATGAAAACTGCGTCGAGGACTGTACACACCACTGAAAAACACGCGAGAGGTCCTGTTACTGAGATAGCCCCAAATCCACCGCAAGAGATTACCCTTTATCCCAAAGTTGACAAGTTGATCCAAAATTATGTCTCTGTTAGCAATATCGAAGGCACTCTGAAGGTCGACGAAGGCCACCACACTGTCCCGGGAGAGGCGAGAATACAAGTCAACGAGGCAGTGGTGCGTGCTGCGCTGAGGAAGGAAACCATACAGATGTGGAGAAAGGCGGTCCTGAAGCCTGTACATGAGATGGTTGAGTAAGATCCTCTCCATCACCTTGCAGAAACAAGAAGTAAGGGAAATCGGCCTGAACTTCGCCGTGCCAGGCTTGGGGATGGGGACAATTGTACTGCTGGTCCAGGCTCGTGGTACACAACCGTCTCTGAAACAAAGATTGTACAATTTAAGTAAAGGGTTACCAGGAACTTGTTGGAGCAGACGTAGCACAGCATAGGTGATACCGTCATCACCAGGGGATGATGCCTTACCTCGAGAGAGAGCACGACGCAGCTCCGACTCGGTTATCTCCTCTGCATCATCATCATCATCCTGCAGCAAAGCAGACATCAAACGAAGCTGACGGGCAGGAGCACAGGAAGAGAGTGCATCTTGTATGTGGTTGGGAAGACTTGCTGGGGCAGACTGTTCCAACCAGGCGTCGACAAGGTTTTGAGCGTAAACAGCGGGAGTGTGATGGCGAGCAGTGGCGGAAGTCTTCTTGACAACTCGACGGATGAGGTGCCACATGGAAGCCACACTTGTCTGTTGGTTAATACTGTCCGTAAACCGCTGCCAGGACTCAGTAATGACACACTCCTGCAGTGCGACTAGTGCATCCCTGGACGTTTGATAACGATGGAGTGTGCCAGGATTCGGGATGGCTTGAAACAAGAGCCCATCACGTTCAGGCTCCTTCTTTGCCTCTTGTATACGTGCATCAAGCGTCCAGGAGTGGGCGGTACGGCGGCGCTGCAGATGTGGGCGGGAGACATACTGCCTGTAAAAATCATGAGTGGCAGAGACAAGATCAGAGTATAACTGGTCAGGTGAAGAAAGATTAAAAGTAGGTACCATCTGGGCCATATATGATATGTACGTCGGGCAATACTTAGGGGGCACAGTAATGCATAAACGAGCAGCAGGAGCAGTAGAAGCCGCAGGAAGAGAATAACGAAATCGAAGTGCGACGTGATCAGAGAATAAGGCTGGCACTGAGGAGCATTGGACCAGAGACGCTATCAAGCCGGACGTGATGACGTGATCCAGAGTGCCTCCCCGGGAGTGAGTGGCGCCGCCAGTATCCCAGTGTGCAAGGATGTAAGAAATGAGATGAAGACCATTACGATTGTAAGAGCCAGAACAATCACCTAAGTCAGGATGCCGAGCATTGAAATCTCCCATATACACCACCCCACGCACTGTAGGAGGAGGAAGAGCCTCAAGAGAGTCTGGCCAGGGCGGAATAGACATTACACAGCTGGAGCACGTCATCCCCAAGTGTGACCTCAAAGAGCTGGAAAGCCATGTCAGGGTCGGTGGAGTTGCGGAGAAGGCTGTGTGGTAAGGGGCTGTGTATGTAAGTCAATAGGCCATTCTTTACCAGATGGACGTACGGAATATAACCTGTAAGGGGGGGAGCTTGCCCAGCGGCAATCGGCCGGCCTGGGAACGCTTCCTGGAGAAAAATAACACTAGGGTGGTGTCAAAAAATAAAGGTCTTGAGTTGAGCGAGCTTAGCATAATTGGTGATACCACAGACGTTCCAGGAGATGACATCTAGCTGGTAATCAGGAGCGAACCTTATGCTTGAAAGAAGGTGAACGGAGAGTGGAGGCAGATGAACGACCTGGGTTAGAGAACGAACCAGAAGGGAATGACTCACAGAGTTTTTCAAGGCGAGAGGCGATAGTACCCATCTTGTCGGTGCGGGTGGTGACGGTGGAGATGATGCACTGCTAAGCCTCAACCAAGGTGGAGAGTTTGTTATCCGAAGAGGCATGAGCTGCAACCAGCCCGTCAATCCTGGCTTCAAGAGCAGAAAAGCGGTCCTCGAGAGCCGTACATCATGCCATGAGGGAGGCAACAGCCTTGCGGAGGGCCAGGTCAGGAGCAGAGGCAGTGCTGGTGGGAGGAACAGGCTGAGGTGGTGGTGGGGGTGGCCCGGGAGTGACGGCCCGAACTGGGGCCCGGCGCCGAGCACAACCATGCCACACGTTGACCCCTGGCTGAAAACAGCGCGGACACTTCCACAGAGACGTGTCCCGAGGAGGTGGGGGTTCTGAGGTGGATGCGGAGGCAGCAGGACATGACGGCTCACCCTTGACAGGACACGTCCGCGAGGCAGAGCAGTACCGGGAAATGTGTCCCACGCCCCAGCATCTGTAGCACCAAGGCTGGTCATTATGGAGTTTCTGCAACTCACACTGTGGAAGACAGGGGAGGAAGTCAAAACTAATAACTGACGGAGGTGGGTCGGGAAGGCTCCAGACGACAACAATCCGGTTAATGGGAGAACCATCCTGCATGAAACGACGGGCAGAGTACACTCCAGGATATCCCTTGGCAAGATTTGGGTCAACGTCAACAGGGAAACGGGTGAGGATGTAGCTAGGGTATTTACGTGGCCTCTCCGGTGAGTCCTGAAGAACGAGTGGCAGCGAGAAAAACTCACCAGATAAGACTCTGTTAATAATGTCCTCTCTTTGTCTAGAAATGTAGACAAACCGGGAGGTGACTGCAGCCATCTTGACTTCTGCCTTGTCACGCTGTAGTTGGAAGGCCCTGTTAACCGAAGACAACCATCGCAGCTTCGTATCCGTGGAAGGGTCGCCACTGAAGGAGAGCTTGACGTAGGCATCTCTCGGGGCAAATGCAGGGCGGTGAGACAAGGGTCGGGAGTGGGAAGAGGGAGAAATACCAGCAAGAAGCTGAGGAGGCAGACAGACAGGCACATCACGCACAGATGAGTCACCTTTGGCAGTCTTGGTGACAGGAGGCACACATTCACCGTCAGGAGAGTCCTCCACAGGCCGCTTGTTAGAAGTGGACGGGGTGGAAGGCTGTATCTCATGATGAGTGGTCAAAGACTGAAGGGGCTGTGAGGTGGCAGGCACAGGCAGTTCAGGCCAGTGGTTCACGGTAGGAGAGGCATCGTCGTCAGACATGGCTAAATCATTTTCCAGGAGTGAACCAGCGTCCGACCCCGAACACTCCATCGGGCCAGGCAAGGCCTCGACAGAACACTAGCGAAGCACTCAGCCCACACTCACAGCAGCCGGTGACTATATCAAAAATCCGAACACAAAGAAACAGCTTCGAAATACACAAGCAAGCGCCAGGACGAACAGAGAACGTCCGCACTCAACGCAGGCTGAAGTGGGACTGTACAGTCAACAAGAGTTCCACCTGACCACCTAGTAGCGGGATATGGCTAACGTGGCATCAGCGTGCACGCGCGCGCGCGCACGCGTGTGTGTGTGTGTGTGTGTGTGTGTGTGTGTGTGTGTGTGTGTGTGTGTGTGTGTGTGTGTACATGCCCGAGAATTTATCGAATCATCAAGCTTCATCCTCTGTGCTGTATTATATTATTATGTGGTCACTGTATTATGTTGTGATACTGGCTAATAAATACTGTGTGATTGGTATCATGAGGTGTGCACTATGCTGTTTATAAAGTCTGATTTATATAAAATTATTCTTCTCTTATCTTGTAGCGTGAACCACGATACAGGTTGAGGTGTGGTTCAGAAACAGTGAGTAAGTTCACCCTTAAATGCCACGATGTTTCTGAACCACACCTCAACCTGTATCGTGGTTCACGCTACAAGAGAAGAATAATTTTATATAAATCAGACTTTATAAACAGCATAGTGCACAGCTCATTACACCAATCACACAGTATTTATTAGCCAATATCACAACATAATACAATGACCACATAATAATATAATACGGCAAAGAGGATGAAGCTTGATGATTCGATAAATTCTCGGGCATGTATACACACACACACACACACACACACACACACACACACACACACACACGCTGTGCCACGTTACGCATATCCCGCGACTAGGCGGTCCAGGTGGAACTCTTGTTGGCTGTACATATTAATATATGTATATACGAGTATATATATGTATATGTGTACATTTATATATGTACATAAATATGTATATATATGTATGTACTATCACGAACAAACGTTCGTTCCCCCCAAAGAGCCACTGTGTGAATCCGAAACACCTGAGGATCGAAAAACGAAACACGTGAAATGACTGCCAGTTTCACCCAACAGATGACCCACAGTAATGTTTTTGAGGGGGACAGGGAGGCTGGGAGAGTGAGATGCGTCGAAAGGAAGTTTGTATCTGGGTACAGATTATGTAGCTTGATCACCAGATGTTGATATGGTTACGGCTGTTATAGAGATGGTTTACAATAAGAATGACAAATAATGTTCGGTAACAATATTTGTATGCGTGGTGGATGTTGTTGCAGCAATAGTGGTCCAGTTAATATTATGAGTACTAGCAATATACTGAAATCACACATTTTTAGTGTTGAAGCAGGGGCATATAATACTTGTTACTAATATACAGTTTTTGTGATAAAGGGGCTGAGCTTGTGGCGAATGGAAGGGTGCAAGGAATAAATGTGTTGAGAGAGTTGAATGATTCTTTGATCACGAAGGAGGAAGTGCAGAAGGCAGTAAAGGAGATGAAAACAGGGAAAGCTGCAGGTATTGAGGGGTGTGCTGTGGAATGCCTGAAGGGTGGTGGAGTGACTATTGTTGACTGGTTGGTAAGATTGTTGAATGTGTGCTTTGTGAAAGGTATGGTGCCAATTGACTGGGCAAGTGCTTGTGTGGTCTCGTTGTATAAAGGCAAGGGTGATAAGTATGAATGTACTAGCTTTAGGGGTATAAGTCTGTTGAGTGTTGTAGGTAAGGTGTATGGTAGAGTGTTAATTATGAGAGTTAGAGAGGGTACAGAGGGAGTGATTGGTGATGAGCAGTGTGGCTTTAGGAGAGGGAGGGGATGCGTGGATCAGGTGTTTGCGGTGAGACAAGTATGTGAAAAGTATTTAGCGAAAGGCAAGGATGTGTTTTGGGCATTTATGGATTTAGAGAAAGCGTATGATAGAATTGATAGGGAGGCTTTGTGGACTGTTTTAAGATTGTATGGACTTGATGGTAGGTTATTAAAAGGGGTGAAAAGTTTTTATGTAAATAGTAGAGCGTGTGTAAGAGTGGGAAATGCTGTGAGTGATTAGTTTCCTGTGAGAGTGGGGCTGCGACAGGGATGTGTGATGTCGCCTTGGTTGTTTAAGATTTACATGGATGGTGTTGTAAGGGAGGTGAATGCAAGACTTTTAGGTGGAGGTCTGAGTTTGGTGAATGTTGATGGTGGAGAGTGGAATCTGAAGCAGCTGCTGTTTGCAGATGATACTGCACTGGTGGCTGATTCAGAGGAGAGATTGAGACAGTTGGTAGAGGAGTTTGGAAGGGTGTGTGAAAGGAGGAAATTGAAAGTAAATGAGAATAAGAGTAAAGTGATGAAGTGTACGAGGTTGGTAGATGGTAGGGGGATGAATATAGTTTTGAATGGCGAGTTGCTTCAGGAGGTAGAGTGTTTTAAATATCTAGGGTCACATGTTGCTGTGGATGGAAGAATAGATGCAGAAGTGAAGTTTAGAATAAATGAAGTAGGAAAGGTGCTGGGAGGAATGAAAAAAGTGTTTAGATGTCGTTCGCTTAGAATGGATGTAATGAGAAAGCTGTGTGAGGGTGTTGTGGTATCGACTGCATTGTATGGGGCTGAAACATGGAATATGGGTGTAGCAGAGAGGAAAAGTTTGAATGTAATGGAGATGAGGTGTCTGAGGCGTATGTGTGAAGTGACGCGTATGGATCGAGTGCAGAATGATGAAGTGCGAAGGAGAACTGGAGTTGTTCGGGAGGTGGCTGGTAGAGTTGAGCAGAGGGTGTTACGATGGTTTGGGCATATGGAGAGAATGGATAATGAGCGATTGGTGAAAAAGATAACTAGATCTGATGTGAAAGGTGTAAGGCTGAGAGGAAGACCACGAATAGGATGGATGGACAGTGTGAAGAGAGCGCTGGATGCGAGAGGGATGTCTGTTGAGCAAGGAAGAGTGGCTGTGCATGACAGAAATGGGTGGAGAGAAATTGTGAATGAATAAGTGATGACGCAGCCCTGAGGGGATATTCTCCCACATTTGGTCTGATCAGCTATTTCAGGTCAGGTGGGGGTAAGGGGATGAGTCTGTTATGATGTGGCAGGGGTAAACCAGCTCTGCTGTCAGGCCCTGCTGCGGATGTCACTGATTGCATTGCGCAGTTGACCCTTGTGCAGTGTGGTGCGGTGAGGATCTGTCCGTTCTCTCCTTTGGGGCTAAGATGCGAATGAATGTGTTTGAATGGATGAGTAAATGGGGAGTGTGTCGTCCTGTCTCGGCTACCTCCCTTTCCTTGGGGGAAGCAGCCTAGGTATATAGAATAGATCGAATTTTCAATGTCGATAAACGGCCAGCATTCAGACAACCTCTTACACAAAACAATATTTTACTGTCCGTAATAAAATATTTTATTCCACACATTACCAACACAGTAAATATCTCGCAGATAAGCAAATACGTCGCACATTGTTCTCTGTACATCGTCAACAAATGTTGCCTCCTCCACCAAGTACTAAGTGTATTGCAGGAATTAGTGGCTAAAATACACCCACAGTTCCACCTGGCAGGTTTCTCTCAACCTCAGGTTAACACAAAAGTGGTGTTCATTTTTCTTTGTTTTCCACTTTACCTCACTGATGGGCTACTTTCATGAGCAAAGATAGCACTGCATTTTTATTCTCTCTAAATAAATTTGCACCTTCAGCGAGGTAAATATTGAAAAAAGGCGTATTATGTAGATTAGAGTTATTGTTAACCCGTACCTCAGTTGAGGCAAACCTGTTAGCCTAACCTTAGCCTTATCCTGACTCAACTGGTGCGCGTGGAATAGACTGTCTATATACGGTGCAGACACTATCAGATTCCTAGACTCGTTAAACATGTCTAGTAATCATGTAGTTCCATAAGTCGTTCACTTCGTTATTATGACTGTGCAAAAATAAAAATGTGATGTCCACAACTTATGCAATAAAACAAGTACCTTACTAGGAGTATATTGTGGGTCTTAAATTGTCTATGATACACGTAACTGGTTATTGCATGTCAGGACCACCCATAAGCAGGTGGGTTAGCTATCCAAGAGTGATTGTCTTACTTTTTCAGCATTCTCCTACCTGGCTGTCTCTTGTAGAAATGTTTTGTTTATAATGGGGTCGGGGAGGTTGGGAGAGGCCGATGCCACGATTGTAAGTTTGTATGGGGGTGGAGATTATGTAGCTTAATCACCAGGTGTTGAGCTAACAAAACGATTGTCATAGTGATGGTGAAATACCAAGTTCACAGAAAAACAAAAAATGCAGCAGACATGATACGTTTTTATACAGGTTGCTGGAATGTCTAAAACAAGTAGGTCATTCCCAGGAGATATTGTTCGCTACCGCCCAGGCCAGGTACTGGTTGCGCAGGCCTCACACGGTGCCCGGGAGAGGCCCATACGGCAATATGTTTTGCAATACGAAGTACCGTACATGAGCAACCGACTTGCACGAATACACATGCAAACATGTTTTACAAGGCATAGCCAGACAGAGAAGGTAGGAAGAACGAAGGAGGTTAATGAGGGAAGAGGAGACCAATGCTCCTGGACAGTTCACAACCTGCCTATATGACGAATTTGAAAGGAGTTATGGCGAAAAAACGATTTTTGCCCTTCCCCGTTTTTATACATTTTTTGGCCCTACAGGCTGGGCCTTGGCCCAATTTGGTCCAAAATTTAATCAGGTAATCAGAAGGTCATAGCCCATCATCCCTGTAAATTTAAATCGAAATCGTACCAGTAGTTTTCGCGTAAAGTTGTTAACAGACAGACAGACAAACAGACAAACCGAGTGATAACAATACCCGACCCCAAGCCCCTCCGGGGCGGGTACGGGTTATAACAGACAGGCCAACATACCTTGTGTTGGTAATATGTGGAATGAACTCGAAACATTTATAACAGAGGAAATAAATTATTGTTAGGTATGATAGGTTTTTAGAGGGATGGTCGATTGTTAGGATCTGAAAAATATCACAAATATATTAATAACGCGTCACATACACCTAAGCTATCATGGCAACGGCAACTCCCAACCTCCCCGACCCGATCATAAACAAATACGGAAGCAAACATTTCTACAAGAGACAGATATTAGAGTGATGAGAGACTTGGAGACGATCACTCCTGGATAGCTAAGCACCTGTTTATGGGTGGTCCTGACATGCAATAACCAGTTACGTGTATCACAGACAATTTAAGACCCACAATAGACAGTACTTCTAGTAAGGTATTTGCTTTATTACATAAGTTGTGGACATCACATTTTTATTTTTGCATAGTGATAATAACGAAGTGAACACCTTATGGAACTGCATGATCACTAGACATGTTTAACGAGTCCAGAGTGTCTGCACCATATATGGACTCTATTCCACGCGCACCAGTCGAGTCAATATAAGGCTAAGGTTACGCTGACGGGTTTGCCTCAACTGAGGTAAGGGTTAGCAATAACTAGTCTACATAATACGCCTTTTTTTTTTTCACAATTTGCCTCACTGAAGTTGCTAGTTTATTAAGAGAGAATAAAAATGCAGTGCTATTTTTGCTCATGAAAGCAGCCGTCAATAAGGTAAAGTGGAAAACAAAGAAAAATGAACACCATTTTTGTGTTGACCTGAGGTTGAGAGAAACCTGCCAGGTGGAACTGTGGGTGTATTTTAGCCACTAATTCCTGCAATACACTTAGTACTTGGTGGAGAAGGCAACATTTTGTTGACAATGTACAGAGACCAATGTGCGATGTACTTGCTTATCTGCGAGATATTTACTGTGTTGGCAGTGTGGGAAGTAAACTAGATTTCCTAACGGCCAAAATAAAATATTGTTTTGTGTAAGAGGTTGTCTGAATGGTGGCCGTTTATCGACATTGAAAATAATATCACAAAAACTGTATATTAGTAACAAGTATTATATGCCCCTGTTTCAACACTTAAAATGTATTATTTCAGTATATTGCTAGTACTCATAATATTAACTCGACCACCGTTGCTGCAACAACATCCACCACGCATACAAATATTGTTATGAACATTATTTATCATTATTTATCATTCTTATTGTAATCCATCTCTATAACAGCCGTAACCATATCAACATCTGGTGATTAAGCTACATAATCTGCACCCACATACAAACTTCCTTTCGTCGCACCTCCCTCTCCCAACCTCCCTGCCCCCCTCAAAAACATTCCTGTGCGTCATCTGTTGGGTGAAAATGGCAGTTATTTCAGGTGCTTCGTTTTCCGGTCCTCAGGTGTTTCGGATTCACACAATGGCTGGTTGGGGGAACGAACTTTTGTTCGTGATAGTACATATGTATAGTCGTGTCTTCGTTCCGAACCCCGTAAATATTCGAAAAGATAAATCGAAGCAGCAGAGATAGCTTCACAAGACTGCCAACTGTGTCAGACCAGATGGTGGTGGGGGTGAGTGGTTTGGGGTGCCATGTATTACTGTCGGGTGGAAATTGTTGAGAATATCATACTGGGTAATAGGGTTACAGTCAACTATAATCAGTTATGTCACTAAATGTCTACATATGCATCATTCATCATGAATTTACATGTAATCAAAATATACTGTAGTTTCATACACATGGGTTGTCATGCCTTATTCATCTTTGATATTTGGAATACTTCAGAGGAGGGAATAGCGGTGGAATATGTTTCATAATAAGTGTTTGGAATTTAATGAAATGTTACGAATATGATATTAAACAGCTTTTATTAGTGATAACTAGAATCTCCCCTCTATTTCCCGTCGTCCAGTATAGATAAATGAATGACTGTGAAGATATGACTATATGCTGGTGGGTGTATATCTTGGTTTCATCACCTTGTGTAACACCTGTGGCTGGGTTTCCCCATAGATATAAATAAGACTGCTATCCATTTCAGACCCTATGAGGCATCGTTTTTCGCAAATATGTTCTAAACAAACAGTTGGATCAATATGACATTTTGGCACAGCTTGTTTGACACCGTCCCCTAATTTATGGCACTATAGTGCATTGCCAAGTATGTTCATTAAGGAGTTTACTCTTGGCTTTGAAGGCGAAGCTGCAAGAGCCGAGTAGACATTGGGACAAGGGAAGACGGGAGTGGAGGGAGAGGTCGTGGAGTGATACACGTCACAACTACGTCACGTAAAACCTTCCCCTGTCCGAATGTCTACTCGGCTCTTGCCACCTTCGCCTTCAAAGCCAAGAGTAAACTCCTTAATGAAACATACTTGGCAGTGCACTGTAGTGCCATAAATTAGGGGACGGTGTCAAACAAGCTGTGCCAAAATGTCATATTGATCCAACTGTTTGTTTAGTTTATTAGCGAAAAACGATCCCTCTTGGGGTCTGAAATGGATAGTAGATGCCGCATCGCCCATTCTTCAATACAGCAGCGGTGCGTCTGTACGGCCGCCATCTTGGAGCGGTCAAGCATGTAATAGTGGGGCTTGTTTTAGAGTGAATTCAAACTATGAGAATGAATGTTGTTGTGGTGGAGGTGGTGATGATGGTTATTGCCGTGGTGGTGGTGATGGTGGTTATTTTGGTGGTGGCGATGGTGGATTTTGTTGTGGTGGTGGCGATGGTGGATTTTGTTGTGGTGGTGGTGATGGTGGATTTTGTTGTGGTGGTGGTGATGGTGGTTTTTGTTGTGGTGGTGGTGATGGTGGTTGTTGTATTGGTAGTGGTGGTGGTTGCTGTTATGGTGTTGGTGGTGATGGTGGTTTTTGTTGTCGTTGTGGTGGTGGTGATGATGGTGATTTTTGTTGTTGTGGTGATGGAGATGGTTTTTCTTGTTGTTGTGGTGGTGGTGGTAATTGTTGTGTTGGTGGTGATTTTTGTGTTGGTGGTGATTGTTGTGGTGGTGGTTGTTGTGGTGGTGGTGGTAATTGTTGTGTTGGTGGTGATTTTTGTGTTGGTGGTGATTGTTGTGGTGGTGGTGGTAATCGTTGTGTTGGTGGTGATTTTTGTGTTGGTGGTGATTGTTGTGGTGGTGGTTGTTGTGGTGATGGTGTTTGTTTTTGTGGTGGTGGTGGTTTTTGTGGTGGTGGTGGTTTTTGTGGTGGTGGTGGTTTTTGTGGTGGTGGTGGTTTTTGTGGTGGTGGTGGTTGTTGTTGTGGTGGTGGTTATTGTAGTGGTGGTTGTTGATGTGACGGTGGTTATAATGGTGGTTGTTGTGGTGGTGGTTGCTGTTGTGGTGGTGGTTGTGGTGGTGGTTGCTGTTGTGGTGGTTGTTGTGGCGGTGGTTGTGGTGGTTGTTGTTGTGGTGGTGGTGGTTGTTGTGGTGATGGTTGTCGTGGTGGTGGTTGTTGTGGTGGTGGTGGTTGTAGTGATGGTGGTTGTTGTGATGGTGGTTGTTTTTGTGGTGGTAGTTGTGGTGGTTATTGTGATGGTAGCGGTTGATGTGGTGGTGGTTGTGGTGATGGTGGTGGTGGTTGTTGTGGTGGTGGTGGTTGTTGTTGTCGTGGTGATTGTTGTTGTGATGGTTGTGGTTGTTGTTGCGGTGGTTGTGGTGGTGGTTGTGGTGGTGG
Source organism: Coenobita brevimanus (assembly GCF_032717465.1). Taxonomy (NCBI): domain Eukaryota; kingdom Metazoa; phylum Arthropoda; class Malacostraca; order Decapoda; family Coenobitidae; genus Coenobita; species Coenobita brevimanus. The sequence continues at coordinate 17,658,150 of NC_136968.1, read as the reverse complement.
TGGTTGTGGTGGTGGTGGTTGTGGTGGTGGTGGTTGTGGTGGTGGTGGTTGTGGTGGTTGTTGCTGTGGTGGTGGTGGTTGTTGTGGTTGTTGGTGGTGGTGGTTGTTGTGGTGGTGGTGGTTGTTGTGGTGGTGGTTGTTGTGGTGGTGGTGGTTGTGGTGGTGGTTGTGGTGGTGGTGGTGTGGTTTTTGTTATTGTTGTTTTGTCGTTATGGTGGTGGTGGTTGTTGTTATGGTGGTGGTGGTTGTTGTTGTGGTGGTGGTGGTTGTTGTTGTGGTGGTGGTGGTGGTTGTTGTGGTGGTGGTGGTGGTTGTTGTGGTGGTGGTGGTGGTTGTTGTTGTGGTGGTGGTGGTTGTTGTTGTGGTGGTGGTGGTGGTTGTTGTGGTGGTGGTGGTGGTTGTTGTGGTGGTGGTGGTGGTTGTTGTGGTGGTGGTGGTGATGGTGGTTGTTGTTATTGTTGTTGGTGGTGGTTGTTGTTATGTTTGTTGTTGTTGTTGTGGTGGTGGTGTGATGGTGATGGTTGTTGTTGTTGTTGTGGTGGTGGTGGTGTGATGGTGATGGTTGTTGTTGTGGTGGTGGTGGTGGTGTGATGGTGATGGTTGTTGTTGTTGTTGTGGTGGTGGTGGTGTGATGGTGATGGTTGTTGTTGTTGTTGTTGTGGTGGTGTGATGGTGATGGTTGTTGTGGTGGTGGTGGTGTGATGGTGATGGTTGTTGTTGTTGTGGTGGTGGTGGTGTGATGGTGATGGTTGTTGTTGTTGTTGTTGTGGTGGTGGTGTGATGGTGATAGTTGTTGTTGTTGTTGTGGTGGTGGTGTGATGGTGATGGTTGTTGTTGTTGTTGTGGTGGTGGTGGTGTGATGGTGATGGTTGTTGTTGTTGTTGTGGTGGTGGTGTGATGGTGATGGTTGTTGTTGTTGTTGTTGTGGTGGTGGTGGTGTGATGTTGATGGTTGTTGTTGTTGTGGTGGTGGTGGTGTGATGGTGATGGTTGTTGTTGTTGTTGTGGTGGTGGTGTGATGGTGATAGTTGTTGTTGTTGTGGTGGTGGTGGTGATGATGATGGTTGTTGTTGTTGTTGTTGTGGTGGTGGTGGTGATGGTTGTTGTTGTTGTGGTGGTAGTTGTTGTTATGGTGGTGGTGGTGGTGATTGTTGTTATTGTGGTGGTGTTGGTTGTCGTTGTTATGGTGGTTGTTGTTGTTGTTGCTGTGGTGGTGGTGGTGGTGGTGTTGTTGTGGTGGTGGTGGTGGTGTTGTTGTGGTTGTGGTGGTGGTGTTGTGGTTTTGGTGGTGGTGGTGGTGGTGGTGGTGGTTGTTGTGGTGGTGGCTGTTGTCGTGGTAATAATGGTTGTGGTACCTGGTTCATCTGAAACGTGATCTCGGTGGACTGCAGGTTTAAATTTCTCTTCTACAACCCACCATCCTCCTTTCTGGGGATAGGGAAGCAACTGAGGGACATTTGCATAACCAGACAGTTGAACTGCTCATGCTAGCCGTGTCACTCTTGATATATTCCAACGCTTTCTACACCCAAAAGCAGCAGTGCTTCAGGATTTCTAGGTAAATGGTGATCAACTTTGCCCACTGTCAGGAACACGACATCGTCCGCCTCGACCGTTCCAAGATGGCGGGAGGGCAGACGCATCTCAAGTAGTGTCATGCGGCATCTAGACTTATTTATATCTATGGGTTTCCCTCACTCCTTTACCAAAATGCTAACCACTTGTGGAATGCTTTTCTTGTTATTACTGTGAAGGCACCGCATGCGTCTGCCACACCACACATGGTATACAGTATATACAGTATATCCTGCCATGTTCAGAAGGTAAACATACCGTAAAAACACAGCTTTCTGTCCTTTATTCCGATGTCATGTGGCTTGTTGATACCCGACGGAGGGGGTGTGGCAGAAAAGTGGGGAGGGGGCGGGGTTGCATCTCGTCGTTTCATATAACGTTTGATTGGCTACACGATATAGGCATTATTTCTGGCTGACGATACATTTCATTATTTACGGGTATTAAATCACGTGTAATATCACATTTAGCACCTTTACCATGCGGTGTAATGCTAGATTACACAGCCAACAACAACTACAGCACACACATCCTTCATTAACCCACCTCCACCCCCAAACCACTCACCCCCACCACCATCTGGTCCGACACAGTTGCCAGACTTGTGACGCTATCCCTTCTGTTTGGACTTATCTGTTCGAATATTTGCGGGGTTCGGAAAGAAGACACGACTTTTTTGGCTGACTTTACCATTGCGGCCAGGAGTTGTCAGCCACCTTCGTCCAGCCAACCCGTGTATGTGGCGGCGTCTCATTAACGAGCACAGAAGTTGCCTTCGATGCATTTCTGTTGAAAAATATCCCTTAAACTTTGGACTAGTACTAATGGATAAAGCAATAGTAATATTTACTTTGAAGGCTTGACTCTGATAACAGGAATATATCATATTGATTATTTAATAACTTTTTTATCGTATAGAGCCAAGCAAGTGACAAATATGTATATTTGGTTCCACTCCACGACTCCTTGTAGGTTTGAACCAGCGAACGCAGAGTGAACAAGTTCGAAGCATTCATTTATTATCAGCAGAGAGAGAGAGAGTAGTGGATGCTTGTGAATTAAAAAGGAATGAGGTGGAGAAATGAGGTGCTCAGCACAGGTAAACATGGGTTTATCCTTCCGTGTCGGTTGGCTTTCTATGCCTAAATTACTAAAAGAAGGTAAATTGAGAAATATAGTAACTGGATGACGAAGTGGTAATAGGGTCTAGTTAATGGTTGTTTGGTCCAAGGTGTGCAGTGGTAAGCCTAATTCCAGGCAATGGTCGCTGTTAAAAGTTGGATAGTGTAAGTCCCATTTATTTCAAATATGTCCATGTATGTTTACAGTACGTGTATGCCCCTATGGACTAATATTCACCCCATGAATATTTTTATCAATGGACATTTTAACCACTCGGAACAAAATCCCACATGGACCTATTTTCCATAATGACTTTTTTTTCAAGGACGCCTACTTTTCTATGTAAACCTATTTTCCCATGAACCAGTTTCCCCATTGATGTATTTTCTCCCCACGGACCAATTTTTCCGTCGACCTTGAATCTCTCTATGGATGCAGGTTTCCTACGTGGACGTATACCCATGGACATATTATTCACAATGAACCTATTTTCCCCATAAACCTGTTATCAGACGTGGTTATATCACCCACTGATGCGTGCAGTTGAAACACAGACATCTTAACCAACAGACGTGTTGCACGATGGACCTGTTGTAAGCCACTGGATATATATACCTACTTCAGCATGATTCCAGAAAAATATCCCCTGTGGACCGATTTTCCCCACACTGATCTATTCTCAACTCGGACGTATTCACTCAAGTGACCTAATCCCAGAGACCTTTTTTCTCATAATCCGTCCATCCACCTATTCACCCACCCATCAACGTACAGCTCCGGTCAGATTTTCGTGATACAGTCAGCACTGCCAACGCCAAAACTTCTGAGATTCAGAGTTCGATAGTTTCGACTCGCGTGTCTGACACACACACACACACACACACACACACACACACACACACACACCGCTCGCTGGTGCACTGTACACCGCTCGCTGGTGCAGTTACACCGCTCGCTGGTGCAGTGGTAACGCTCTCGCCTGCCAACTGGTGGACGGGAGTTCGCGCCTCGCTCAGGTTGCGAAAAGTTTCACTGACGAAGTGGGTGGTTACTGTCCCCCTTGAGCAAGGGGACGGGTGTGTGGGTGTGTGAAGGTCACAGCCTTGCCCTTAGATCAGACTATATGAGCTCTCAGCTCCCTTCCGGGAGGGTAAAAGCTGACGATCGAGACCATCAAGTGATCCTGACCGACCCGGTGAATTACACATACACACACCGCTCGCTGGTGCAGTGGTAACGTTCTCGCTTGCAAACTGGTGGACGGGAGTTCGCGCATCGCTCAGGTTGCGAAAAGTTTCACTGATGAAGTGGGTGGTTATTGTCCCCCTCGAGCAAGGGGACGTGTGTGTGTGTGTGTGAAGGTCACAACCTTGCCCTTAGATCGGACTATATGAGCTCTCAGCCTCCTTCCGGGAGGGTAAAAAGCTGACGATCATGACCATCAAATGATCCTGACCGACCCGGTGAATTATACACACACACACACACACACACAGTATACACCTAAGGCATGGTAACAGACATCGACTGAGCATCTCCCTATCTCATTACAGTCATGACCAATATTTCTATGAAATATGTAATCTATATTCTTCTATATGTGTAGAAGACTAGTGATTTTATTATTACTTTACTTCCATGTTACATGAATTAATGTGGTTAGGCAACAAAGTATTACAATTACCCAGAATATATCCTATACTTGTATAGTCATAGCTAGGAAACGCTGACAGGTAACATTTTACTATATGCCTTGCCCTTTGCAATTGACTTTTTAATTTCAAACTACATTTGTGTAGTAAATAGATGATGAATGTATAGCACACCTGTGTCTCATGTGTAAGCTCTGAAACACACGGACGGTCGGGTCTCCTTACATTTGTCTAAGCTATAGGTTAGTCATATAAATGACGGATGCTGCCACGACGTGGATAAGCGTCTTATTTTAAATCATGATTGATAAAGTAAAATCAATATATAGTTTCCTCTTAATAATATTATAATCGTAATAATAAACACCGAAGGACATGAAAGACTCCATTGCTCTGATATTTATTAATCCCATACTAAATATCCAATCCACTCACCATTTTTCCAATCACTTTCTGTAGCTTCCGTGTCATTGATGCCACAAGCGTTTGCATCAGTTCTGGCCTGCACCTGTGATACTCCCACTGCCGTTGAACGTGGGCCATCAGGGTGTTGGTGTTTCCCTCAATTTCCAATTCCCAGGCGTTGACAGTCTGGTTCCACACGTGCTCAGTGACATTCATGTCAGCTCCTTTGCTGGGTCAGCCAAGGAGCTTAAGGTTGTCCTGCCTCTGAAACCACCTCTGCACAGCGTGATCAGTGTGAATGAAGAAAACGGGCCCAGGAGGGAAGGCAGGAATCACTCCTCTAGAATTTTTAAGTATTTGTCCGCTGTGAATCGACCTTTTATTTGAAACACTCCATCCATGCCGTGTTGACACACACACAGCCCCAGACAAAGCACGTGACGTGACCAGAGCGGGCCTCCTCCAGTATGTTGTGTCGGTCGTAGCTGCAAGAGAAAATAAGCGTGATATTGTCCCCTCGTATTAGTCATTCGTAATATACAGTATTTTCTAAGTGGCAATATGGGTGTTCGTTTAAATAAATATACAGTTACCTTTAAATGGATTGGTGCACAAGAGTCAAATAAATTATTACCAAAGAGACGTGTTGCACATACTTTTCATTACTGGAGTAACACAACATGCAAATAGCGAAAGTAACTGAAGGTTTCTGTTGTGGTCAAATGCCACACTATTCTACTCTGAAAGAATATTAGTCTGATATATATATATATATATATATATATATATATATATATATATATATATATATATATATATATCTATATATTGTTACGGAACAGAGAAAGATAATGTACATTTTAAGTGAGAATACTAAAAATCACTACTGTCCCGTAAAGTTCCAGGTTCAAAACAAAAGAGTTAGGTAAAATTACAAGTTAAAGTTTAATGCTCAAACTAACAACAAAACATTCAGGACTCATAAGGATAATGTAATGGCAAAAAACAGGTTAAATATATGGTTAACTGCAATAGCCTCTATTAACACGAAATTAGCAAGAGTAAATTTATTTAAGTCAGCCCTGATAAAATGAAAATACCAGATAACACTCAGTGAATGCAAGATATATTATTACAAATACAAAATATTATTAATAAGGGCTGACACCCAAAACACATGAATAACAAAACCTTACCAGGCCTAAGAATTAACACCTTACGCTACACAGTACAAGAAAAAATGCAACAACACTTATACTCAAATTACACAGCTGCTAGATGGTTGGAGACTTCCTGAGCACTCACAATAATAACAACTGTACAGGGGAGGACAGAGATGTGAACAAAATGAGGAGTAGATCTAAGTGGCAATTAATGCAGAGATTGAGCTCATTATATAGGGGCCGGCAGAGCTTGATACAACTTGTAAGAAGGACGCACAAATGAAGCCAGAGGAGACAAAGAGTTGACACTCCTGCTCTGAACAACAGAAAGAACGACTTACTCTACTATAAGGGAGGAGGGGGGGAGTGAGGTAGAACACGCTCGTGATCAAACATGCAGCATACTGTACGTTAGAATTACACAAAGGATGATGAAATCATAGGTTATGTAACACCTCCCCACAAAGAAAAAGAAATTTACAAAGGAAATTTCTTATTACTCTAAAACAATCTGTCTAAAGTCTAGATAAGCAATCTGCAATAACATTTTCTTTCCCCTTGACATGCTGTATGTCTAATGAATACTCCTGAAGAAGTAGACTCCATCTTGTCAATCTCTGATTTTTATCTTTAAACTTGCTAAGGAATTTCAGTGGGTTATGATCGGTATAAATGACTATGGGGTCAAAACCAGAACAAAAATAAAATAAAAAATGCTGTAAACCCAAAATCAAGGCCAAAAGCTCTTTCTCAATAGTTGAGTAGTTCTTTTGAGGTGGAGTGAACTTCTTACTGCAATAAGATACAGGGTGTTCAATACCTGATCATCCTCTTGCAGCAAAACAGCCCCAGCTCCTGTATCACTTGCATCAACAGCCATCTTAAAAGGCTTAGCAAAATTTGGAGTAGCGAGCACTGGCTGACGTAATAGGATAGCTTTAAGTTTGCTGAAAGAGGATTCACAGTTATCGGTCCAGACAAATTTAACTCCCTTTTTCAGTAGGTCTGTAAGTGGTGATACAAGAATTGAAAAGTTAAGAACAAATCTCCTGTAATAAGTTACCATTCCCAAAAATCTTTGTAGCTCTTTCCTACTTTTAGGTCTGGGAAGATCACTTATAACCTGAACCTTAGCTCCTGGTGGTGCAACATGTCCATCACCAATTACGTACCCAAGGTACTGAACTTTAGCTTGACCAAACTCACACTTTGATAAATTAGCTACAAGATTAGCCTGAACCAAACGCTCAAGAAATTTACTGACATGGCATAGGTGATCTTTCCAGTTGTCACTGAAGATTAATACATCATCAATATAAACAACACACCCTGCCAAACCCTCTGTTACAAAATTCATGAGCTTCTGAAAAGTGGCTGGTGCATTCTTCATACCATATGGCATTACAGAACATGCAAAAGTCTTTCCTAGTGTTACAAAACATGAGATCTCCCTACCACGTTCAGTCATAGGTACTTGCCAGTATCCCTTTAACAAATCAAACTTACTTATGTAGCTAGCCTTTCCGATCTTGTCTATGCAATCTTCCACGCAAGGGAGAGGGTAAGTGTCTGTTTCGGTTATCTGATTAACACGTCTGTAGTCGATGCAAAGCCACTATGACCCACCTGGCTTAGGGACTAGAGTGACAGGAGAACTCCACTCGCTCTGACAGGGCTCAATCATCTTGTGGTCCAACAGGTAGCCAAGCTCCTTCTGGATGAGAGGAACTTTCACTGGGTTCACACGGTAAGGAGGCAGTTTAATTGGCTTTGCGTCTCCAACATCGACATCATGTATCAACACAGTGGTTCTTCCTGGAGTAGCACGGAACACTTGCGGGTACTCCTGCAGTAATGCCGAAAACTCCTGCCTTTCCTCGGAAGGTAGATGAGAAAGCTTAGTCTGGAGATCATTCATGATATCAGGATTCTTCCCCAAACTATCACTCAGGCTCATACTGCATGGGAGAGCTTCACTTGCAGACTCGGGTGGAACAGCTACAGTGCAGACTGGATTATTTTCGTCCCGCCTGTGATATAACTTTAGCATGTTGATGTGACAAAGTTGCTTGTTCTTTCTACGATCTGGTGTGGCGATGACATAGTTGACATCAGTGAGTTTCTTCTCCACGAAATAAGGACCACTAAACTTGGCTTGAAGAGGTTGCCCATGAACTGATAGCAGAATCAAAACCTGATCTCCTGGCTGAAAGTGGCGTAACCTGGACTTCTTATCATACCAAGTCTTCATCTTCTCCTGAGCAGCTCCTAAATTCTCTCTCGCCAGCTGTAAAGCAGTGGACAGCCGTTCTCTGAACTTCATCACATACTCCAGCAGGTTGACGTCATCTTCCTCCGACAGCCAGCATTCCTTGAGTAGCTTAAGGGGTCCTCTTACTTCATGGCCAAACAGTAGTTCAAAAGGTGAGAAGCCCAGTGATTCATCTGGAGATTCTCTTGCGGCAAACACAACGAATGGAAGACCTTTATCCCAGTCTTTCTGATGTTCCAAACAGTATTTCTTGAGCATCGATTTGAGTGTTTGATGATATCTCTCCAACGCTCCTTGGGTCTGGGGATGGTAAGCTGAAGACGTGATCTGGGTGATGCCCAACTCTTTCAGAGACTGCTTGAAAAACATTTGACATGAAATTACTTCCCCGGTCTGACTGTACCTCCTTGGGCAGACCAAACTTTGTGAAGAACCCCAGCATTTCCTTAACCACGTTCTTTGCTGAGATATTTCTAAGTGGAATGGCTTCAGGAAACGAGTAGCCATATCAATCAGGGTCAACACATAAGAAAATCCTGAAGAAGTCTTAGGAAGAGGGCCCACAATATCCACCAACACACGGGTGAATGGCGCCTCAAAAGGAGGAATGGGAACTAGAGGTGCAACCTTTTCGGTCTGATTACACTTCCCCACAACTTGACAGGTGTGACAAGACTTACAATACCAGGAAACATCCCTGAAGATACCTGGCCAGTAGAAGTGTTTCAAAATGCGTGCCACAGTCTTCCTCACTCCAAGGTGTGAATCATGAGCCACTCTAATGATATCCTGCCTACAAACACGAGGGATGACAACTTGATGTACAACCTCACATTCACAGTCGGCTGATGCTGTTGGGGGTCTCCACTTTCTCATAAGTACTCCTGACTTTATATAATAACAAGTAGAAGCACCAGCTGACTCTTCCTCACTGCAAGCAGAGTTAGCTAGACCTTTCAACTCCGGGTCAGCAACCTGCAACTCAACCAACTCTTGACGAGACAAATTACCAACACTAAGGGGTACTGCCTCATCCGGTGAGTGGTCCAAATTAGCAAGAAAAGTGTCAGCTAGGATAACATCATCATCATCATTATCCTCTAAATCACCAGTAACTTTAGACTTAGCCCTAGTGACAGCACATGCAGGGAACACATCAGGGACATCACAATCCTGGGCCGCAGTCACTGGCTCACTAGACAACTGAGGAGCTGGACACACTTGACTTCCACCAATATCATTTCCAAGTAAGAAAGTTACACCTGACATTGGGAGTGTCTCAACTAACCCAACCATAACGGAACCATTAAGAAAACCAGACTCTAAATTCACTCTGCACAGAGGGACAGAGAAGTAATTATTCCCTACACCTTGTAAGATTACAGTTCATCAGAGGAATTAACATTAGAGCCTAGAACACTGGTCAGCATAAGGGATTGGCAAGCACCTGTATCACGATATATTTTAACTGATTTCCTGTCATTACTGTCCAGAGGACTGACAAAACCATCAGACAGGAAATTAGCACATGAACTCTTGAGAGTGTCACCCACGTTACTGCTCAAAAGAGGAGCTCCATCATGAGAATTTAATTTACCCCTCAAAGCAGGTTCAGTTAACTCAGTTAAAGAATTCTGGGAACTCTCAAGGGTGGACACTAGACCAATTGACTGAATATATAAAGACTCCTTTTTGTTCACATCACGCTGTCTCCTGAAACATTTCTCCGTAGTATGACCAAGCTTACTACAATAAGTACATTTACTTTTCTGAAATCTAGAGGTGAAGCTGGTATTTACTTCCTGAGAAACATCATCTTTATTTTCTTTCCTGTTACCTGTACTCTGAGTAGAGGCAATATCTCTTGTGAGTGAGAACATATTCATCAGCTAAAACTGCAGCATCAGACAAATTATCTATTCTTTTCTCATCAAGATATAGGCTTACATCTTTATAAATACACCTTTTGAAGTCCTCCAGCAAAATCATCTGCTTAAATTTACCAAAATCAGAATCCACATTCTTAGAATTTAACCACTGCTCTAAATAGATCTTCTTTGATTTTTGCATACTCAACATGGGATTGCTTATCTTGCTTATAAGTTGTCCTAAATATTACTCTATAGGCTTCAGGAACAAGCTCATAGGCCTTAAGAATCAAGCTCTTAACTACTGTACATCATAATTATCAGATTGATCCTGAGGCAAAGATGCATAAGTTACTAGAGCTTTACCGGTGAGAACAGTTTGAAGGAGTACTGGCCAATACTTTTTGGGCCAATTAAAACCTGTAGCTACCCTCTCAAACAACCGAAAATACTTTGTTAAATCAGATTCATTAAAAGGAGGGACAAGTTTAACATTTTTAGCCACATCAAAGTCATCAGAGCTAGATGATCCAGTTCCACCTTGTTTCATGCGATACTCATGGTCTGCCTGAATCCTAGCAAGTTCAACTTGTGCCTGAAACTCAGCCTCCTTAGCACGAGCCTGAAACTCAGCCTCCTTAGCATTTGCCTGAAATTCAGCCTCCTTAACACGAGCCTCCTGCAGGGCTAGCTGTAACTTAGCTAATTCAATCTGCGTTTGCTCATTTGGAGGAGTTACATTAAACAAGCTTTCATTAATCATGTCAACAATTTGATCTTTAGAATGATGAGAGCGAACAGCAGTTCCCAATTGTTGAGCAACTAGCTTAAGTTCATTCTTTGTTCTGTTTCTACATCACACACTGTTTGCACATTTGACAAAAAATCTTTGGCTTCATCAAGCGTAGTAATAGTAGACATCATGAATAAATCACAGTCACAAAATATCAAGCAATATCCTTATGATAATATCCTGAATATCCTGATAAGAGGTTGCCAAATTTATGTTACGGAACAGAGAAAGATAATGTACACTTTAAGTGAGAATACTAAAAATCACTACTGTTCCGTAAAGTTCCAGGTTCAAAACAAAAGAGTCAGGTAAAATTACAAGTTAAAGTTTAATGCTCAAACTAACAACAAAACATTCAGGACTCATAAGGATAATGTAATGGCAAAAAACAGGTTAAATATATGGTTAACTGCAATAGCCTCTATTAACACGAAATTAGCAAGAGTAAATTTATCTAAGTCAGCCCGGATAAAATGAAAATACCAGATAATACTCAGTGAATGAAGATATATTATTACAAATACAAAATATTATTAATAAGGGCTGACACCCAAAACACATGAATAACAAAATCTTACCAGGCCTAAGAATTAACACCTTACGCTACACAGTACAAGAAAAAAATGCAGGAACACTTATACTCAAATTACACAGCTGCTAGATGGTTGGAGACTTCCTGAGCACTCACAATAATAACAACTGTACAGAGGAGGACAGAGATGTGAACAAAATGAGGAGTAGATCTAAGTGGCAATTAATGCAGAGACTGACCTCATTATATAGGGGCCGGCAGAGCTTGATACAACTTGTAAGAAGGACGCGCAAATGAAGCCAGAGGGGACAAATAGTTGGCACTCCTGCTCTGAACAACAGAAAGAACGACTTACTCTACTATAAGGGAGGAGGGGGGGAGTGAGGTAGAACACGCTCGTGATCAAACATGCAGCATACTGTACGTTAGAATTACACAAAGGATGATGAAATCATAGGCTATGTAACAATATATATATATATATATATATATATATATATATATATATATATATATATATATATATATATAATGTGATGATGTATTCCAGCACGATGTAACCTTCTCCTCAGAGTTCTGGCTGACACTTCTAATTGCAAGTCATGCCTTATTTCCGCTGCGTTGGTAAGGGGGTTAACTTCCGCGCCGCAATGATGTTCCCATCCTCTAATGGTGTTGTCCTCCTTGGGGCTCCTGTTCTTTCTAAGGAAAGGAAATTACTGTAAACCCAACAAGGTTTTGATGCATTTACTGATGTATTCTCAAACGTTACTATTATAGTTTCCATGGGTCTTTCCCATGGACTATGTAATGTTTTAGTGCATCCCTCCGACTCCACGAAACCTGAACGATCTGCATATACAATATCGTTTCACGAGGCGAACGTCACTCCCTCACCTTGTCGGAGCCACTCAGTGGGGAGATGTTGTCTTAATTCAGGTCGCTTAGTTGTATCAATCTGGACGAATGAACTATGTTACTACTTAACACGCTAACACTGTCACCTCCATATAATCCACGAGTGTTTGACAACAGACTGTTAACCAGTTGGGACAATTTCCATATTGATATTACCGATAGAGGAACGTGGTGAACAGGGTTGTTTATATTACTCTAAACACCGATATCTTTTCTCCTTAACCTTTATCAGTTTTATCAATGCTCGTTCCTTTTTCCCTAACATTGGTGGCAGAGGAATCACGTAACACACAGTTATGTCGCATTATACGGATCTTTTTGTAATGTTAATGGATCCTAAATGTAATCGATAGTTTAATCACCAGCTAAGCTTAATGTGTGAAACAATGATATGGATTTGTAGTTAAAGGGTATGTGGAAAACTAATTATCTCCTTTGCATATAATATACCATGGTCATTTGAGAACGGGAGGGTGGTGGAGATAATAACATTATCAGAAGACTAAAGAGGGAGCCAGAGCTGCAATGCGTTTTGGTCACGTCTTTGCTACAGCCAGGTTCAGATGCACTAAATAAACATAGATAACATGTAAACATGAACTACTACTGTACTATAATGCTACTGTAAGTCGTACGTTACCATGGACACCTCTTAACCATAATAGCATGCTTAACAGCTTAACACAGACCCTCCTTTACTCCAACCCCATTAGTGACAGGACTAAACATCTGATACCCTGCACTACCCCACCACCAACCAGTAATGCAGGTCACAAGACAATTGATGATGGTTGTAAATGTAATCGAAGACAATATGTATTCTCGTAGAATATGATTATCTATAATACTGAAAACTTCAATATACAAATCATAACCTCATAGGTAAAATATTTATAATTGTTCACCTACACTACATCTTATGAATATTTGTACTATAACAAATCCAAGTATGCACAGAACTTAAATAACTTACGCGGGTCGCTTAAGTTTCCGCTGGTGTTCCACCTCGTAGTCCATTTGGCGACGGTCCTTGGTGCCAGACCAAGTCGCTGAGCGATAGCCAGTATAGACAGCCCACTATCACGCAGAGCGATGATGCTGCCTCTCAACGATAGGTTTTGCTCTTTCCTGTCCATACCATATTTTCCCGGGGACTGGTAACACACATATCCGTATGATACAAAGAAATCTCGGATGATTCCATCCCTCCCTCCCTCTCTATCAGTGTCAGACGCGCGAGTCGAAATGCTCGAACTGATGCAAAAGCTTGTGGCATCAATGATGCAGAAGCTACAGAAAGTGATTGAGAAAAATGGTGAGTGGATTGTATATTTAGTATGGGATTAATAAATATCAGAGCAATGGAGTCTTTCACGTCCTTCAGTGTTTATTATTACGATTATAATATTATTAAGAGGAAACTATATATTGATTTTACTTTACCAATCATGATTTAAAATAAGACGCTTATCCACGTCGTGGCAGCATCCATCATTTATGTGACTAACCTATAGCTTAGACAAAATGTAAGGAGACCAGACCGTCCGTGTGTTTCAGAGCTTACACATGAGACACAGGTGTGCTATACATTCATCATCTATTTACTACACAAATGTAGTTTGAAATTAAAAAGTCAATTGCAAAGGGCAAGGCATATAGTAAAATGTTACCTGTCAGCGTTTCCTAGCTATGACTATACAAGTATAGGATATATTCTGGGTAATTGTAATACTTTGTTGCCTAAGCACATTAATTCATGTGACATGGACGTAAAGTAATAATAAAATCACTAGTCTTTTACACATATAGAAGAATATAGATTACATATTTCATAGAAATATTGGTCATGACTGTAATGAGATAGGGAGATGCTCAGTCGATGTCTGTTACCATGCCTTAGGTGTGTGTGTGTGTGTGTGTGTGTGTGTGTGTGTGTGTGTGTGTGTCGGACACGCGAGTCGAATTTCTCGAACCCTGAACCACAAACGCTTTGGCGTTGGCAGTGCTGACTGTATCACGAAAATCTGACGGAGCTGTACATACCCACGACCTTACTCAGTATAGTATGTCTCAAAAGCAGGACGACAAAAACCCGACTTTTGCCTTGTCTTACAGGTAGCCCCACCACCCACCCCACTTAATGCATGAACCCCATTCCACCCCACTTAACCAACCCAACAACCCTTTCCCTCCCTTTCATCCACCCACTCCACCTAATCCGCCCGTGAAACTAACCAATCCACCCACCTAGTCACCAACCAGCCAACTCGCATACCGTGCCCCACAAGTCAGATAACTCGCAGTTCAACACACACACACACACACACACACACACACACACACACAGAGGCGGGATGGATTTCCTTACACGAGATGAGTCTCATCGCTTAAAGACCACATGAATAAGCATCACAATGACAGACTATCAAGAAAACATCTAGATGGAAACACAAGAATATTGACCCAATGCCAGGACAACACTAACCCCACGAATACAGAGTCTATATTAATTATGAACAAACCACCTATACTGATTAACCAGACAACAGGCCAAGCCCGAATATTAACGGAATGTTCATACACAGCTCCTATACAAAGTATGTCCAGACAGTGCACGTACAACTAACAGCCAGATGAGACACTTCCTACCAGGGTCACCACCTCTACACAAATGAACAGCCTTCAATCACACAATTTACTTACCTTCGTCACCTACATCCCGAGCTAGGACAAAAACAGTATCAAAAATGTCTTCACACAATGACACAACCTAAGAAACCGGGAACTTCAATGCTTTGCTGCTGGGTGTGCAGACGTGTTCGCGCGTGCTCTCCCATCCAGATTTTTGGGACTGCCCCACCGGCATTAGCTTTCTATTTAACCCTTTTTGGCTTGTAAGTTCTCATTTACCTCCCTTCCCTCTTAGTCTGGAACAGTAAGTGTCGGTTCCTTTATGCTGAGATTTTTGCTTACTCACCTCTGGCGTGTTTCCCCCAATGATCACTTAACACAGAAGTGACCCCCCGGGAGGAGTTTAAGGAGGCAATCTCAGACCTAGGTATTTTACCCCGAGTCTATTGTGCCTTGCTCGTTTATTCCCCTTTTTTCCCACTTTCCTCGTGAGGGGAAGGTGGTTACTATGGCAGATGCCCCTGCTGCCTCTCTCCCCCCACTCCTTCAGGGGAGGGGAATGTGGTCCAGTTTGACCCCAGACTGTGTCACGGACTGACAGGCCTCAGACTCATAATCCCATCGACATCCCTGTGAGTAATGCATCATTTGTCATTCTTCATGCAATTAATTCCACTACTCTAGCTAGTATTAATCCTTTCATTATTAAGGTGATTGATGGCTGTGTTGGTGTGGTGGACCAAGTTAAAAAATTTGCTAATGGAGACCTCCTCATAAAGACTGTTACTTTTTCTCAGGAAAAGGACTTGTTAAAACTGCCCAAGTTTCATTGCTATAAGGTCCAGCCGAAGATCCCTGTTTCCACGTATTCCTGGAAGGTTGCTATCATTTGCAAGGAACTTATAGTGATGAGTGAGGACGAGATGATACAAGAATTCGCTCAGCATGATGTCATAGATGCCAGATTCATCACCTGATTCTCAGAAGGCACGAGGACGAAGACTGCAGGCTTTATCTGGACTTTCGGTAAAGTTTCTCTTCATGATCATGTCAAAGTTGGTTATGAAATTGTTAATGTACAGCCGTTTATCACTAACCCTCTTTGTGATTTGATATGTGAACTGTATGGACATAGCGCCAAGTCTTGTCAGGCTTTCCAGTCAATGTGTGGCAAGTATGCAAGACAGGGTCATGATGCTTGAAAATGCACATCCGAAACTGTAAGTCGCTTTCACGGCAGGTATGCTCACTCAACTTTTTCGAGAGATTGTCCTAGTTGGAAAGGACAATCCTGTGGTGTGCTCTGTCGAAACACAGACTGAACCTGTCCCTGTTCCTCATACCACTCAACTCTACCTCTCTGTCTCAGCCTCCTGTACGCACCAATTCTCAAACTGATATCCCCAAAGCTACTTCATACACTCAGGCTGCTACTTCTCAGTCAGTAAGACTTAAACTGAAGTCCGATAAGTCTAGTTCAATCAATCTGATCACCCTTACGAAATTGTCACGTCCTCATGATCTTCCACCTCCGCTCCAGTGAGGGAGAGAATAGATCGCTCTTCCTCGAGGGTGTCTGGAAGTCTTGTTGCTGGTGACAGTATGGAGGTTTTCATCACCAAGCACCAGGATAGGTACCCCGGTAGTTGCTTACATAACAGTGGGTGGCATAAACAAAAAATCTAAGTACACTGGCCCCCCTCGTAAATCTTAAACTATCACATTCTCTGTTACAATGGAATTGCAGGACTCTTCTTCAGGTTAAATTACATAATATCGCAATTTTGCCATTTTTACACAGACCAGACATTATTTATTTATAGGAGACATGTTGGTGGATCACCCTGACCCTTCACAGTTCAAACACTACCACCCGTTTAGAAGATATGATGGTCATGGAGTTGCCACCTACCAGTACGAAAACAAATCAGACCCACAAACAGAAGTGGTTATAAATTCTACTGTGAAAGCTGTTGCATGCAGAGTAAAATTTAATAACTTTTATCTTCGAATTTGTTCTCTCTTCTTTCCACCATTGGTCCAATTGATAGAGGTGCTTTAAATTCACTTTTGGACCATCATCCTGGAAATAAGTCAATGTTGGGCAATTCTAAAGCTCATCACTGTCAGTGGAGTAGCTTGAGGATCGATAGTCGTGGGGAGCAAGTAGCCGACCTAATACTACAGTCCAACCTCTGTCTTCTGAGCGATGGTAGAGCGACTCGAGTAGACGATCGTACTGGTAAGTTTTCTACCATAGACGCATCTTTGACCTCTCTAGGTATACAGTACATCAAGATTCCTCGTGGGATCCTTAAGACGACTCCTTGGGAAGTAATCATCTCTGCCTTTGTCTTTCTTATATGTGTGACATTCTTTCGGACCCTCCACCTCAAAAAATTAACCATATGAAACCTGATTGGAAATCCTTCTCAAAAATCACCAATTTATCTAGGTAGAATTTAACCAATTCATTTTACATGCAGCTGAGCCTGCTGTTCCCAAGACTTTTACAGTTCATGCAAAGCACTGAGTGTATTGGTGGACACTGGATTGTTGACAGGTGTAAACCCCCATCCGCCGAGTAAGGCCTATACACATCACAATCGGGCTTATTGGGGCCCCCGTTTAGCGGCTATACATGCAGATGTCTTCCTGCCACCATTTGAACCTGTCGCCATTTCATCTTGGCATCAAAGGGTTGGGAAGGAGTCATTCTATAGCACAAAAACGAGAGAAAATCTGTCCCATGCCTTTGCCAGGTGTACAATGATGTTTTCAGGTACTTATTTCTCTGATTCCATCCGCGCCTCCTGTAGCCAATTGAATCGTCCACCCCTGCCAAGTCTCATTCCAAGGATACTAGAAAAGGGCTCAGTGATAGTGCCATAAGGCATGCCCTGGATGCAACAATGTCTAGTTTATCTGGTTGTGGAGAAGTTATCATGTTGAAAGCAAGGCCATAATTGGTGTTGCAGGCTCTTGCAAAGAAATTTAGTTCTCTCCTCACATCATTACTCATTAACGCAATTACCTACAGACCTGGAGGTACTTTCATTCGCAGGGGGAAGAGTTGATGAGTAAAATGGTTGTAAATTCGTTTCCCTAAGTGCTATATTTTCCGAGATATTAAGGTTTGAAAACAAGCAATTCTCAGCAGTTTCCTGGAAACTGCCTGTAGTGAGGTGATGACTGCGTTAAAAAAAGCCTGGCGTTTAGAGGATAAGGAAACGCAATAGGAGATATAGGATTTTTCAAAGTCAGCCTACTGCAGAAAACTTTAATGTATACAAACATGTATACACACATGAATACAAACAAGTACAGTAGCTCAACCAATTACGACCAGCGTTTTCAACATCATAAAAGCACGACCAAGTTACAAATATTAGACTTTGCCACAGAACACGTTGACTCCCCGTACAACCAAGAGTTTATGATAGATGAACTGCTTTTTGCCCCTAAACACTATAAAGACACC
The DNA here is from genome assembly GCF_032717465.1 of Coenobita brevimanus. Lineage (NCBI taxonomy): Eukaryota > Metazoa > Arthropoda > Malacostraca > Decapoda > Coenobitidae > Coenobita > Coenobita brevimanus. The sequence continues at coordinate 17,639,739 of NC_136968.1, read as the reverse complement.
AGTCCTAGACCAGATAATATAATGTACGGTATGATCCAGAATCTTAGTCAGGACAACCTGATTAAGCAGTTAGCACTGTACAATGTGCGTTGGGCGACCTGAACGTTTCCAGACTCATGGTACTTTGCACAAGTCTTACCAATATCCAAACAGCCTATTCGTCATAAGAATCCCACTTCATTTCGTCCTATTGTGTTGACTTCTTATCTAAGATCAGGAACGAATAGTTAATAATAGGCTTCTTTTTGTTTTGGTGTAGAAAAAAATAAATTGTTGACAGTGTGGCTTCCATAAATACAGAAGTTCACTAGATCATTTAATGAACTTGAGGCATTGTATTTCAGAGGCACTTGCCTGTAAAGAATTCATGATAGGGGCGTTCTTGTATATCCATAAAGCCTATGGCATGACTTGGGGACACGGTATGCTAATGAAGCTCGATGCTTATGGTTTAAGAGATAATTTGCCTATTTATATCTGTATTTATATAAGAGTGATGAGTTGCTTGAGCAGGTAGAATGTTTAAAGTATTTAGGGTCACATGCTGCTGTGGATTGATGAATAGATGCAGAAGTGAAGTTTTGAATGAATGAAGTTGGAAAGGTTCTGGGAGGAATGAAAAGTGTTTAATTGTTCTTTTAGAACAGATGTAAAGAGAAGGCTGTATGAGAGTTTTGTGGTATGACTGCGTTATATGGTGCTTAAACATGGAATATGGGTGAAGCAAAGAGGAAAAGTTTGAATGTAATGGAGATGAGCTGTCTGAGGAGTATGTGTGGAGTGACGCGTATGGATCGAGTGAGAAATGATGACGTGCGAAGGAGAACTGGAGTTGTGCGGGAGGTGGCTGATCGAGTTGGGCAGAAAGTGTTGCGATGGTTTGGGCATATGGAGAGGTTGGCTGATAAGCGATTGGTGAAAAAGATAAATGGATTGGATATGAGAGGTGTAAGGCTGAGAAGAAGGCCACGAATAGGATGGATGGACAGTATGAAGAGAGCACTGGATGCAAGAGATATGTCTGTTGAGCAAGGAAATGGCTGTGTGTGATAGAAATGATTGGAGAGAAATTGTGAATGAATAAATGATGATGCACCACTGAGGGGATATTCTCCCGTATTTGGTATGATCAGCTGGTCAGGCCAGGTGCGGGTAAGGGGATGGGTCCATTATGATGTGGCAGGGGTAAACCAGCTCTGCTGTCAGGCCCTGCAGCGGATATCGCTGATTGCACTGCGCAGCTGACCCTCATGAAGTGGGGTGCGGTGAGGATCTGTCTCTTATCCCCTTGGGGCTAAGATGCGAATGCATGTGTGTGTGTGGATGAGTAAATTGGGAGTGTGTCGTCCTGTCTAGGCTGCCTCCCTTTCTTTGGGGGAAGAAGCCTAAGTATTTAGATAGACAGATAGATAGTTGTAATTTTTTTAGGAAAAAAACTTTGTCAAAATACCCCGTAATGCAATAACAGATATATTTATCCAAGGAAACTGGGTACCTCAGGAAGTAAGTTGAGTCCCAGATTGTTTGGTATAATGATCAATGATATTTTGTCCTCAGCTCCCATCGCGAGGAATCTTAAATACTCACTGTATGCTGAAGATTGTGCAATATGGCGTTCTTCCTGTAATCCACAATTTTCGTATGGGTTGATTCAGGCAGACCTGTGCCCGGATTCACAAACAGCCTCCCTTACCGGTCGTGCCGCTCCCTTTCGGCGTTACACCGACATGCACAGACTGTGTCGGCCGCCATTTTTTTTGTCGTGGCGTCTTCCTTTCGCTAAGGGTCCTCCAGACCACCCTTACAGGATCGTGATTCGGAAATAGAGGCACATTGTATCGATTACATGACCCCCGACCAAAACAACTGAGATATGTGTCATGAAGGGAATGTACACGTACCTATGTACGTACTGTAATTACTTACGCAGATGTTTACATACGTCTGGATCTACGTACGTACTTACGTACACATCCATGTACGTAATTACGTACGTATATATTTATGTGTGAATGTACTGTATGTACATGCATACATATGCACCCGTATACGTACCTACGTACATGCCCATGCACGTATTTACATACGCACCTATGTACGTACTAACACATTCATGTACTTGCCTACGTACGTAATTACGTACGCATGTATTTATATATGAACGTATGTACATGTCTACGAATGCACCCATGTACGTACTTACGTACGTACATGTATACTTACTTCTGTACACCCCTATGCACGTATTTACGTACGCACCTATGTACGTACTAACGCATTCATGTACGTACTTACGTACGCACGTATGTACGTGCTTACGGAAGTACGTACATACGTACGTACTTGCGTTAGTATTCACGCACGTACGTAAGTGCGTGCGTACATAAGGACGTACGTACATAAGTACGTACTTTTGTAAGTATTCACCTACGTGCGTACGTACGTGAATACTTACATTCATATGTACGTAAATACCTTAGTCCGCCTTGGGATACGTTTGTCCTTAAGTACATACATGATTATGGGCGTAAATGCATATGTACGTATTTGTGTACAATATGTAATTGTTTTGTGGGGAGAGGGAGGGAGAGAAGGAGGGGGAAGGGAGGAGAAAGGGGGAGGGTGTGGTCTGTTTAAATTCAGTCACGTGATAGATCGGTGCCTGCTGATTGGACGAGTAAATATTCCCCAGAAAAATACCTGCTCGCTACGGAAGAGACTTGGAAGGGAGCCAAATACAACGTTTGTGAATCGCCCTTGAGGGGTGATTGTTGACTCCGGTACGACGTCGCGCGGCGCTGTCGCCCAGCAGCAGTTTGTGAATCCCGGGCCTGATTCCGTCCACGAATGTGCAATTGCAGTGGGGATTTAAGTTTTCTGTCCCTAAATGTGCTGCTGTACTTTTCATGACTCGTCCCTTCCCTGACTTGCATTTGACTTTGGATAATCAGGCAGTACCTTTTCAAAAATCTGCTAAATTTTTGGGCCTCTGTTTTGAACGTAGATTAAACTTTACAAGTTCATATTAACAGTTGACTTGCTTGTTGTGATAAACCATTGAATATTCTTAAATTCCATAATTTATTGTGGGTACTACTTGGGCAGCTGACAGGAAGTCTTTATTAATGGTGTACATGTCCCTTATCAGATCTAAGCTGGATTATGGCTCACAGGTGTTTGGGTGGACATCTGATGCCACATTGATGGAGTTGGATGTATTACAGAGTAAGTATTTGTGAATGTCTTGGAGCCTTGAGGTGTACACGTGTGGCCAGTATGGAAGTAGTGGCGAATGTACAGTAGCCCAAGCAAGTTTTACAACCAAATAATTATTTTGATAATCTGACACCCCTTCCTTATCACCACTCTCGTCTCAAGCCTGTATGCTGGAGAGAGAGAGAGAGAGAGAGAGAGAGAGAGAGAGAGAGAGAGAGAGAGAAACTGTTGGAAATGGTTCCGTTGACAAGGGAAGCTATAAATAACAGAAACCAAAGTGATTAGAGAACCTCAGACCCAGTCCCAACTAAGTTTTCGACCAAATATTATGGTATTTTGATAACCTGCATTCCTTCCTAGTCGCTACTCTCGTCCCATTCCTGTATGTTGATGTCTAGTGATAGGGTTGAGGGAAGGCGCAACATCTGATAATTATAGGTATCCTGATTATTTAGTTTCATAATAGAATATCGTCTCTCTGTCTCTGTCTGTCTGTCTGTCTGTCTCTCTTTTGAAGAGTTGGAGGAGGCGGTGGCTGAATCGGTAGAGAGGCGGCCTGCAGTCCCAATGGACCCAGGATCAAATCCCGGCTGGGGCAGGGAACAGTTTCAGGATTTGAATTTCCTAAAAGCAGTCTTTCCTGATCTACCAGATGACCCGCTGACATGTCGTAAAAATACCCCCGCTAGTACCAGTGCACCAGTCCTGTATGAGACAGCCTTATAGTCGGCCTTGCGCCCGTAAGCGCCTGTGGTGTGGCTCGCACCTGTTTACAATGGTGCCACGTTTCCTCAACTTGCGATGTGAAACGGAAGCTATTTATGTACAAGGCATCACAAATTCGATAAATTCAGATGAATAAAACTTACACTTGTGTATTTTGATGGATGAATCAACAGTAATCTAATTATGCATAAAATATTTATACAGTAACACAGAAACATGGCATACATATTGTACAGTGTTGCTAAAAGAAATAGAAGTCACTTTTAATGTTTTTTAGCGTAGTTTTAGGGTGGTTAATAATATTACAGTTATGGATATAATAGAATGAGCCTGAAAAAAGAAGAAATATGCCAATATCCAAAGTAAAAGAAATAATTCATATAATTCTTGTGAGTGGCAGCACTGACAGATAGCTTCCCTACAGAGAGAGAGAGAGAGAGAGAGAGAGAGGCAGGAGAGGGGCATGCATTGAATGCATTGTCGGCATCACTAAATATAACAAAACCAAATTAACAAATGAAAGCACAATTATAAATAACTTATAAAAGAATCAAAAGTACTCAGGGTGGCTCACATTTCCCGCCATGTGGTAGGTGAATCCAGCGCCCCCGTCCCCTTCCCTCCCTTCTTAATCCCTCCTGGGTGTCTCAGGTCAAATCCCCCTTCACACTTCCCCTCCCCCCTGGACCACCACCCCAACAAACCCACATCCACACTCCCACCCACACCTACACCCACACCCCACTACGTCGGGGTGTATGAATCAGTAACGTAACAAACCTCTCAGCAGACAGTAACTTTGACACTCCATCTACTACTAAATATAACAAAACCAAATTAACAAATGAAAGCACAATTATAAATAACTTATAAAAGAATCAAAAGTACTCAGGGTGGCTCACATTTCCCGCCAGGAGAGAGAGAGAGAGAGAGAGAGAGAGAGAGAGAGAGATAACGGTATAGAAAACGTGGCAACACTGTACACAGGTGCGGATCACACCACAGCCGCAAACGTGCGCGAGTCCTACTATAGCATGTATTCATTATGGATGGTGGGTGTTAGCGCCGAAGTGGTGACATGTGGAGGTGTAGGAGGACTACTGGGGCTTGGGATAGGTCACTCCCCCCAAGAAATAGGCCTTGAAGCCTTTTCCCAGAGTCGGACACGTAAAACAAAAAAAAAATGTACACACAACACACTCCATGCAGATTAATGCATAAGAGATTGACACACACACACACACACACACACACACACACACACACACACACACACACACACACACGCACGCACGCACACACGCACGCACAAGCACACACACACACAAATTGTACACAGAATTATGCTAATAACAAGGAGTTGTATTAAATGTATTCGTTGATCTATGTTACTTTTTAAAGACTTGGTTTTTATTCATGCCTCTCCTTGCAATAATGGCTTATATGGATTAAAGCTTATTTTGCAACAACTGCACCAGATGTCGATATTTAGGAAAGAAAAACACAGTATACTGATATACAGCTGAAAGACCTACTGTTTATTTAAGATCCTATTAAGTTATTAAAGATCTTCTTACTGTATCGTTATTATAAACGACAGTTAAATTATACCAAGTTAGCTCTTCTGTGGCATTAGGGTAGATTATACTTTTACTGTTAAATTTTCTACTTTATGTTGGGATTTAACATAATTCTACCCTTATCATTAAACAGGTTCTAAAATGAAAATTATATTATAGTGCATTAGTATTTGGCCCCCCTGTGGCGGGGAGGGAGGGGGGCACATTCTGCCCGCACTATGAGTTGGTGGTACCACTCTGCGGCCAGATTATGGTAGGAAGAATTCTGCTATCGCATTCCCAGTGTGTCGTGAAAGGCGACTAAAAGGTACCGGTTAAGGAGACTTGGGACCCTCTCCTCTGTTTTTTTAGTTTCTACAATGAGACAGGGCATAGAAAGGGAAAGGGATGGTTCTATTATGATTTGACAGGGGGGGGGGAAGCAGCTCTGCTGTCGGCCTCTGCTGCGGATGTAGCTGGATTGGACTACGCGGTTAACCCACTTGTGGTGTGTTGCGGTGAGGAGCAGTCACCTCTCTCTTAGAGGCTGAGATACTAGTTCATGTCTGAGTGTGGATGAGTATTTTGGTGAGTGTGTTGTCCTGTTTTGGCTACCCCGTGTCTGGGGGGAATTAGCCTAGGTAAATAGATATAGATAGTATTAGCATTTTCCGATTTCGAGCACGAGTGAGTAAATGATGCATAATGTTGCATATGTGGGAGGCTTTCAGTACTCATGTTAGCTCACATAGCAATACATTATGGTATGTCGGTTGTACTGTAAGTTATAGTCTTCAAGCTTGCAAACTTTTGATTAGCCTAATACATTTGAACGATATTACTGTATTTTGTTACTAATAAAATGGTCTAAATTAAAAAAAAAAAAAAGGCAATTTTTGCTTAAGTGTCAGGGATGATTTTATCAGAACAATACAGAATATTGTAGTAATGCCTACTTATATACATATAGATAGATAGATAGATATAGATATATATATGTACACACACACACACCATTATTATTATCATCATCTTCAGCCATTACAAGTCCACTGCTGAACAAAGGCCTCCCCCAGCCTTCTCCACGAATTACAGTTATGATCTGGCCAATCTTTGCCAGGTTTCCCTGCAAATTTCTCTATCTCATCTCTCCACTTCCTGTCTGGCCTTTTTCTACTACGCTCACAGTCTCTTGGTGTCCAGTCAGTCAACCTCTTGCTCTACCGGTTATCCCTTATTCTTGCTAAATGGTCTGCTCACCTCCATATCTGTTCTTTATAACTTTTATAATATCGTTGACTTTAGTCTGCTCTCTCACCCAAATTCATCTTCTCCTGTCTCTTAAAGATATTCCCAATATTGACCTTTCCATTGCTCTCTGAGAATGGATTAATTAATTTTTAAATCAATTTTTGTCATTTTCCAGGTCTCACAACCACACGGCATAGGTGGAATTATACATTCGTTATATACTTTCCGTTTCATATAAACTGGCAAGCTACTTTTCATAATTTCTCTATGTTTACCGAAAGCTTTTCATCCAATTGTAATGCGTCTTTTTTTTTTTTTTTTTTTCGCTATCATGATCTTTCTTTAATTTTAGTATTTCCCTCAAGTAATTGTACTCCTCGACTTCTTCAATAATTTCTTCGTTTATTCCGATGACGCTCTTTGGTGTTTGTGTATTAAACGTTACTTTAGTTTTACTCCGGTTCATCTTTAGCTCTACTTTGAGACTTTCTCTCTTCAGGTCATTTAACATATCTTACAATGTCTCTGCTGTTTCTGAGATTAGGACAATGTCATCTGCAATTCTTAAATGGTTTAGCTTTTTCCATCTCTGTTGACTCCTTTGTTTTCCCAGAGTATCTTTCTGAAAATACAAAATAGACAAGCTGTAAATAATATTGGTTTAATTGTATCTCTTTGACATATGCCCTCTCAGTCTTAATTTTTCCCGAGTCCTTGTGTAATTTAACTGTAGCAGTTCCCTCTTTATGTTAGGACTCCATATTATAATTACAAATCATAATAGATACATAGATAAATAGATAGATAGAGAGACAGATAGAAGCAGGAAGTCAGATGATGAGAAGGTACTGTGTCTGCAAGAATCGAGCAATGCTAAACATGCTTACACACTCTTAACTCAAGGAATGCTTTATAGGCACACGACAGCGCCTAGTGACCATACACACACATACACACATACTCACACACAGGCTTCTAGAACTTTCCAATCACAGGGAACACACGTGATACGACTCCTGTTTCACCAGAATTTAGGAAAGAGAGCTCAGAAGGAAGCTAGCCATAGAACAGACAGGTCGCAGGGAGAAGGGCTTAGCAACTTGAGAGAGAGACAGAGAGAGCGAGACAGGGAGACAGGGACTCTACTCATACTCACTCGTGAGTGAGAGACTTGTTAATATTTCCAAGACAAATAAATATAGTCCCATACTATTCTTTACCTCTCCTGTCGTTGCACGGCAAATGGGAAAGAAGATTATCTACTTACAATGCTACTCAAGTATAACAACCGCTCGTCCACAAGTCTAATATATATAACTTCTCTACAAGTAACTACAAAGTTTTTTATGACATTTGGTAGCAGCGAACGTATACGAACCTCGTCTATGAATCAACATTGAATTCCTACAAAATATCCAGATTGAAAACAAGAATACCTCTCACAACCAACAACTCACAAGTAGCTCCTGATAGTATTCTCTCCAACCAGCCCCCTCCGTCTCCCCGATCATCACGCTGATGTAGAGGTGAAGAGGTCACAGGACGCCTAGCAAGTAGTTTAACAATATATTGATACAAACAATCTTGCAACTTCTACGACGAACCAACGAACTACAACCATCTACAATCAACTACAAGTAACAACTCTACGAGTCGTCTGTATAATCTTCTACACGCACCTACAGGTAGCGGCAGTCTTCATCCTACAACGAGTAAATCACAAGAAAAAAGGACCATGAATACCTCGAGGAAGAAAAACGGAACAAACAAACGAAGAGTGAGACACGACTCATAACTCATCCTACTCACTCGTCTTCACTCAAGTTACTCATCGCTACTCATTTACTCACCACAGCTACCAGTGTGGGAAGTCGACGTCATCATGCGTGCTTGCTGAAAAGACGCCACATCAGTCAACACCACCTGCACCATCACTAACACCATTCCCACCACGGTAAAAATTAGTGAGTTACATAGTTACTTCATTTATACAATACACAGTGATAGACAATAAGCTTCTGCACAAACATATAAAACGTGCTGTATAGTTACAACTTAAATACATATACATACTTCAATTATCTTCATAATTCAATCATTAAATACTTGCACCAACAATAAATATTCTACACTGTATATATTCATTCATTTATTATAGCATTTATTTACTACCAACGAGTGTTACCATTTATACCTACATAAAATACGTGTTTCATACATACAACTATACATTATTACATCTACAAAGTAATAAAGAAAATATACCATCACAGTTACTCAGTGAGCAATTAAAAGAACTGTATTTAACATTTATTAATTAAAGCTACCTAGTGGAAACAAATAAATTAAGTTATAAGGAAAACCAGAAAAAAAAAATATATATATATATGGCCAACACAAATGACGTTAGCAAGAATGAACATAGGGGTGAGTTTTACGCCACGTACCCCTTTTTTTGGATAAGGGCTAAGGCGTTGCCCCTGGATAGAGGACTTTGGTTTGGAGCGTGTAGCATTTTATGACCGGATGCCCTTCCTGATGTCTACCAATGACCCTTGAGTGGATTCGATCCTCCGACCCTACGGTCAGAGCGGAGCGCTGAACATCTTCAACACAATCGTGAAGACAAAGATTTCCACACAGTGCTGACACATATATTGCCCACGATAGGTACAAGTGAAGAACAAGTCAGTGTATATAGTTAATACTGTATATAGTGTATATATATTTTTTTTATATAAAATAACAAAATATGGGACTATATAATATCATTTTCAGTAATACCTGTGCAATATAAACTAAACTTTAAAAAAGTATCCCAAGGAAATTAGCCAGTAATTATGCAACCATGAACAACATAGAAAAAGCGTAGACAAACGAAGACAAACAAACTATAGAAAATCAATACATACAAAAAAAAGAAAAAGAAAGAAAAAGTAAGAAAGAAAAAAGAGAGAAATAAAGTAAGATCACATAACAAACAAATGAAAATAAGTGTTACTACAAATGTCAAAATACCACATAAACTACAAACAAAAAAAGCAAATTGTTGTCTCCACAATCAAGTGGCATGACACATCATCACTATCATCGACCGCAGCATGACCGGATTCATATGTCAGGACTGCAATTATTACAATTATGTAACGACAAACGATTGCATTATGTTACACTTGCTACAATTATGTAACTACAAACGATATGTAACAATTATATTACGACAAACGATTGCATTATGTTACACTTGCTACAATTATGCAACTACAAACAATATGTACCATTTATGTAACAGTTGCATTAACAAGATGTAACTTTTATGTAACTTTAACTACAATTATGTAACTACAAACGATATGTAACAATTATGTAACGACAAACGATTGCATTATGTTACACTTTGCCAATTATGTAACAGTTGCATTAACAAGATGTAACTTTTATGTAACTTTAACTACAATTATGTAACTACAAACGATATGTAACAATTATGTAACGACAAACGATTCCATTATGTTACACTTTGCCAATTATGTAACAGTTGCATTAACAAGATGTAACTTTTATGTAACTTTAACTACAATTATAAGGCCAAGACACTTATGTAATAGTTGCATCAACAAAATGTAACTACAGTTATAAGGCCAACACAATTTGCATTACCACAATATTTTGTAACAATTCATAAAATGTTACAATTATGTATTACCACAATGTTAGTACAATAGTATAAGTCATACAACTATAGCACAATTCTGTATTAACAGTATCATCATACAAGTTAGGTGAAATATTAGACATTACTAAAGTGATACCTCAATATGTAATGTATAACCTAGCAGAATTACCATTGCACAATTATATGCGTATGTCTGTTATACATACACATCTCACAAAATGTATACAACTTGTTTAAAATGTAATATTACTGAATAATCACTATTTACTATAAATATTATTTGTATACAATATTATAATCAATATTGTATACTAATAGATTAGCATATGTCAATGATAATTGCTGTCGGAGGACCTCCAGCTGCGTGTCCCGAGCATATGTTAGGACTCCATATTATAATTACAAATCATAATAGATAGATAGATAAATAGATAGATAGAGAGACAGATAGAAGCAGGAAGTCAGATGATGAGAAGGTACTGTGTCTGCAAGAATCGAGCAATGCTAAACATGCTTACACACTCTTAACTCAAGGAATGCTTTATAGGCACACGACAGCGCCTAGTGACCATACACACACACATACACACATACTCACACACAGGCTTCTAGAACTTTCCAATCACAGGGAACACACGTGATACGACTCCTGTTTCACCAGAATTTAGGAAAGAGAGCTCAGAAGGAAGCTAGCCATAGAACAGACAGGTCGCAGGGAGAAGGGCTTAGCAACTTGAGAGAGAGACAGAGAGAGCGAGACAGGGAGACAGGGACTCTACTCATACTCACTCGTGAGTGAGAGACTTGTTAATATTTCCAAGACAAATAAATATAGTCCCATACTATTCTTTACCTCTCCTGTCGTTGCACGGCAAATGGGAAAGAAGATTATCTACTTACAAAGCTACTCAGGTATAACAACCGCTCGTCCACAAGTCTAATATATATATAACTTCTCTACAAGTAACTACAAAGTCTTTATGACATTTATTATGATTTGTAATTATAATATGGAGTCATAACATTTATATATGTTTTCGAGCAGCTTTACAATGTTTTCATTCACTCCTTGTTCTAGCAATGAATTTATATTTGCTATATGCTCCACTGAGCCGAAAGCTTTTCATAATCAACAAAACCTAAGTACAATGGTTTATTTTATTCTGGAGTTTTCTCAATTAGTTGATTCATTGTGTGTAGATGATCAGTAGTCGAAAACCCGCTTCGGAATCCAGCCTGCTCACGAGGTTAGTTTTCCTCCAAATTTTTTGTTATTCTATTCATAAGGACTTTAATGGAGAGTTTCTAAATGACTGATAAACTAGTGGGTCGATAGTTACTTAGATCTTTTGAGTCACCTTTTTTTGTAAAGTAAAACAACAATCACATCACACCATATTTTTTGAATTTTTTTCTTTTTCATACATTGAGTAAATAAGTGAGCAAGCCTGTTTTTAATTTCTACTCCTGCATCCAACAGTCAATCTGCTACTATTCCGTATTCTCCCTGAGCCTTCTCTCTTTTCATATTTTTTAGAGAAATATTTATTTCGTCTGGTGTTACGTCAGGTATTTCACTTGTGTCAAATGAAAAGTTAGCTATTGGTACTACTGTCTTTGATCCATACAGTGCTGTGTAAAATTCTCTTCACCATCTTATCTCTGCATTTAATGATTTCACCGTTTTTGTCTTTCAGTGATGCAGTTTGTCGCTTTCCTAGTGCCATTTTACTTCGGACATGTTTCAGACTTTTTTTTCCACTTTTGATGGTTTCTTTGATCTGATTCATGTTTCTCTTTCTTTGTTCTTCTCTTTGTCTTTTGATAAGCGTATATGACTCCATTCGTTCTTTCATTTTTTTTTTTTTTACTTTCATTTCCTTTTTTTTTTTTTTTTTTCGGAAGCTTGAGTGTCTTTTCTGAATACTTCTTGGCTTGGTTGTATTAGGTTTTCCTACTGCCTCTGCTGATTCTCTTAGCGCTTTTGTTAGTCTGTCATTCAGCTCATCAATATTACATTCAGCATTACTTAGAGCATGAAATCTGTTCCTTATTTCCAACTGAAAGGCTGCTTTGTTTTCGTGTAAATTTATTGGGCATATCTCTTTACCTTTAATCATTTCCTTTCTTTCACTTCTGAAGTTTAATCTGGCTGTGCAACCCATCATTCTATGATCACTTCCTATTATACTTTGTTGATAACTGTGACATTTGTGATGGTCTAATTATCTGCAATAATGAAGTCGATTTCATTCTTTGTTTCTCCATTTGGGCTTCTCCAGGTCCACTTTCTCCCTCGTCTTTTGTGAAAGAATGTGTTTATTATTCTCATGTTATACATTTCAGCAAAATTTACCACCATTTCTCCTTTTTCATTCCTTTCTCCCACTCCAAATTTTTCCATACGTGCTTCTCCATTTTTTGATTTCCCAACTTTTGCATTGAAGTCTACCATGAGTATAGTATATGTGATCATTTCTTCTCCCATAATCTGGGGGATGTCGTCATAGAGTGTTTCTATTTCTTCATCTCAGCTTTGAGAAGTTGGTGCATATACTTGTATTACTTTTAGGGTATATTTTTTGCATATTCTAATTACAACCAAAGCTGATGTGTCGGATACACTGCTGAGTACAACAATGTTGTCTGCATATATATATATATGATTCTACTAGTTGCACACGGTAGCCGAAATTCATGTCCTGCTGTAAGAGCTCGGTTTTGTAAGACAATATTTGACCCTATAAATATTTCCTCAGTATACTCTGAGGAAATAATTCATAACTCTGCTAAACCGTCTTGCAACCTGGCAACTGTGTGACACAGGAATTTTCTTGCAACTTGACTCATGCTTCCACCTCTAATGCAGTAGCTCATAAGGGGTGTCCAGTGATACTCAGTTGTCACTCTGAGCCTCGTTGTCATTCATTGGCTACTTATTCACGTGAATTAGTGTCATTAATTGGTGCCTCATGCATCAACTACTTAGTGTACAGCTACAAGTTATTTAATCAATATATATATGTATTTATTTTGCAGAATGGCATCGTGTATTTGTCATCAAATTTTGTTTTCTCCAAGACTGAAATAATGGTGACTATGTTATGTAAAGCAACAGTACCTCTTTTATAGAAGTATGACTGAAGTCATCCCTAAGTCACGTCTACCGTATATAAGACAGGTTCTTCAGTGTTTTTTCTACCATCTGAAGGTAAGAACATCAACCCCTGTAATAACAGGAGCGCATCAGTATGGTGGTGAGGGGGGAAATGGATATCTGGAAAATGGCTTAAATCCCCACGCAAGAGGAGCGGAACATCAAGAGAACCAAATATGGATAACCAATCACGTGGGAGAAGCTGAAGGGATATACCAGGAAGAAGCAGCTACAGGAGCAGAAAGGGGAGTTCACAAAAAATCATGATAATCTGCACAACATCAAGCATCTTGATGCGCAAAAACTGATTCGGGTGAAGGAAGACCTGATATTCCTGAAGGATCAAGAAGGATAACTTACGTTTCACATGAGACAGCCTGTCAAAGCCCTAGCCAAGAGGGAAATGAAGCAGATGTATGAAAAACAGCAAATGAAAATGCGAGAGAAAAAATCATGGAAGCAGACGCTGGAAGCACTAGAAACTGATCACTTGGAGCCAGCAAGCAGCCCTGATGACGAGGGCCACATTTCATGTCAAAAGAAGCTTCGAGTCGAAATGGATGCAAATGTTATAATTCCTGCCATGTCAACTGTTAGTTCACATCCGTCACATGGGAACAAAGCTGGAAATTTACTTTCCTGCTGTCTTGCAGCTGACTTTGACAGAACCAGTGCAAGTGACCGACAGGCCGTTCACACTGTGGCAGCTACTGCAGCAGATCTTGAAATGAACACACGGGAGGTGCCCATAAGACAGTCCTCAAAGAGGACGACCCACAGCTGATATCGTGGAAAACATACTGGTTTTACAAAGCATGGGGGTCGAAGCCTCTGGAACTAAAACTGGAACTGTAGCCTGTTGGGATCATAAGCTACTTCTATCTCTGACAGGAAACAAATCTGTTGAACGGCTGTTATACTGATCTCGGGAAATGTATCTTCATTAGGAGAAAAATCCAACTGTTGGGCATTCCACAACTATCATTTGGAACAGGAATGGCACATGGTAATACCGTAGTGGATAGTGGAACATCATCAGCTGATTTGTTGCCATGTGCTTCGATACAGTTGGCGACGCCACCGGTCATGCTCATGGAGCTTATAAACAGAGCGAAGAGCATTTGGGAAGAAAATTCTTCTTTCCTTGTAGACACCATATCTTGGAGATTATTCTCAAAAAAGACTTCAAAACAGTTCACTAGTTGTCAAGCAGTTCAGATGTGCTGTTGTTCCAACGGTTTAAGAAAAAGATGCATCAAATCAACCAGCTCGCTTTCCAGAAGGAAAACGCAAACAGTCATATCTGTGCAGTGTTGAAGAAAGAACTCAAAGTGGATGCAAAACATTCTCGACTACTCCATGGAAGCTCTCAGACAGACTCAGCCAGTGACTGACTGCCTTTGACTAACGGAGCTCCGTGTGATTTTCCTGAGTGGGGCTGAGGAATTCGTATTCGACAGCCCGGCCATGCACACCATGCTCGCTGGATGTCTAAAACATTATACGCCACTGCATATTCATGTTGCCATACGACTTCCAGCTACTGGATTCTGGAGTTGTCTCCAAAGTTCCAAGCGAATGGAGTGGCGATCCATACTTTGCTACTGTCGAAGGAAATTAGACATTATATATATCATCATCATCAGCCGATTGAGTATCCGCTGCAGGACCGGCCTATCCCGACTGAAGTCGGAATGATACAGCCAATGTATCTCTATCAAGTGGCTTAGGCTGTCTAGTAGAGATTGTATGTAGGGTGTGAAGTGCGTGTAAGTGTAATTGTAGTGTTGGAGTGGCTTTGGATGTGTGTGTAGTCTGTGAACCAAGTGTAATCGGCCTGCGCAAGCCGACTGGGTGCAAGCATACTTTATAGTATGCGACACTGGTTCAACCATACCACCCCTGGTGTCCGCCAATGCAGTATGTGGCCGGATGAACACTCCCAAATACCCTGGCGAGGCGCGAACCCTGGCTCACCCGTGTACGAAAACACACACTTTACCATTGTACCACAGAGGCTCAATATATATATATATATATATATATATATATATATATATATATTCTATCTATTGCCAGACGCCTCAATCCCGTTTGGGGTGGCCACAAACAAATCGCCTCCACGTTGTCCTGTCCCCCACCATTTCACTGCCCTGCTCCCAACTCACACACCCCTCTCTCATATATCTCTCCACCCCATCCCTCAATCTCATCCTCGGCCTCCCCCTCCCTCTTCCCCCCTCCACCTCACTCACATACACTCTCTTCGTCAGTCTTTCACCCTCCATCCTCTCCACATGGCCAAACCACCTCAGCGTGTTCCTCCTAACACTTCCTATCACATCCACATCCACACCACAACGCTCCTTTATATCCTCATTCGTCAGCGTGTCTCTCCATGTGACTCCACAGGCTCCTCTTAAATAACTCATTTCCACTGCTCTCACTCTTGACTTGTGTCCTTCCAACAATATCCAAGCTTTACTTCCATACATTAGAGTTGGTACCACAATACTGTCATGTAGTAACTTTTTCACTTCCATGCTCACTTCCCTGTTTCTTATCACTGCTTTCAAAGAACCAGCAACCTTTCTTCCCTGCTGTACGCTTTCAAGCACTTCACCCTCCAAACCTCCATCCTTACTCATCACACTACCCAAGTACTTAAACATACTCACATTTTCCAATTCTTCACCATCCAACGTCGCTGTACATTCACTGACTTCACCTCTCTCAAAGACCATCACTTTACTCTTCCCTACATTCACCTTTAGATTCCGTTTCTTGCACACTCTCCCAAACTCATCCACCAAGCCTTGCAGCTCCCCTTTGTCTTCACTCAACAACACAGTATCATCTGCAAACAACAGTACAGGGAGTTTCCAAACACTATCCTCTCTCACCAGGGCCACTCCAACATCCACTACCCTACCTTGTACCTCTTTTATTACCCCATCCAAGAACAGATTGAACAACCATGAAGACATTACACATCCCTCTTTCAACCCAACCTCCAAAGAGAAAAATTCACTTAGTTCACCATCCACACGCACTGCAGCCTTAGCACCATCATACACACTCTTCACAGCATTCAACAACTTCCCATCTACTCCATATATTCTTAATACTTTCCACAATCCTTGTCTATCCACCCTGTCATATGCTTTCTCCAAATCCATGAAAGACGCATACAACTTCTTTCCCTTCTCTAGAAACTTTTCCACTAAAGATCTAAGAATGAATATCTGATCTACACAACCTCTTCCCTTCCTAAAGCCTCCCTGTTCTTGTCCAACTAATTCATCTGTTCTTTCTCTAACTCTGTCAATAAGTATCCTACCATACACTTTTCCTATTATACTAAGAAGACAAATGCCCCTATGATTACCACACACTTCTTTTTCCCCTTTTCCTTTGTACAAGGGAATAATTATACCTGACTTCTAATCCTCCGGGACTCTACCTTCCTCCCAGGCCAATCTGCACATCTTCCACATCCATTCTACTACTATCTCTCCCCCATGCTTCAGCATTTCACCACACACTCCATCCATTCCTGGGGCTTTCCCCGATTTAACTTTCTTCATTGCTTCCACAACTTCTATCCTACTGATTTCTTCCTGTCTTCTCACCTCCCTCCTTCTCCCAGCCATTCCCCAGCCACTTATACTAGCATTACTTCCATCCTGTATGTTCAACAATTCCTTAAAGTGTTCTCTCCATCTGCTCACTTTTTCTCCCCTCTCCACAAGTAATCTACCATTTTTATCTTTCACTCCCCTGCTAACCTCACTTCCACCCAGTCTTACTCTCTTCACCTCTTTCCAGAACATCTTCTTATAGTCCCTCCACTTTACACTCAAATTCCTTCCCAATTCCTCATCCACTCTCTTCTTATTCTCTCTTACTAATCTTTTCATCTCTCTCTTTCTTTCTACATATAGCTCTCTCTTCCGCTTCTCAACTTCTTCCACGCCCCTATTTCTCATCCATTCATTATATGCTTTCTTCTTTTGTGCCACAGCCTGTCTCACCTCTTCAGTCCACCACGCTGTTCCTTGCATCCCCCTCTGTCTTCTCTTCCTCCCACACACCACATCACATGCTGCACATATTTCTTCTGTAAATATCCTGCACACACCTTCCACGTCCCCCATCTGTTCCAATTCATATTTGCCCAGTCGTTCCTCCACTTCTTTCTTATACTCTGCCTTTTTCTCATCCTCTTGTAACCTTTCCATTCTCCTCGCAACTACTCCTTCCTCTCGTCTTTCCCTTCTTCTATTCCTCCATCATACTTGTATCCTAATTCTGGCCACCACCAAGTAGTGGTCAGAAAGTCTACTCCCCCAACCTCGATTAGCTTTTGTAGCCATTACACATCTTCGCATCCTTTCATCCACACACACATAATCAATCATTGCCTTCCTTTCATTCAGTTCACCACCCACCTTTCTCATCACTCGCCATGTATACCTGTGGATCATTTTATGCCTGAAGAGGGTATTGGCTATCACCAACCCCCTCCCAGCACAAATGTCCACTAACGCACTGCCATTCTCATCTATCGCACCAGGCACACCCCACTCACCAACTATTCCATCCACCTTCACATTCCCTACTTTACCATTCATATTACCGATCAAAAACACTCTCTCATTCCTTCCAAACTTTTTCATGCACACTTCCACATTTGTCCAGAACTCTTCTCTCACTCTGCTAGCACGATCTTGCGTTGGCGCATACACACACACACAATCGCCCACATTTGTATTCCAACTTTCAACTTTACCCACACAATCCTTGACCCAACTGATCCATACTGTCTTATGCTCTTCTTCCACCTTTTACTCACAACTATACATACTCCTTCCTTTGCCCTCTCATTCTCATCTACTCCTGCACATATACCCCATCCATACTCCCATTCTCTCACACTTTCTCCTCTCCATTTTGTTTCAGTCATTCCACATACATCCACTTTCGCACCCTCAAGCACCTGGACAAACTCTCTCTCTTTCACCTCATCATTCGCTCCTCTTACATTCCACGTAGCCATTACCAAGTCCTTTGTCCGGTCCTGGGTCGTCATCGTTTGGTCAGTCCTTGTCCGAGGCTTCTTGTTTGTTTTTTAGTTAGTTGTTCTCCGGGGAGGGGCACTAACCCTCCACCAACCCTTTTAGTCGCCTTTTATGACAAGAAGGGATACTGGGGGAGTATTCTTGAAAAAAAAAAAAAAAACCTACCCCAAGGGAATATATATATATATATATATATATATATATATATATATATATATATATATATATATATATATATATATATATATATAATCATCATCATCAGCCATAACTAGTCCACTGCTGAACAAAGGCCTCCCCCAACCTTTTCCACGAATTCCTTGACTGAGCCAATCTTTGCCAAGTTTTCTTTGCAAATTTCTCTATCTCATCTCTCCATCTCCTGTCTGGCCTTTTTCTGCTACGCTTACATTCTCTTGGTGTCTAGTCCGTCAGCCTCTTACTCTATCGGTTATCTCTTATTCTTGCTATATGGCCTGCCCACCTCCATTTCTGTTCTTTTATAACTTCTATAATATCTTGCACTTTAGTCTGCTCTCTCACCCAAGTTCATCTTTTCCTGTCTGTTAAAGATATTCCCAACATTGACCTTTCCATTGCTCTCTGAGAACGGATTAATTTATTTTCCATTGATTTTGTCAGTTTCCATGTCTCACAACCATACGTCATAGCTGGAATTGTACATTCGTTTACCGAAAGCTTTCCATCCAATTATAATGCGTCTTTTTATTTCGCTATCATGATCTTTCATTAATTTTAGTATTTGTCCCAAGTAGTTGTACTTATAAACTTCTTCAAGAATTTCATCGCTTGTTCTGATGATGCTCTTTGGTGTTTGTGGATTAAACATTACTTTAGTTTTACTTCGGTTCATCTTCAGTCCTACTTTCAGACTTTCTCTGTTCAGGTCATTTAACATTTCTTGCAATGCCTCCACTGTTTCTGAGATTAGGACAATCAATGTTATCTGCAAAAATTAAATGGTTTAGCCTTTCTCCATCAATGTTCATTCCTTTGTTTTCCCAGTCTCTCTGTCTGTCTGTGTGTGTGTGTGTCTCTCTCTCATATATATATATATATACAGTATATGTTAGGGTTATAACCTTTTTACTTTTTTCCAAATAAAAGGTAGCCTGTATCATAAATTGATGAAGTTTTGTTTTAAAACAAAGAAAAAAGCTCTTATTCCTCTTAATAAAAAATAAAAAAAAAGATCACCCCCACCAAAAAAAAAATGGTTTACCATATATTTCACGTTACCACACGTAAGTTTTATGACTTTCTTTATCTTTATATAGATATTTTATAAATTTATAGAGTTGCACAGGAGATTTTAGAACTGTTTAGACCTTTCTAGAAGAGTTTGTAACGTTCTCGTATGGTTTAACACTGTTTAGAACATTCTAGAATAATCTAAATGTTATAAAACGGGATGCAGTTTTCAGCATCTAACAGTTGTCTTTGCAGCTTCCAGGTGAACAGTCGGCAAAATAATTACTTGATGTGTTACTATGATACACACACACACACACACAGGGATTCAATCTAGGCGGACGTGCGTCACCGGCACTCCGTACCAAATCATCACGGCCAGTGGCATTACCTAAATTTGTATCTTTGTATGAGTCAAGCTCAGTACCAGGTTAGACTAAATGATTGTTCATTATTAAAAGGAAAAAAATAATAAGTTTAAACAAGACTTGTTCAAACAGGAAATAGAACCAAGACGAAAGAATACGCTGAGTCATCTCTGAGGTTTGTTTAGACTACAACAACACGGAGATTGTACGTGCATGCTTTGCACTTTAAGTATTGCAAAATGGATACATACTTTAGTAAAGCAAATTTGGAAAAGAAAAGGGATAACGCAAAATGATGATTTCTACCAAGAACTGGTTGAAGTAGAGACACACAATAGATTGGTCGAACGTGTAAACAAACTAGAAATGGCTTTCAAAAATGAAATTTATGTAATAAAGAAGCAGATACACTTGCAAAAGGAAGAAATAGAAAAACTAGGAAGGGAGGCCAATAAGAAAGACACAACCATCAGTGAACTAACAGTGGAATTGAGTACACTTAGGAAGAAAATGAGTGAAATGGCAAGTACGAGTACAGTAGTCAATCACGAGAGTGTTATGGAAGAGTTCAAAAATGACACAGAGACAATTAGACAAGCAAGCAGTCTTATTGACCAGAGCAGTGATATTGAGGAGAAGATAACACAAGTGAATGAAGCTGTGCAAAGCTACAAAAATGATGTAGAAACCACGTATGCTGAAATGGTGAAAGTAAAGAAAGACTTAGAAACAAGGGTGGAGGAAAAAAGCATCAAAAAGGAGGTGAAAAGAATAATCCAAAACAATCCAGAGTTAGTCAGAGATTCAGTAGAGATAAACAAATCAATAGTAATCACTGGTATAGAAGAGGAAGAAGTTAAAAATAAGATCACAAGAGACAAAAAGGAGATGACAAATGTAATGAACTTACTGAAAGAAGTATCAGATGAAATCTGTAGTAAAGACATAGAGGAACACAAAAGGTTAGGGAAATAAGAGAAAAGCAAGATAAGACCTCTAAAGGTGACTTTCCAGAGTGTAAATACTGTGGAAGAGATACTAAAAAATGCAAAGAATCTTATGGAAAAAGAGGAGTTCAAAAATGTATGGATAAAAAGATGCCTAACACAAGAGGAACTGGAATTACTGAAAGAGAAAAGGGAGGAAGCAAAAACAAAAAATGAGGGAAGATCAGAAGAGGAGAAGAAGAAATTTTTTTACAAAGTAATAGGATTGCAGGTACGAAAGTGGTACACAAACAGGATGGAAGAAAAAGGAGGAAGGTAGTAGAACCATGTCATGACAAGTATATAAACAAGATGATAAAGTTGATGTACTCAAATGTGGATGGAATGGTATCTAAATTACTAGAGATGAATGATTATGTCAGAGAAAATGAACCACAAATAATATGCCTAACTGAAACTAAATTAACACCAAGGATATCCAATGACATACTAAACTTAGAGGAATACAATATATGGAGAAGAGACAGAAATTTAAAAAAAGGAGGAGGAATTATATTAACTAAGAAAAATCTAAACGTCAATGAAATAAAGCTAGATATACCATCACAAGTAGAACTGATTGCAGTAGAGATCGACACATCTGAAGGTAAAGTAATTGTAGCCAATTTGTACATGCCACCCAGATCAAACACATGGGAAAGAGACGAATATGAGGACCTGGCAGAGAGTACAATTCAGAGTATAAGATCATTGCTACATAAAATGGAAGAGAAATCGGAAAGAATTATACTAACTGGGGACTTCAATACAAATATAAATTGGAATACTCTAGATATAAATAGCCAAGAAAGCTGTTGGGACCAAAAGCTCCTGGATCTCGTACAAGAGTTTTTCTTAACGCAACATGTGGGGGAAACTACCAGAAAAAGAGGACTTGATGTACCTTCAGTGCTAGATCTAATATTTACTAGGCAAGAAAATGATATTGACAGTTTAATATATCACCCTCCACTCGGCAAAAGCGATCATGCAGTGCTAAATTATAACTTCAGGATAGCATATGACATAGTAAACAGCAATGACAGTTACAAAAAGAGCCTAAACTATAAAAAGGGAAATTATCAAGACCTAAAGAAGTATTTCTTAGAAGTTGATTGGGAAAACGAGCTTAGAGGACAAGATTTAAATGCGGTATATAAAAGATTTTGTGAATTTTATGAAATAGGAGTCCAGAAGTACATCCCACAGCACAATGAAGCAGATAAGAAAATACAGAAATGGTTCAATACAGAATGTAAAAAATCAAAAGAAAGAAGAGATTTGTTGTGGAATAGATACAGAAGACACAATAGTGAAAGGGCGTATAATAATTACAAACAGGCAAGAAACGACCATACAAGAATAAGAAGGGAAGCCCAAAAACAGTTTGAGGAGGATATAATAAATAAAAGTAATGATCAACCAAAGCTGCTTTACAGCTATATCAGAAGCAAAACCAAAGTAAAAGATATAATACAATCCATTACGGTCAAGGGAATCACTTATACAGAAGAGAAAGATATTTGTGAAGCACTAAATAAGAATTTCCAATTAGTTTTTACAGAAGAAAAAAATTTTGAGAGGGACTATGTGGAACACGCATGTCCACACATACTACCAGATATACAAATAGCAGAAAAAGTAATACAGGAGGAGTTAAGTAGAATAGACAGAGGAAAAGCAAGTGGTCCTGATGAAATTTCATGTTGGGTATTACGAGAATGTGCAAAGGAGTTAAGTAAACCATTACTTTTAATTTTCAAGAAATCCTTGAGTCAAGGTAAACTACCTGATATTTGGAAAAAAGCAAATATTGTCCCCTTATTCAAGAAAGGAAATAGACAAAATCCACTCAACTACCGACCAGTATCACTGACCAGTGTTGTAAGCAAGGTATTAGAAAAACTTATAAGAAAAGCTTGGGTAAATCATCTAGAAGAACACAGTATGATAACAGAAAGACAGTTTGATTTCAGAAAAGGAAAATCATGTGTTACTAATCTGTTGACCTACTATGACAGAGTAACAAACACAATACAGGAAAGGGAAGGATGGGTGGACAGTATCTATTTAGATTTCAAGAAAGCTTTTGACACAGTACCACACCAAAGACTTTTATGGAAACTGTACCATCAAGGAGGAATTCGAGGCAAACTGTTTTGTTGGATGCAAGACTTTCTCATAAAAAGAGAAATGAGGACAGTACTAAGAGGAAACTACTCATCATGGAAAGAAGTGACTAGTGGAGTACCACTAGTCACTTCTTTCATGTTTTTAGTGTATATAAATGATATAAACAGTAACACTGGAAATGAGAGCTATCTGAATATGCTTGCAGATGATGCAAAAATACAAAGGAGAATTACTAACACAGACTCTTACAAAGAGCTACAAGAAGAATTAAATAAACTTCATGAATGGAGTAGTACAAGGCAAATGGAATTCAATGTGGACAAGTGTCATGTAATCAAGTTTGGTAAAAGAGGAAAAAGACCTGATTGGGATTATAAGTTAGGAAATAAAACCCTATACACATCAGAAAGAGAGAAAGACCTAGGTGTGATTATCAATAACAGACTATCTCCGGCTGACCACATCAGCGAGAAGGTACGGAACATGTATACACTGCTTGCAAATATGAGAATAGCATTCACATACATAAATGAAGACATGCTAAGAAGGATAATAACATCATTCACTAGACCAACTCTGGAATATGCATCAGTAGTCTGGAGTCCTCATCTCAAAAAGCACATATACAAGATTGAAAAAGTTCAAAGGGCTCCTACAAGATGGATACCAAGCTTAAGGGACCTAAGCTATGAAGAAAGACTAAATAAACTGAATCTACCAACTTTACAGGAGAGAAGGACAAGAGGTGACATGATAATGCTATATAAGTGCATATCAGGAAAGGAGAAAATAGACATAAATGATTACTTAACATATGGAGAAGCATCAGCAAGAGGACACTGCAAAAAACTGCATAAGAAGAGAGGTGATAAAGACGTAAGGAAATTCAGTTTCCCAAACAGAGTAATTGATAAATGGAATCCACTACCAAATGAAATAGTGTGTGCCAAAACAATTCACAAATTTAAGGATATGTACGATAAATATGGTTTAAGACACGGGACAGTACGAGCTTGACTCATTCATGTAAAGATACAATTAGGTAAGAACAATTAGGTAAGAACACACACACACACACACACACACACACACACACACACACATATATATATATATATATATATATATATATATATATATATATATATATATATATATATATATATATATATATATATATATATATATATATATATATATATATATATATATATATATATATATATATATATATATATATATATATATATATATATATATATATATATATATATATATATATATATATATATATATATATATATATATATATATTTTATATATATATACATATATATATATATATATATATATATATATATATATATATATATAATATATATATATCAGATAAGCATCATGTCGCACAAAAGAAGTGAAACTATCGTACAGAAGAACAAGGATGTCTGGACCAATAATTTGGTGCGGTTCCAGCAGTCACATGGAAGAAGAGGAATTGTGCCTTTAGAAGAATTTTCATTAGAAAAAAAAAAAAAATGCAGAATGCCAAACCAGATGCAAGTTGTTGGACCTTACCAATTTCTTGGAGCAAAAATCAATTTAAGAAACGAACGAATAGTCGACATTTCCAAAGAAGTTACAAAATTATTGGAGAATAAATTGAACTTTCCACATGTGCCAGATCAATCAATACAGGCAAAGCTTGACAAGGTGCTAAAATCTTACGATGAATGTGTCAAGAGGGGAAAATGTGATGCCCTAAATAAACTTTTTGATATCACAAAATTAAATGTTCACTGGTTATCCACTGAAGATAAACAACTTTACCACCTACAAGTGCAAAGCAAAGGGGAAGTGGGGTACTCAATAGGTCAAGTTGCAAGTAAGGAAACCATTCACTCTTCACTAAGACGAAAACTGTCTGATGAACCTAAATTACCAACATCATCTTATGTCCTTTCATCAAGTGGTAGTTGCACTGAATCTGATGACAGCGAATATAAGGATGAAGATGAGACTAACCATCCACCAACCAGAAAACACAACAGAATTAAAGTTACAGCTAATTTGGTGACATTTGTTGGAGAATCGACAAATAAAGCTGCTAAAATATCCAAACAATTGTCACTTGACAGTATTGACATTCCAGCTCCAATTCAAACAGCAATTTACACGTCAATATACAAAGAGGCTGCTACACTGACGGAGGAAAAGATTGATAAGTTACGGTTGGAAACATGGTCTTTACACTTCCATGGAAAGTGGATTGATGAAAATGAGTACCAGGTAGTACTACTTAAAAATGAAAGAACAGAAATAAAATTGGATGCATTGTGTTTGGAAAATGTCAAGGCTGAAACTATTGCTGAAGGAACTGCAAAAATAATTGATGAATACAACTTATGGCATGCAATAAAAATGATCATTGCTGATACAACTAGCGTTAACACTGGGAAAAAGTGTGGAGTTGTTGTCGTCGGATTAGAACAAATGTTCTCGGATAAATAAACCACAGTTTATCGGTTGTCAGCACCACATTCTGGATAGGATTCTCCGTTTGGTGATGAGCGAAGAACTTGGTGCTAACCTCAACTCTACAAACATCGAATATCCATTTGTGTCTCAAGTAATAAAGAATTATGAAACACTAAAGTCACAGTTTGTTAGTGGAACAAAAGAGATCCTCGATAAGTCAGGATGGAGAGATGTCATGAAGGTTTTGTATCATTTAACACGAGTGTTTAAATTCTTTGAAGAAAAAGGGCATTTTCCTTTAATTAACTTTCACAAAACTCCAAATATCAGTAATGCGAGGTGGAATTCAAGAGCAATTCACGCTATCCTTGCATTCATTCTTATACCTACAACAATGAAGACTTTGGAGAAGATATTCAGATTCATTCCGTACGAATGGGCAGAGTACTGGTTTACTAATCAAATGCACAATGAAAAATGACTTCAAGAACTTGTCAGAAATACTATCTATCTATCTATATACCTAGGCTGCTTCCCCCAAGGAAAGGGAGGTAGCCGAGACAGGACGACACACTCCCCATTTACTCATCCATTCAAACACATTCATTCGCATCTTAGCCCCAAAGGGGAGAACGGACAGATCCTCACCGCACCACACTGCACAAGGGTCAACTGCGCAATGCAATCAGTGACATCCGCAGCAGGGCCCGACAGCAGAGCTGGTTTACCCCTGCCACATCATAACAGACTCATCCCCTTACCCGCACCTGACCTGAAATAGCTGATCAGACCAAATGCGGGAGAATATCCCCTCAGGGCTGCGTCATCACTTATTCATTCACAATTTCTTTCCATCCATTTCTGTCACGCACAGCCACTCTTCCGTGCTCAACAGACATCCCTCTCACATCCAGCGCTCTCTTCACACTGTCCATCCATCCTATTCGTGGTCTTCCTCTCAGCCTTACACCTCTCACATCAGATCTAGTTATCTTTTTCACCAATCGCTCATTATCCATTCTCTCCATATGCCCAAACCATTGCAACACCCTCTGCTCAACTCTACCAGCCATCTCCCAAACAACTCCAGTTCTCCTTCGCACTTCATCATTCCGCACTCGATCCATACGCGTCACTCCACACATACTCCTCAGACACCTCATCTCCATTACATTCAAACTTTTCCTCTCTGCTACACCCATATTCCATGTTTCAGCCCCATATAATGCAGTCGGTACCACAACACCCTCACACAGCCTTCTCTTTACATCCATTCTAAGCGAACGACATCTAAACACTTTTTTCATTCCTCCCAGCACCTTTCCTACTTCATTTATTCTAAACTTCACTTCTGCATCTATTCTTCCATCCACAACATGTGACCTTAGATATTTAAAACGCTCTACCTCCTGAAGCAACTCGCCATTCAAAACTATATTCATCCCCCTACCATCTACCAACCTCGTACACTTCATCACTTTACTCTTATTCTCATTGACTTTCAATTTCCTCCTTTCACACACCCTTCCAAACTCCTCTACCAACTGTCTCAATCTCTCCTCTGAATCAGCCACCAGTGCAATAGCATTTGCACACAGCAGTTGCTTCAGATAACACTCTCCACCATCAACATTCACCAGACTCAGACCTCCACCTAAAACTCTTGCATTCACCTCCCTTACAACACCATGCATGTAAATATTAAACAACCAAGGCGACATCACACATCCCTGTCGCAGCCCCACTCTCACAGGAAACCAATCACTCACAGCATTTCCCACTCTTACACACGCTTTACTATTTACATAAAAACTTTTCACCCCTTTTAATAACCTACCATCAAGTCCATACAATCTTAAAACAGTCCACGAAGCCTCCCTATCAATTCTATCATACGCTTTCTCTAAATCCATAAATCCCCAAAACACATCCTTGCCTTTCGCTAAATACTTTTCACACACTTGTCTCACCGCAAACACCTGATCCACGCATCCCTTCCCTCTCCTAAAGCCACACTACTTATCACCAATCACTCCCTCTGTACCCTCTCTAACTCTCATAATTAACACTCTACCATACACCTTACATACAACACTCAACAGACTTATACCCCTAAAGCTAGAACATTCATACTTATCACCCTTGCCTTTATACAACGGGACCACACAAGCACTTGCCCAGTCAACTGGCACCATACCTTTCACAAAGCACACATTCAACAATCTTACTAACCAGTCAACAATAGTCACTCCACCACCCTTCAGGCATTCCACAGCACACCCATCCATACCTGCAGCTTTCCCTGTTTTCATCACCTTTACTGCCTTCTCCACTTCCTCATTCGTGATCAAAGAATCATTCAACTCTCCCAACACATTTATTCCTTGCACCCTTCCATCCGCCACAAGCTCAGCCACCCTTTCCTCCTCTACGTTTAACAATCTTTCAAAATACTCTGCCCATCTCTTCCTTACTGCATCCATCTCAATTAACATCCTTCCATCCTCTGCTTTTACTCGTTCTTCCTTCCCAGACTCTCCCTTTCGCACCCTTTTCACCTCCTTCCAAAACATTTTCTTATTGTTGAAAATTCTGTCAGCCGCCTACCCCACCTCTCATCTGCTGCCACTTTAGCATCATGCACAGCCCTTCTCGCCTTATTCCTGTTTTCCTTATACCTCTCATATGACATCTCATCCTTCCTTTGGAGCCACACTTCATATGCACGTCTCTTCTCAGCCACAGCCATACTTACTTCCTCACACCACCATTCACTTCCTTTTCTTACACCACCACCCACACGTCTCACACCACACACCTCTTCTGCATGCCCCACCACAGCATTCTTAAATAACTACCATTCCTCCTCCACACTGCCATTTTCCCGATCTTTCACTGCGTTCCACTCATCTTTCAATTTCTCCTGATACTCTATCTTTTTCTCTCTTTTATCCAACTCACTTTCAAAACTTCCCTGCCACACCTAACCCTCCCAGTTCTCACCCATCTCTTACCTACTCTTAACTTTCCCTCCACCAGGTAGTGGTCAGACATACCTTCACCCTCCCCTCTCAGAACTCTCACATCCAACAATCTTCCTATTACATTCCTAGACACAACCACATAGTCCATCAAAGCTCTACCAACAACCCTTCCACCCTCCTGTCTCACCCATGTATACTTATAAATATCTCAGAAATACTGAAACAAAAAAAAACAAAAAAAAAGGACTAAACTCATTGCAGAATCACTGGAAGCAGGAGCCATCCTTACTCAAGATACCGAGAAGTAATCCGTGTGCTGAATGTGCAATCAAAGTGATGAAGAAACTTTATGCTGCCTGCAGAAACAAAGCCAAACTGCAACTTAGATTTATTCTAGGTAATAAACAGTGATTTAAGTACTGGGGCACTTGTATAAGCTATTTTTTTATTATTATTATACATTTAATATACACTTACAAAAATCAAATTTTTTATTCCTTTTTTTTTTTTTTACTAAGAGAAATAGTCTTTTTTCTTCGTTTAAGCAAAAGTTCATCGATCTGAGGTACAGGAATATAAGGTTGTAAAAAAGTTATCCATCTATCTATCTATCTATCTATTCCCAGACGCCTTAATCCCGTTTGGGGTGGCCACAAACAAATCGCCTCCAAATCGCCCTGTCCCCCGCCATTTCACTGCCATGCTCCTAACTCACACCCTCCTCTCTCATATACCTCTCCACCCCATCCCTCAATCTCATCCTCGGCCTCCCCCTCCCTCTTCCTCCCTCCACCTCACTCACATACACTCTCTTCGTCAGTCTTTCACCCTCCATCCTCTCCACATGGCCAAACCACCTCAGTGTGTTCCTCATTACGCTTCCTTTCACATCCACATCCACACCACAACGCTCCTTTATATCCTCATTCGTCAGCCTGTCTCTCCACGTGACTCCACAGGCTCCTCTTAAATAACTCATTTCCACTGCTCTCACTCTTGACTTGTGTCCTTCCAACAGTGTCCAAGCTTCACTTCCGTACGTTAGAGTTGGTATCACAATACTGTCATGTAGTAACTTTTTCACTTCCATGCTCACTTCCCTGTTTCTTATCACTGCTTTCAAAGAACCAGCAACCTTTCTTCCCTGCTGTACCCTTTCAAGCACTTGACCCTCCAAACCTCCATCCTTACTCATCACACTACCCAAGTACTTAAACGTACTCACATTTTCCAATTCCTCACCATCCAACTTCACCTCTCTCAAAGACCATCACTTTACTCTTCCCTACATTCACCTTTAGATTCCGTTTCTTACACACTCTCTCAAATTAATCCACCAAGCCTTGCAGCTCCCCTTCGTCTTCACTCAACAACACAGTATCATCTGCAAACAACAGTACAGGGAGTTTCCAAACACTATCCTCTCTCACCAGGGCCACTCCAACATCCACTACCCTACCTTGTACCTCTTTTATTACCCCATCCATGTACAGATTGAACAACCATGGAGACATGACACATCCCTGTTTCAAACCAACTTTCAAAGAGAAAAATTCACTTAGTTCACCATCCACACGCACTGCAGCCTTCGCACCATCTTACATACTCTTCACAGCATTCAACAACTTCTCATCTACTCCATATATCCTTAACACTTTCCACAATCCTTGTCTATCCGCCCTGTCATATGCTTTCTCCAAATCCATGAAAGCCGCATACAACTTCTTTCTTTTCTCTAGAAACTTTTCCACTAAAGATCTAAGAATGAGTATCTGATCTACACAACCTCTTCCCTTCCTAAAGCCTCCCTGTTCTTCTCCAACTAATTTCTCTGTTCTTTCTCTAACTCTGTCTATAAGTATCCTACCATACTGTACACTTTTCCTATTATACTAAGAAGACAAATGCCCCTATGATTACCACACACTTCTTTTTCCCTTTTTCCTTTGTACAAGGGAATAATTATACCTGACTTCCAATCCTCCGGGACTCTACCTTCCTCCCAGGCCAATCTGCACATCTTCCACATCCATTCTACTACTATCTCTCCCCCATGCTTCAGCATTTCACCACACACTCCATCAATTCCTGGGGCTTTCCCCGATTTAACTTTCTTCATTGCTTCCGGAACTTCTATCCTACTGATTTCTTCCTGTTTTCTCACCTCCCTCCTTCTCCCAGCCATTCCCCAGCCACTTATACTCGCATTACTTCCATCCTCTACGTTCAACAATTCCTTAAAGTGTTCTCTCCATCTGCTCACTTTTTCTCCCTTCTCCACTAGTAATCTACCATTTTTATCTTTCACTCCCCTGCTAACTTCACTTCCACCCTGTCACTTCTCTCCAGAACATTTTCTTACAGTCCCTCCACTTTACACTCAAATTCCTTCCAAATTCCTCATCCACTCTCTTCTTACTCTCTCTTACTAATCTTTTCACCTCTCTCTTTCTTTCCACATATAACTCTCTCTTCCGCCTCTCAACTTCTTCCACGCCCTTATTTCTCATCCATTCATTGTATGCTTTCTTCTTTTGTGCCACAGCCTGTTTCACCTCTTCAGTCCACCACGCTGTTCCTTGCACCCCCCCCCTCCGTCTTCTCTTCCTTCCACACACCACATCACATGCTACACATATTTCTTCTGTAAATATCTTACACACACCTTCCACGTCTCCTATCTGTTCCAATTCATATTTGCCCAATTGTTCCTCCACTTCTCTCTTATACTCTGCCTTTTTCTCATCCTCTTGTAACCTTTCCACTCTCCTTGCAACTACTCCTTCCTCTCGTCTTTCCCTTCTTCTATTCCTCCATCTTACTTGCATTCTAATTCTGGCCACCACCAAGTAGTGGTCAGAAAGTCCACTCTCCCAACCTCTATACACTCTTGCATCCTTTACACATCTTCGCATCCTTTCATCCACACACACATAATCAATCATTGCCTTCCTTTCGTTCAGTTCACCACCCACCCTTCTCATCACTCGCCATGTATACCTGTGGATCATTTTATGCCTGAAGAGGGTATTGGCTATCACCAACCCCCTCCCAGCACAAATGTCCACTAACGCATTTCCATTCTCATCTATCTCAGCAGGCACACCCCACTCACCAACTATTCCATCCACCTTCACATTCCCAACTTTACCATTCATATCACCAATCAAAAACACTCTCTCATAATATATATATATATATATATATATATATATATATATATATATATATATATATATATATATATATATATATATGTGCAAGGAAAAAGGAATCAATGGCCAGAAGCCTACAAGATTGTTCCCTCCATGAAAAGGTATAAGCAAGGTAACAGAGAACCAAATTTAAGATCAGCTACTCTAGATGACTGGACACGCTGCATTTGAAAGACTGGAGGTCATAGACAGCAGGAAATACAGACAGAGTAAGGCAGCTGCAGAGCTGACCTGTTGCATACATGAAGGACTTGGAGCAATGGTTATCTCTTGCATTAAAGAGCTGAACAGAGAGAGGATAAATGTTTTAATGCTAGACAGATGCTATGTGCCCACTGCAGTGGTGGAGGGATACATGCTGGATTAAGTTGGATATTGTTAAAAATTGGAGGATACTACGGAAAATTTTGATGGGTTGAAAGATGTAGGAACTTAGTTTTTGATCTATTAAAAACAAGATTGCTTTTACAACAATGAGAGATACTTATATGGAGCCAAGTCAGACATTAGGGGTACCGTACCCTCATCCCTTGTTAGTTGAAGTAATTGTTTAAATGGATGCTGCAAGAAGCAAATCGAAGCTGAAGGATTGTCATCATTGTAACGTATGAGAGGATTGGGCTAGATGTATAGCTCAGAGTGTCATTGATGAATAGAAGGAAAAACATTCATGATAGAACAGAGCCCTGGGGATCACCACTAATGATAGATCTAGGAGAAGAATGGTGGCTCTCTACAACAGCAGCTGTAGAACGACCAGAAAGGTATCTAGAGAGGAAGTCACAGTTAGAAATACAGAACTATAAGAAGACATTTTGGAAATTAGAGATTTATGCCAGACTTGATCAAAAGCCTTTGAGATGTCAAGTCCAATGGCAAAGCATTCACCAAAATCTGGAAATAAGGATGACCAAGATTCTGCAAGGTAGGTGAGAAAATCGCCAGTGGAGTGACCCATGCTGGTGATCAAAGAGAAGATTGTGGTAGTAAATGTGCCTTATTTTTTTCATAGAATAGATTCAAAAACTGTTGAAATACAGGATGTTAAAGCAACTGGGCGATAGTTAGAGGGCTGGAAATCGCCACCCCTTTTGGGGACAGGCTGAGAGAGAGAGCAAACTTCCAGCAAGAAGGAAAGGTACAAGTTGACAGACAAGGAAAAAAAAGTTTAGATGGCAAGGAGTAAGCACAGAAAAAACAGTTCTTTAAGGATAAAAGGAGGCACCCTATGAGATCCATATGCCTTGTTATTACAGAGGCCAATGTTGGAGGAACAAAAATCAAGAATGAGAACAGAGGAAATGATTTATATCTGAAGAGCATGTGGAGTCAAATGGAGGGACAGACTGACAAGTGAGGAGATGAAGGAGCATTGTGGTGTGGATGTGGATGTGATAGAAACCGTTAGGAGAAAAACAATGAGGTGGTTTGGCCATGTGGAGAGGATGGAGAGCAAGAGACTGACGAGGAGAGTGTATGTGAGTGAGGTGGAAGGGGGGAGAGGGAGGGGAAGGCCAAGGACGAAATGGAGGGACATGGTGGAGAGGTTTATGAGAGAGGGGGTGTGAGTCGGAAGCAGGGCAGTGAAATGGCAAGGGACAGGGCGAAATGAAGGCGATTTGCTTGTGACTACCCCTTACTGGATTAAGGCATCTGGCAATAGACAGATAAATAGATGATGGCAGAAAATTATCAAGTGAAGAAATTTTAACTTTAGCCATGAGGAAGTCAGAAGGGTGTGAAGTGATGGACGAACAGCCCTGGAATCGTCTAGGTGGAATTTTAGGAGAAATCCTGATTGATGGTTCCTGCTTCATCAATAGAAGAAACAGCTACAGAGCTATCAGAGTGAGAAAGAGGAGGGAAGGACGATGAGATAAAGTTGTTAAAAAGTTTTTTGGCAGTGTTCCTGAAGGAGTGGGAAGAATTTGCGTTGGAGAGTTCAGATCATTTAGAAGGAATGAAATTATTTTTAGCAGAGTGGAGAACACACTTAGCACGTTTGCGGGCAGAAATATAAAAGAGATGAGATTCAGGGGTGAGCTGGTTCTGTTACCATTTTTAGGCCTACTCCTTGTTGTGAACAGCATTAGAACATGCGTGATTAAACCAGTTTTCTTCTTTTCAATAGTCGCAGGATAGGAGAAAGGAATGCAGGCTTCCATGCTCTAGAGAATTACCTCCATAATGTGCAAGGCACACCCAGATGGCTCTTGGTCATGGAAGGAATAATCATTCCAGTGAAAATTAAAGAGCTACTGCCTAAGGCCTCTGAAGCAGCAACCATAAAGTGCCACACCTGCCATTTCTTAGAAGAGTTCTCAAGCCTTACTGGAGCAATAGGGCAGGTTAATGCCGTCTGGAGATTGGAATTTCACAGTAGGATGATGGTCATTTCTGACTCACTTTCATTTGTAGTGTTAACTTCAGATAAAAAAAAAAAAAAGTACAATTTGCTTTGTTACAACAAAAGCATCTGCTTCATGAGTAATTCAAAACTATTGAACATGAGTGATGCCAAAAATCGTAGATTTGAGGGCGAAAACACAAAATATGCATCTTCCAAATATGAACTATAAATTACCTGAGAGACATACCTAAGTGAAATAATTCCGCCTCTGAGAAAAATAAATAGGAAATAGAGTAAATGAGAAAACACACTTACGATGAAATCGATTTAATACAGTTCATTTAGTGTTCCTATAACCATCATTTGTTTTTAGCTATCTACGGAGATGAATAGCGAAGAACAGTAGTCAATTACACATCTCGATATTCCGATAGTTTATAGTTTTTCGTATTAATCTCTATGTGAGTCATAACATCATCGACATTCCTTTCTAAGACTTATTAGTTTGGAGAGATTTAACCTAAGAAATATGGCTTACGGTGTGACACGAACCATCATAATAATGCAAAAAATTTTCTTTGCAGTCAGTCAGAAGGCTCTATGTGGTAAAAATTCTTTTACTGCAGGAAAAAAAAAAAAAATCCCATTCGAAATTTCTCGTGTGTCTCGGTTTCCCCCTAATCAATTAAAAGTTATTGATCGTAAACACCTCAGATGTCAGCCCTCTTAGTCGTTTTCTTGTTATGTTTCCTATATGTGATTTCTTTTTTTCACCGTTGGAAATTTCTTTTGAGTTTTTCAAATAAAAGGGTGTGTTTCCCAATGATTTGGGGAAGTTGCGTATTTAGCGTTTCTGCCCGATAATAAATTTATACAGCCATCACTCCAGTAAAATAATTTTGATCTACCACCAAAGCCGTTGTTATCAGCCGTAATTAGTCACAATAGCCACTATTAAAATCCTTGAAGTCTCTTCTAAGAGATTAGAAAAAAAAAAAAAAAAAAGAGAGATGCCTAATATCCAGTTAATCTCAACACGACTGACACAGGTCATCGTTTTTGTACCTGATTTTCTTTTCTTAGAACCATCATAAACAATAAACCTACATATATGAGGAACTTAGGAATGTTAATAAGTTGAATATCTCAGTACAGCTATTTACTTCTGCCTAATACTATATCTCATAACCAATACCAAAACAATTTTCCTAAAAAGATTTTACTACTATATCTCATAACCAATACCAAAACAATTTTCTTAAAACGATTTTTTTCTTTTTCGTAGTGATTTCACTGTGCTGTATATGGGAAATGATATCAAACGAACCGACATACTGGGAAAAAATTCCACTTATTGAATCTGATCAGGATGCTCAAGATGCCACTTTAAACAGATAAAAATAAAATCTGTTTTATCTCTTCATTTCCAAGTTGTTAACTCGTCTTTAAGTAAACGAATCTCTTTAAACTTAAACCCCCCATACGCCAACCTGCTTCACCTGTGAATCGATTTCATGCTACGTTTTACCTTATTTTTTATGGTTACAAGGATTTTAAGCCATATAAATTTTTGCTGAATTTTAGATACAATTGGGAGTGTCTCCCTGCAAAATTAGCATACATTTGTGGAAGTTGTATAATTAGTGGTTTTGCCCATAATTACGCGGTTCTCACGGATCAATAATGTATAACAGTCTCGAATTACTCCTCAAGTGGATTTTTTTTACCGTAACAAAACAACTTGAACCATTCATTAATCCTGAAGCTACTACTAGAAATGAAAACAGTCACAAATGTCATTCTTCCTAATACAAAAATCCAGACAATCCCCAGAAGACATTAATATACAGTAGTTCATTCAGTGTCCATTCAAAAAGCATTTTTTGAAGCTATGTACGGAGATGAACAATAAAGTTATAAATAGTAATTAGTTATATATCTCGGTATTCCTATAGTGTTGATACGTTCTTTTATTGATTTATGTGTGAGTAAAAAGCTTATCAATATTCCTCCTCACTAGTTATCACAGTTTTGAGAGATTTTTACCTAAGGAAATATGGTTTATAGTGCAATAGAGGCCCTAATAATGTGCAAATATTCTTTTTTTTTTCTCAATCAGGAGGCTCAATGTAATTTTAAATTTCTTTTACTGCAGATACAAAAGAAATCCTTTCTCTGTCGAGATTCCTCGTTTGTTTCGATTTCCCCCACATCAAATGAGAAGTATTATTCCCAAATACTTCATTGGTTTCCGTCTTTACGTGTTAATCGTTTTCTTGATATGTTTCCATTTTTTTTTTTTTTTCACCGTAAGCTGTGTCACCTGAATTTTGGAAATAATTGGGCGTGTTTCCCTGTCAATTTGAGTACATTTGTCGAAGTTGAATATTTAGCAATTTCGCCAAAATATTAATTCATACAACCATCACTCCAGTAAAATAGTTTTGAACTACCGTCATTGCAGAATCTGTCAGAATTACCTAGTTCAAATGTGGCAATATCTTTTATTCCAGATTTTTTGAAACATTTGGGTGTGGTAACCAGCCAGTAAAAGTACTTTTGTGAACATTACATATTCTTCAGGATACATAATAGATACAGGTTTCTTAGCATCATTCAAATAAAGGTTAGGCGACGACTTTTATCGCATCAAGCTCATAATAGCGACAATATTTTTGTTTTCTTGAATTCACGTTTCAAATTCACTTAATTTACCATCATTCAGAAGTGAAAAGTTCATGATTTGAATATGATCTATAGAATTGTTAATGTCCAAAGTCCAATAATGGGCAATTATTTTTTTATTGTAATTAATACAAGAAAATTTTACGGAAATGAGCGAAGGTTATACAGGTTTTGCAAACCAGTTTTTACTTCCCCTGATCATTAAATGTGTTTTTTTCTCTCCCTCATTTGTGTCTGATGGCTTTTGGGAATAATTGGGTGTGTTTGCCAAACCATGTTGAGTACATTTTTTGCAGTTGCATATCAAGCGATATCGCCAGATAATAATGAGTAAGAGAGAGTAAGAAGAGAATGGATGAGGAATTTGAAAGGAATATTTAAGAAAAGGTTTTCTGGAAAAAGGTGAAGAGTCAGACAGGGTGGCAATGCAGTAAGGGAGTGAAAGAATGAAATAGTAGATTACTATTTTAGAAATGAGAAAAGGTGAGGAGATGAAGAGAGCACTTTAATGACTTGTTTAATGCGAGAATAG
This sequence comes from Coenobita brevimanus, assembly GCF_032717465.1. NCBI lineage: Eukaryota > Metazoa > Arthropoda > Malacostraca > Decapoda > Coenobitidae > Coenobita > Coenobita brevimanus. The sequence continues at coordinate 17,602,133 of NC_136968.1, read as the reverse complement.
GTAGCTGGGGAATTCCTGGGAGAAGGATGGACACGAGAAGACATGAAGAAATCATTTGGATGAGAGTTCTGGAAGCACTGAAGAGAAATAAAATGGGAAAAGCCCCATGAATTGATGGAGTGTATAGTGAAGTGCTGACGTATGGGGGAGATGGAAAAAGAATGGATGTGGAAGATGTGCAGATTGGCCTGGGAGGAAGGTAAAGCCCCAGATGATTTGGAAGTCAGGTATAATTATTCCTCTGTACAAAAGGAATGGGGAAAAAGAAGTGTGTTGTAATCATAGGGGTATTTGTCATCTTAGTGAAACAGGAAAAGTATACGGTAGGATACTTATTGACTGAGTTAGGGAAATAACAGAGGAATAAATTGGAGAACAGGGAAGCTTTAGGAAAGGAAGAGGATATGTAGATAAGATATTCTTTCTTAGATCTTTAGTGCAGAAGTGACTAGAGAAGGGAAAGAAGTTGTATGCTGCCTTCATGGATTTGGAGAAGGAATATGACAGGGTGAATAGAAAAGGATTGTGGAAAGTAGTAAGAATATTTGAAGATGGGAGGTTGTTGAATCCTATAAGGGTTCTTAGGCTGCAGTGCGTATGAATATTGAACCGAGTTTTTCTATTTGAAGATTGAGTTGAAACAGGGATGTGTCATGTCTCCATGGTTGTTCAGTCTGTATATGAATGGAGTTATAAAGGAGATACAATGTAGGGCAGTGGATGTTAGAGTGGCCCTAATAAGAGAGACGGTCTTTGGAAACTCCCGGTACTGTACTTTGCAGATAATACTGAATTGTTAAGTGAAGACGAAGGGGGGCTGCAAAGCTCGGTGGATGAGTTTGGGAGAGTGTGTAAGAAACGGATTTTAAAGAAGTATGTAGGGAAGACTAATGTTATGGTCTTCGAGAGAGGTGAAGTCAGTGAATGTGCAGTGCGGTTGGATGATGAGGAAATGGAAAATGTGAGTACGTTCAAGTACTTGGGCAATGATTTGAGTGAGGATGGTAGTTTGGAGGGTGAAGTGCTTGAAATAGAACAACAAGGAAGAAAGGTTGCTGGTTCTTTGAAGGTAGTGATAAGAAATAGGAAAGTGAGCATGGAAATGAAAAAGTTATTACATGACTATTGTGATAGCAACTCTGACGTAAGGAAGTGAAGATTGGACGTAGTTGGTGGGACAGAAGTCAAGAGTAAGAGCAGTGGAAATGAGTTTTTTGAGTGGAGCCTGTGAAGTCACATAGAGAGACAGACTGACATATGATGATGTGAAGGAGCGTTGTGGTGCGGATTTGGATGTGAAAGGAAGCATTCGGAGAAACACACTGAGGTGGTTTGGCCATGTGGAGAGGATGGAGAATGAGAGACAGACGAGGAGAGTGTATGTGATTGAGGGGGAGGGGGAGAGAGGGAGGGGAAGGCCAAGGATGAGATGAAGGGATGGAGAGTAGAGGTATATGAGAGTGGGAGATGTGAATTGGGAGCGAGGCAGTAAAATGGCGCGGGAGAGGGTGATGTGGAGGCGATTTGTATGTGTCCACCTCTCATAAGGGATTAAGGCGTCTGGCAATAATTTTGTCCAATCATCACTCCAGTACAATAGTTCTGAACTAGCCCATAATCATATGCTATCAGTTGTGACAAATTCACAATTTGCACTTTTTCTTACCTTTGAATTCATGGCAGAATAGACTCGTCTGAAAGTAAAAATCCAATTAATCTCAACACTACTGACACAACAGATAAGGTAGACGCTTTTGCTACCTGATTACTTAGAACCACAATGAATAATAAAACAACGTATATGAGGAATCAAGAAATGTTTATTAATTGCATATCTCAATACGGATATATATTTACATTTTCCTAATAATATATATCTGATAATCAATGTTTTAAATTTTTAAAGTAATTTTTTGTCGTCCGGAGTGATTTTACTTTGGTAAAAATGGGCAACGATATCACACGACCTGTCATGCTGTGAATATATTCCATTTTTTAATATAGGTCAGAAGGATTAATATGCCATTTTAAAGCCCTAGATATACAAATAGCAGTTTTATCTTTCCAAGTTTTTTACGCTAATCGAGGGAAAGTCGATGGAACGGAGGGATGGCGGGGTCGGTCGACCTGCAGAGCAGCGGAACTCTGCCTCGCGATGCAGAGCACACTGCAGGGCTCGGGCCTGGGCTGGGGTGTGTCCGTGCTCTTCCGGTCTCGGGTTCGCCCCTTTTCCTGCCTTCCACAGGCCAGGTACTGTGTGAAGCCTGCGAGGCCTATTCGTGAAAGTACGCCTTACCTCGGATCAGCCCACGAGAGAAAAGGCCTCAGACACGTCGGCAAAAGGTAACCGCCTCGAAAATCATCGCAATGGCCTTGTCGATTACATATCGCTCTGAATTTGGTAATCCGAGCGCCAGCTTTCTTTTCCTGTGAATCGATTTCATACTGTTACCTCTTTTAGTCTTGTTATATTTCTTTTTTTCCTCCGAGCCGGAATTATTTCACCCTCAGATATGGTTCCTGAATCTTAGATAATTCGGAGTGTTTCCCAGCTGATTTTGAATTCCTTTGTGAAAGGTGCATGTTTAGTGCTTTCGCTCTCAATTCGGCGGATTTTAGATCATTCATGTCCAGTAGTTTTGAATTACTCCTAATGCGGATGCTTGTCCCGTAACAAAACAAATTAAACTAATATTTTTTATCGTGAATTTCCCACTGTAAATGAAAGTAAGAATAACAAATGACCCACTTCCTAACGTAAAACTGCAATCTCAAGATGACTAATACAGTTCATGTAGTGTTCCTTTATCCTGATATTTTTTAACCTCTTTACTGAGATGAAGAGTTAAAAATGATAATTAATTATAGATCTCGGTATTGCGATAGTTTATAGTTTTCTGGTATTAACCTTTATTTGTCTTAAGTTTATCAATATTCCTTTTCACGAGTTATCAGTTTTTAGATTTTTTCCGTTAGCTTATGATGTGACACTAACCTTCATAATCTGCATTTTTTTTTTTTAATCAGATTGCTCTATGTAATTTTAAAATGATTTTAGTGTAGATTAAAAAAAAATAATAATCTGATTCAAAATTACTTGCTTGTTTCGCTGGCCCCCTCACAAGTTGAAAGTTGTTGCTGAACAATCAAGATGTCAGCCTTCTTTTCGTGTCAATCGTTTTCTTGTTATATGTTTCCTAAATTATTCTTTTTCCCTGTCAGAAATGACTTCTGATTTCTTGAAATAATAGGATATGTATCCTAATCATTTTTGAGTATATTTGTTGAACTTCTATATTTAGCGTTTTCTCCACAAAATAAGGTCATCCAGCTATCACTCCAGTGTACACCCAAAGCCGTTGCTATGAGAAGTAACTACTTAACAATTGCCACTTCTTTCTGAGAGATATTAAAAAGAAAACTTCATAAATAAAAAATTCAATTAATCTCAGCACGACTGACACCAAAGTTCAGGTCAACGTCCGGAAAAATGATTTTTTTTTTTTTTTTTTTTTTTACCCATCATGAACAATAAACCTGCATATATGAGGAACAAACTTATGTTTATAAGATGTATATCTCAGTATGGCAATTTACTTTTTCGTACTACTATATATCTGTTAATTAATAACCTAAACAATATTTTCCAAGCAATTTAAAGTCTTTCGTAGTGATTTCACACCAACCAGCATACTGAGATAATACTTTTTTTTTTTTAAATCTGATCAGGAGGCTAACGATTCAATATAAAACAATAGTTATAGAGATAAATTTGAAATCAGATTAATCTCTAAATTTCCAAGTCGGTTTACACGTCTCTAATCAAACGAAACTGTTTGGACTTAAGCCCCTCAAAGGCCAACCTACTTTACATGTGAATCGATTTCATCCTCGTGTTACGTTATTTGTCTCTTGTACTGATTTTTTTTTTTTTTCTATTTTTTCCAACCATGCATCATCCAATCCTATGCTGCCCTAAGAGGATTTTCATCTTTAGAAATGTTTTCTGATATTTAGATACAGCCGGGAATGTTTTCCAGCGAATTTGGGGTACATTTGTGCAAGTTGCATATTTAGTGTTTTCGCCCTTCATTATGCTGATTTTAGGATCACTCAAGTATAAAACTTTTGAATTACTCCTCAGTCTGATTCTTTTAACGTAACACAACAACTTGTACCAATTTTAAATCCTGGAGTTACCACAAATGAAAAAAAAAAAAATCAAATTGACTCTCTTCCTATCGTGAATATCCAAACAATCTCCAGATGTCAGTTGATTCAGTTCATTCAGTGTCGGTTCAACAAGGATTTCTTGAAGCTATATCAACGGAGATGAGCAACAAAGTTATAAATGGCTAATTATATCTCCGTATTGCGTTAGTGTTGATACTTTCTCGTATTAATTTTTATGTCAAAAGGTCATCAATATTCCTTCTCACGAGTAATCACAGTTTTGCGAGATTTTTACCTTAGGAAACATGTCTTATGGTGTAAAAATTACCCTCATAATGTGCAAATATTCTATTTTCATAAATTCAATCAAGATTCTCTATGTAATTTTAAAGTTCTTCCACTCCAGGTAAAAAAAGAACAAATTTCTCTTTCGAAGTTTCTACCTTGCTTCGTTTGCCCCTAGATCAAATGAAAGGCATTGTTCGTAAACACCTCAGATGGCAGCCGTCTTTACATTTCAATCGTTTTCTTGTTATGTTTTCTAATTTTTATTTTTCATTTTTTTAAAGAAATAATAGGGTGTGTTACGCAGTCAATTTTGAGTACTTTTGTCGAAATTGCACATATAGCAATTTCGCAAAAAAATAAATTTATATAACCATAACTCCTGTAAAATAGTTTTGAACTTCCCCCAAAACGGATGCTATCCGCCTTAACTAGTTCACAATCGGCAATACCATCTAGATTCTTTGAAACATTTCGGTGTGTTTACCAGACAAATAAGAGTACCTTTGTGACGGTTAAATTTTTTTTCGTTTTCGGTAATAGATTCAGGATTATTAGCATCATTCAAAGATAAAAGGTGTATGTTACTTCTTAAGCTAATTACATTTTCAGCACTAGGCTCATAATTGACACTAGTTTTTTCTTTCTTGATATTGCCGTTTCACTCAATAAAAAGTCATTAAATGGACTATTTTGCTGAAGTTAAAAGTTTGATTTCAATACGATCCATAGAACTGCTATTTCGATAGTCCAATAAACGACAAATATTTTTTTTTAATTAATGCAAGAAAAATCTACGGAAATGAGGGAGGGTTATATATGAATTCCAAATCAGTTTTTACTTTCCATATACGAGTTACAACTTTCGAATTGAATAACGTAATGAAAAGTGGCTTATGGTCTAACAGGAACCTTCTTAATGTGAAACTATTTCTTTATATTCAATCAGTTTCCTCGATGCCAATTTATAGAACAAAAATTCAAATCTTTCTTCTTCATTATATCTCTTTTGTTTCGGTGACCCCACATCAACTGAAACTAATTCCTAAAACCTCATAACATGTATCTTTACGTGTCAATAGATTTCTTGAAATACTTTTACCAAATGTGATTTTTTTCACCCTCATCTTTTTAATGACCTTCAGGAATAATTGAGTGCGTTTCCCCATCAATGTTGAGTCCATTTGGGGCGGTAAGGCCAGAATATAATTTTGTACAGTCATCACCCCAGTAGAATGGTTTTGAACTAGCATATAAACTTTTGCTATCAGTTGTAACAAGTTCACAATTTTCACTGTTTTTTATCTTTGAAGTCTCGGGAGAATAAAAGAAAAAAAAAGAAAAAAAGAAAGGCATAGACTCGTCGAAATATAAAAACCAAGTTAATCTCAACACGACAGACACAACAAATAAGGTAGACGCTCTTGCAACCTGCTTATTTAGACCCACAATAAAACAGCGTATATGAGGAATTAAGAAATGTTATCACAATGCGGCTATATATTTACATTTTCCTAATAATACATATCTGAAAATAAATACTTAGACAATTTTAAACAATTTTTTGCCGTTAGGAGTGATTTTACCTTCGTAAATATGGATGATCATATCACACGAACAATCATACTGTGAAAATATTCAATTTTTAAAATTTGATCAGGAGGATCAATATGCCATTTTAAAGCCCTAATTATACAAATATCTGTTTCATCTCTGAATTTCCGAGTTTTTTTTTTTAACTAATCAAATGAAACTCGATGGAGCTGAGGGATAGCGTGGTTGGTCGAAAGGCAGAGCAGAGAAATTCTGCCCCGAAAATCAGTGCAAACTGCAAGGCTCAGTCCGGTCTTGGGGTGAGGCCGTGTGCTGCCGGCCTTCCTGCCTCCCACAGACCAGGGACTGTGTGACCGTGGGACCGAATTTTATGTGTACCCCAGGCCAACGTGGGGGCCTTTTTCTGAAGTTTCAAAATTTGATTTTTTTTTCCCTTGCCTTATTGAAGAGAAGGTTCAGACGCACATAACAGTGCAAATCCCAGCTTCCTAGACCCATTCTGTGGCTTGCAATGGAGCATGAAAGTTACAGAAATATTGGCAACTGATATCCGCAGCCCAGGGGCGCTGCCACAGTGCAACGTCGCAGGAGTTGTTATTTTTTTACCCCTCAAAACAACTCAAATGGTGCTGAAATGTTGTGCATATATGAGATATGATGATATCGAATTATTTCAGTACATAATATGTTAGGAATGGCTGGAAAAAAATTACTATGAATATTTTTTCGCCTTTTTCATATAAAATATGTTTATGGTAGTTTCGAGTTATTTTTTACGTTATCGTTGTCCCCATGCTTGGAAAAGGGAGTGAAATGGTTACATTTTCAGTCCTAAATGAGAAAATTGCCCGTCCTCCAACGCTAGGCTCTCCCACGGGAGATGAAAATGGAGGGTCAGATCTGCTTAGAAATACAGAAGTTGAGCTGCAACTTCCAGCCCCCACACCATATGCATGGCTAAAAATAGAATCGTAATACAGTTTCGAAACAACGAATGAGTCTAATTATTAAGAATACAGTGACAAAGCAGAAATAAATACGTTTACAGCCGGGGGAAAACGTATTTTTTCTGTAACAACACGTTCACCTTTCCCTATCATTTTACCTTGTTATTATTGCATTATATGTTGCTGTCTCGTAAACAGGGTGGTTGTGTGTGTTTTGCAAGGGAGGAAAAAGATTATATTTTCTGTCTTGGTCGAGATAATGGGTGTGACTATGTGTTTTTAGGTATGGCCATGAGCGAAAAAATCGTACATCCACTCATCACAGCAGCAGATGGTGAACTGAGAGATGATAATGATATGTGAGAGGGTGAAGTCAAGGTCAGTCTCATGTCCTAGATGTTCGTTCACTTCCCGAAAGTTTTCACAGTTTTCTACAAGCCGCCCTGCATTGAATGATCCAAACCATTACAACAAACCTGAGCAAATACATAAAGATACCAAGACAAAAATGTATTTTTCACTTATTACCATGCTTTTTTTGTTTGTGCCTATATTAATTCATAATCGTAAACAGGTGGTTGTGTGTGTTTAGCGAGAGAGGACAAAGATGATATTTCTGCCTGGGTCGAGATAATGGGTGAAGTTGTGCTTGTTTAAGCATCGCCAGGAGCGAAAAAATCGAAAATCCACAACAGCAGGCTCTGAACTGCTTGATGGGGTGTATGGGAGTATAGTGTAGGTGTGACAATTACAATACAATTATGTTACAATTCATAGTGTTACAATTATGTATTACGACAATGTTACTAGAATATTATGTAACAATTCATTCAAATTTTACAATTATGCATTACAACAATGTTACTACAATATTACTGCAGTGTTTCTAGAATTATGTTACACTTGCTACAGTTATGTAACTACAAACGATATGTAACAATTACAATACAATTATATAACAATTCATACAATGTTACAGTTATGTATTACTACAATATTATGTAACAATTCATACAGTGTTACCATAATTCTGTATGAGCAGATTTATCATACAAGTTAGGTGAAAAATTAGACATTACTAAACGGATAATTCCATATGTAATATAATGACTTAGCAGTATTACCATTGCACAATTATATGTGTATGTCTGTTATACATACATATCTTACAATATGTCATACAATAACTAATTTAATTATATTGCATTTGTTCAATTATGTATACAAATTGTTTAAAATGTAATATTACTGGATCATTGCATTATTAACATTAATATTACATCTATGCAATATTATAATCAGTGTTATGTATTAATAGATTAGCATATGTCAATGATGATTGCTGTCGAAGGAGCGCCAGTTGGCGTGATCGAGCGATGTCAGGACTCCATATTATAAATACAAATCATAATAGATAGCTTGATGGATGGATAGATAGATAGATAGATAGACAGGGCACAAGACAAGGTGTGGGAATGGGAAATTAGCTTGCAACTCTTAAAGTGAAGGAATGCTAGACATGCACCGGAAGCTGTACATACACACAGACATACAGTGTTCTAGAAGCTTCACAACAGTATACCCCACGTGACACGACCCCTGCTAAACGAGAATGTAGGAATCAGAACTCAGAAAGGGGCTGGCCATAGAACCGGCAGGAAGTGGAGAGATCAGACAAGAAGAGGGGTCCAACTAGACTTAGTTAGTACATTAAGCTCCTGTGTAATACATACACTGCTCAATTTAGACTTTCTCTGAAGATAATAAATCAAGATCAACTCCCTGTATTCATCTTTAACTCCTCCTGCTCTTCGATTACCAAAATAACTTTAACCAAAACTCAAGACTTAAATATTACAAGACTAAAGAGTTACATATATATATATATATATATATATATATATATGCATATAAATGGTGGCTACGAAGTTTCTACAATATAGGTTAGTCTGAAGATGTTCAGGACGTTCGTTGTCATCCCTAAAATTTTTGCAGTTTTTTTTAAGCCGTGCTCAAACAACAACTGTGGCCATTTATCAGCTAAATGTCATTCGACACTGGTGGTTCGGAGGGGTGAAGAACCACTGTAGCAGAGAGTACCCCTCACTCAAAAGGGGGGCACATGAATCTGCACAGAACAATGTCTCACATGCATATTGAAACACCCAGGCACTGCTTAAGCACTGCTAATGGGAATAGATGATGGTGGACAGTACGTATCCTACAGGCTGTGACTGTGAGAGCAGCTAGCCTGAAGTCTTCCTTCTCGTTTTTTGCAAGTGACCTTGGAAATGGCAATAGGGACACAGGCAGTCCATCTTGTGCAGAGATAGTGCATGTTGGGAACAATGCACAAATCTAAGACAGTCCCCACCCTGCCTTTCCTCTGTACCAAACTAGATAGAAACCACAAAGCGCTCACAGAGCGCATACCTCTGCCAATCCATTGCCATTAAAAAGGATCCGGATCCGGATCCGTGGATATAGGATCCTGATCTGGATCTGCCCCATAACATAATTTATTCTTTCTTCGTCCATGGCCTATTTTTTTTTTTTTTTCACAAAAAATCATTGAAATTCATTGAGAACTTGTGGAGACATTGTGTGGGATACTCCGGATCCGGATCCAGATCCGCCCCGAAGTTTAATAATTTCTTCCTTCTCCAATGGCCCACCCTTCCACTAAGTTTCATCAAAATTCATTCACAAGTTTATGAGTAATCCCAGATCCGAATCCGTGGATATAGGATCTGGATCCGCCTCCAAGTTTAATAAATTCCTTCTTGGCCCTTGGCGCACATTTCCATAAATTTTCATTGAAATTCTTTGAGAACTTTTGGAGAATATTGTGCAGATTAGTCAGGATCCGGATCCAGCTCAAAACTTAATAATTTAATCCTTGGCCAATAGAACAACTTTCCGCAAAATTTAGTCAAAATCTATTTATAACTTCTTGAGTAATCCTGCTAACAGACAGGCAGATAAACCAACAAAACAGCACAGGGTAAAACATAACCTCCTTGGTGGAGGTAATGACTGGATATGGGGCTCTGTCATTAAAGGGCCTACCTATTCAGCTCAGAAACAGAGAAAGGCAATCCAGAGGGATTGGTGAAGGAGGCCCCTAATGTTCAAAGCATATTCTCCACGAAATTCTGTGGAGGTTAGAACCTGCTGGAGAAATATCATGCATAAAAATTCAGTGTTGCTTGGAGCTTCTCTGTTAGGGGGGTGGTGAGGCACTCTGTCCCCAGAGGCAGTGGGTTGGGGCTTACCCTTTGCAGCACTCTGGTAAAAAGAGCAGATTTCTCACAATCAAGGCTGAAATCGCTAACTTTGTGTAGAAGAACTTTGGATGCAGGTGAAGGAAACAGGTATATAAGTGTCGACTTCATCCAGTCCTCCTCTATTGCATTTCGGCCACCTGTCGGCATACAGTGCATCTTGGATAGGTAAAGCATAACTGCACCGTGTCTATCGCGAAAAAGAGCTCCACTTGAATGTGGCCCGAACTGAGAACCAATTATTTGAATATACCCCTCCAGACAGTCCATTCAGCTGAGGCCAACTTAAACCTGGAGTGTGCACTGGCCCTCTGGTTCTTCTCCCCCCGAAATCCTGAGCCAACAGGATACAATGGCGATGGTGAGTGAGCCACTGGATTTGTTTCGTCTGCAACAGGAAGGCTTCAGAACTTGATGTGCCACACTATTTGATGCAATGCACTGCCAGTTGGTTGTCCCTTTGGATTACTCTTAGTTCCCTGATATTTATGTGCTTGAGAAATTCTGTCTCTGTCCAAGCCCCCAGCTGTTGGTGCCCTACTACTGACAGCATGCCCCAGCCCAAGTCATAGGCATTGGTTACTCCCGTGGTAGGTGGCAGCGGTACACCCTGCCATGTTCAGTGCCCACAGCAGTGACTACCCATGTCTTCATGACTTCAGGTTGACGTGAACTGTCCTAAACAAATTTTCCCAACGGCAACATGCACTGTACGGGAAAAGATGCAGTCGTATGTGCCTGGTGTCCTACGCCAGACCTAACAAGATTACTTGCTGGACAAGGGTCAAAAAAGATTTTCCATATTGATTATGAAGCTGAGCTCCCCAGCTGAGTTGCTTAGTTAGCCTGTATTTTCAGGACACTCCTCCTTGGTGTCTGCTGTGAGGAGCCAGTCATTGAGATACATTAATACGTTGATCCCCTCTGACACCAGATGATGCACCAGCACCTTTGTTAGTTTTATGAAGACATGTTGGGCGAGGCAAAGGCCGATAGGCCAGCATGTTGACTGGTAAGTAAGTAAGCCCTGTGGATCAGTGCTGATTCTGTGACACTCCTTTGCTAGTGATAAGTTTTGAGGAGCAGGGGCCTTGGTGCCATTTTATCATGCTGGATGTGTTCAGTGATGAGGCTGGTGCCTTGTCGTCCAGTCTGGTACACTTGCAGAGCTTGTAGTGATGAGAAGACGATCTCCGTGGCTTGAGAGAGGTTAGGGCAGAGGGCTGGAGGTGTATGGTAAATGGGAGGCGAGCACATGCCTCCTCTACAGACCTGGTTGGGAGAAAAGGAAGCATCCCAGATGATTGCCTCCCTGGCCACTCACTCCGTCGTGATGAACGCCATGTTTCTAACATTAATGCAGTTTGTCACTGTCTGCAATGGAGGTTAATAGCAAGTCATTTAAACTATTGTTGAAACTGAGATGCCAGTACTAGAACAGAACCTGAGTAGTTAGCATGGTGATGGAAGCTAAGATCCTGAGAGATGAGCAATGATGACAGTTTCGCTGTTCTTCACTGACAATGGGAACTGAATAGGCATGACCCTGTGGGGATCTTTGTAAGAGTCAGTACATTCCTCCAGACTTGGCAGAAGCAGGCTGTTAAAATTAGAGGGCGAACTATTCTGAGAACATTCCCTCTTTCAAAATGTTGTGGTTATCAAGTTCCCACTTGGCCCAAGAGAAGGAGGACATCACCATCAATGCTGAGAGTGTTGTCCTCAAAAGGCCATTAGTTGCTCAATGCCATCTTCTTCAGTGGAAGGTATAACAGTTATAACACCACTATGGGTATCTGTGATGACTGTGGCATTGGCCGTGAAAGGCCCTGCTCTCGCCAGCACCATCGTGAGCCAAATAGGGTGGACCTGGGCATCTATGGGTTCCTTTGCCATTAGGACCCATCATTTTTCTATGTCCTAGCATTGTAGTAACAATTTGTCCAACTGCTCCGTGAAGGTTTTGATGGATGAGACCTCCACAAACAGCTTCAAAACTAACTGCTCATTATACCTTAGCCGCCGGGGGGTTCCCGGCCACGGCACACGCCTCCCTACGGGCGATTTCCGAGATTTTGGGAAAAATACCCTTACTTCTAAGCCTTATATTTGGCAAACTATAATAGCTAGAGATTCAAATAAAAGTTCATAAGACTCATCAACTCTTCCTCTTTCCAATGATGGTATCCCGAGTCCCTAGGTGGTCCCGTCGATGAGTAAGGTTGAGTTGAAGACGAGTGGTTTTTCATGTTTTGGCATTCTGCTCCGAGCGCGTGCCATTGGCTGCGGCTTGGCCCAGCTGGCTAGCGTTAGCAGCACTGCCTGGAGTGGTGATTGTAACACTGTCCGTGCGTCCCTGGAAGGAATGCAGAAGATTCCACTCGTTTTTACCACTCCTCCTTACTCACCGCCGTGACAATGAGTCATCACCCGGTTCATGTGGCTCACCCAAGGATTTACCACCCGCTCCATAATGCCCCTATGCCCCGTAGGTGTGTGGGGAAGGAAATATCTCGTCGTTTTCCTGTACTCACTTCTTCCGTAAGGAATATTTCTTCTTTACCTCGTTCTTCTGTTCTCGCTTCTCCCTTTACTATGACACTTAGAACTGCTCTGTACATCACCATTACGCGTAATTACACTTTGACAAGTAAATGTTGTTGCTCTTTCACGCATTATCGTAGAGTATGAGGTAATTATTTGTACTGTAAATCATACTGCTTTGTACTATTCAGGGTTATAGTGAAAATCATATAAATGTTTCACACAACTAACATTATTTGTACTTCACATCACAGATACACTGATGCTCATATTTGGCACAATCTCCCTGAGTATTGAGTGAAATAATTTAGGTATAGCCAAGCAGGTATTTTTCTTTGTGGCCCGCTCACAAGTGGTTTTCTTTCACGTAACACGTAGGCAAACGCAAAGTATTTTCAATTGTTTTCAAACCAATATCCAATACACAGTATCAATTTCTGTATTACACTTACTATAAATCACTTATTTGCACACTTATTTGCACATGTTGAGCTTATTATGACTTACATCTTATCACTTACTATACTTCACTCATACTATCACACTTTTCACTCATTTATGAAAATACACAAACTTGTGCATTGCTGTACATTATTTACATTTCCCCACACATCTGCTCAGTACTCACGCTCGGAGTTATACTCTTAGAAGCATTTGGGGCATAGGGGGACCTTGCATTCTGCACATTGGTACGAGGTCTTTTTTCGTGCTGGGGGACGTCGTTTGGTTGTGTGGCAGACGTGGACCACCTGTATGCTAGACGACCTGCTGCTGTTCTCCCGATCTCCACAATCTTGTGCCAATGGAAATACGAGTACTCAGCACAGTGAGCCTGTCAGCTGGAGCTGCTGTCCCCCGCCTAGCACCTGTCACCTGAGCAGTTGAATATTGCTCAAGAAGTTCGCGTGCAAGCTCTCTCTCAAACTCTCGTAAAGAGAGAGGTTTTCTTACAAGGTCCTTGAACAGTATGAAACTGTTCAGGACGGCGATATCAAGAAGGTGCAAGAAAGCGTTCTTGTACCACCTGCAGGACTTATGTAGGCAATCGGCCTCACCAATTTGCATGCCCAATTTATCAACCAACCGCATGTTGATATTGTAATCGTTGACTGCATCTGGCTTTACAACGGGTTCCCTGGTCCTGTAGTCTGTTTTACCAGTTTCCTCCAGCACACCCTTATGAACTGTTGACAACATGTTAACCCGTCTCTTGTCATGCCAGAGAAGGGCTAACATGTTCCCACATTTCTTTGTCAGAAGGGCTTCTTTCTCAGTATTTGCCGGAAATACTGGGAAATTCTTTCTGTTGGCTCCAAGAGTTCCACAGGACCCAGTACCATGGTCAAGCAAATACTTTGTCAACGCCAGAGCTGTGTAATAATTATCGCCATACAGAATGTGGTGCCTGTTGAAATACCTTTCCATCAGCACTTTCACTACTGATGCAGAGAATCCATGAGGATCATCGCTAGGTATATCAACATCTGTCGCCGAGTAAACTATTACATCCAGCACATATCCAGTTTCACAGTCACAAAGCACAAAGAATTTCAGGCCAAATCTGTGATGCTTTGATGGCACATACTGCATAAATGCAAGCCTGCCCCTGAATAACACCAGCGACTCATCAGTAACCACTTTCTGGAACGGACGGAAAACCCTGGAGAATGACTTTCAGCATTGTCAGGATTGGTCCTATTTTCCATAACCTGTCGTTCAGTGCCAGCCTGTAATTTCGATTGAAATGTAGGAACCTCAGGATTGCCAGGTATCTATCACGGGCCATGAACTTTCCGAAGATAGGTGTGCCAATGAGTTCATCCACCGACCAATAGTCGTGGAGCACATGTTTTTTTACGTGCACCATCAGCATGGTCAGGGCGAGCCACACAAACATCTCCCCCACCTCAACAGGTATCCATTCACGCATGTGCGTGCTCTCACTAGCAGGTACGTCCAGCCAACTCATGCACATGGCCTGGTGGAAAATAATTTCATCAACTAGGTACTGCATAATTGCAGTCATGAAAATTGCCTTGAATAGACTATTAATAGTCCAAGGCCCGGGGGGAAGTGCATCCTCCTGCATACCTGCACCCTCCTCATCAGATGCCGGCACAGACGGCTAAAAGCCGGCACCATCCTCCCACACAAATGTATCTACTCTACCCACACGTGGTAGAGCAGGCCGTCTGGCAGTTGCACTGCGTTTTCCAATCACGTGCACGACCACGTGCACGGCCACGGGCAGGGAGGAGGGGAGGAGAGGGAGAGGGAGAGGGACAGGGAGAGGGAGAGGGAGAGGTGGGGGAGGTGGGGGAGGTGGGGCAGTAAGCGGGTGATGACTCACCTGACGCGGAACTTTCCTTAGAAGACGCTCGGCGCTGCATATCACCACGTGGCTCCAGTCTAGGCAGTACTACTCCTGAAGGGCCTGGTTGAGGTGATTCTGACCTTGAAGTGGTAGGCTGAGGTGTGGGGGAGAGGTGGAGGAAGATACGTCGGCGAGCAGGCGGGGAGGGTGTTGGAGAAATGGCTCTGCGGCATTTTTTCAGTAGATGTCTGCCAGGTCCACGGCCACTTTCCTGATCTCCTGGGTCATCTACTGCCTCCTTATCACCAAAATCATTGCTCTCGTAGGCTGTCCCTTCCTCTTTTAGAAGTTGGAGAGCCCTCTCTGGCATCAGAGAGCAAGTAGGGGATGGAGGGCGAGAGAACTCGCTCTCCACGTGGTAGCTCTCTTTACCCTCAGATGACGCACTTTCACTAAATGTCCTAGAGGACACAGTTTCGTCTAGGGCACGTCCTATGGCACTATCACTAAGCCCTTTCCCTGGCACAAAGGGCATGACTTTATTGGGGGTCGATGAGGTGATCAGCCCTTCACGTGGTGGAATGGAATCGGACGATGTTGAGGAAGATGACATGGCTCCTCTCGCTACCACTGCCGAGTACAGACTGAACCGTGCAACCACAGGGGTACCTGTGGGTCCTACCTATCCCGTAGGTATCACAGAAAACGGTCCCACAGTGAAACAGTGAGGGGAAGGTGAGTGCGGTATAGCAAGTCAATCAGCGGCCCTGCGCGCCCTGAATCCTGTCATGCATACACATCAACCTGCAGATAAGGGTTAAGAAGCAGGTGGTCCATGTTAAGTTTAGCTATCTCGTCCTCCTCGTTCCCTTCCCCTGTGAATGTACGGGTGTGTAATTCTTTAAAGAGGGATCAAGACTGCACCAGATAACCTGGTTTGGACTCCCAGTCAAGTGACTGACGAGAATCCAGGGATGAGGAGCATGAGGACAGTGACAAAGAGGGCTTTAGGGAATACTAGCATCTAGTAGGTGGAGGAATGGAGACATGGGAGTAAAGTGACATGGGAGAGGCTGAATTGTGGTAGCAATCGATATCCCCGGTCACCCTCTGCTCCAGGGATTGTTGGTGGTGGTGAGTGAGGTCTCTGCTACGGTTTAAGAGACAGTGTAGTGGGTGGGAGGGGAGTGTCGTGGCCTTTCTTTGCCTATCTCTATGCCCTGGATAGCTCGAGTGGCCAGGTGATAAATGTCGTGGTCAGTACCTCAGGTGCACGGGCGTCGTCAGGGGCAGTGCTGTTACGCTTGCAGTTAGGGCTACTGTCTTACCCACTAATTGTGCCACATTAGGCCGGGCAGAGGTGTTGAAGGACGGAGCTGTGTCACTGGACATCTTTCACTAGTATTCATATTCATCTCACTATCCTCCCATGCCAGACTGGGTCCCCTATGGTAAGCTGCTGACTTTTGAGCCCTCTTCCATTGGGCTACCAGGTGGGGTATTCCAGGAGGCTGTCCAGGTTGGGAGCAGTGGAGAGGGCATCACACGATGGACAGCAGGTGCCACAACACTGGAAAATGAAGACATAGCACTTCGTATATCAGGTGTGAGACTTACAAAGCATATGGCCATCCTTTCCTAGCCTCCCAGAGCATCCTCTGAAGGAGCAGGCTGACCTTGGATGGGGGAATGTCAGCATGGGAAGGAAGGATACACAGAATCACATAAGCTAAAAACAAAGGACTGTTACCTTCACCTCTTTCTCCTGTCACCCTCTACGTGGGACTAGGGGAAGTTCTGCACATGGGGACCTCCTAAGGCACCTGCCCCTAAGGATGAAACTAAACCCCAGGAAATAGGAGTAAGAGAACAGCAGATAGAGGAGGGGAAGAGGATTAAACAGGAATATTCTTCACAGGAAGGTACACAGGTGGCCACCCACCTCCATTCTGAGAGGAGCAGGGGGTGGCGGTCGGCAACTATAGCACCAGTCGAGCAGGGCAGTACTCCCAAGGTGGATGGAAAGCTGATGACAGGGAGAGCTGGAGCTCCCGTTTCATCAGCCCTCGGGACTAGGTCCCTGCCATCCCCCTTTGCTGAATTTTTTCAATGTCTCAGTAACACAGGGAGTAGGTCAGGATGCTCCCCAATACATTTTCTCTAACTATCAACTCCAAACTACATGTACATTACACACTATACTTCCTTTCCCAAAATTAAAAATCATGGCAGCACTACACATGGCCTCGGAGTCCCCGGGGGGGGGGACCATAAATGTTCCCACCTTCCGCCCTTCTCCTGGTGATGACTCGAGCTGTAACATTTGTGGCCTTTCCTCTAACTTGCGCCCTGTTGAGTTCTCGTGTTCCTGAACTCGATTCTTCTGAATTCTCTACACTCTGACTTCGACTTTCCTGTCATTCTCTGACTAGATATAGCTGCACTGTTTACTTATCTCCTTATTCTACTATCAAAAATTCTTTGACTATCTTACTTCTATGATGGAGGACATTCTATCCATTTCTCCTTTCTCTGGAATCTCCATTCTAGGATATTTCAATGTTCACCATCACCTTTGGCTCTCCTCTTCTTTCACTGATCCACTTGGTGAACTAGCCTACATCTTTTCTATCCTTAATGACCAAGAGCAGCTTGTACAGCACCCTACCCGTATCCCTGACCACCTTGGAGAGAGCTCCAACATACTTGACCTCTTCCTTACTGCTAATCCTTCTGCTTACACTGTTAATCTTTTCTCTCCATTGGGCTCCTCAGATCACAAGCTTATCACCTTAACCTGTCCTATCGCTCTGGTGCGGCCTGTGGACCCTTCAAAGAAACGTTGTCTGTGTCACTTTGGAGCTGCAGATTGGGAGGCCCTCAGGCAGTACTTCTTTGATTTTCCCTGGAATGATTATTGCTTCCATGGCCGGGAGCCATCTGGGTGTGCCTTGCGCATTACAGAGGTTATTCTCTCGGGCATTGAAGCATACATTCCTTTCTCATATCCTCTGACTAATGCAAAAAAGCCTTAGTTTAATCACACTTGTTCGAATGCTGTCTGCAACAAGGAGCGGGCCTATAAAAGGTACCGGAGCCAACCCACCCCTGAATCACATCTTTCATACGTTTCTGTCCGGAATCGTGCTAAATTTGTTCTTCACTCTGCTAATAATAATTTCATCCGTACTAAATGCTCTCAACTCTCCAACTCGAATTCTTCCCGCTCCTTCTGGCACCTTGCCAAAAAACTTTCTAACAACTTTACTTCATCATCCTTCCCTCCTCTTTTCTACTCTGATGGCTCTGTAGCTATTTGTTCTACTGATAAAGCAGATCTCTTCGCTCAGACTTTCTCCTCCAATTCCACCCTAGATGATTCCGGTGCTGTTCCTCCATCACTTCCCCCCTCTGACTTCCTCATGGCTGACATTAAAATTTCTTCAGCTGATGTATATTCTGCCATTGCTGGCCTCAGTACCAATAAAACATATGGGCCTGATGGAGTCCCTCCTGTTGTTCTCAAGAACTGTGCTTCTGTGCTTACATCCTGCCTATGCAAGCTCTTTCACCTTTGTCTATCAACTTGTTCCTTTCCTTCTTGCTGAAAGTTTGCTCTCATTCAGCAAGTCCCAAAGAACAGTGACCATTCCCAACTCTCTAACTACAGTACCATCCAATTGCTTTAACATCCTGTATCTCAGAAGTTTTTGAGTCAATTCTTAATAGAAAAATTTTGAAGCATCTTTCCTGTCACAACCTTCTCTCTGATCGTCAGTATGGGTTCCGTCAGGGACGCTCCACTGGCGATCTTCTCACCTACCTTTCAGACTCCTGGTCATCCTCCTATCTGGAGTTTGGCGAAAGCTTTGCCATTGCACTTGACATCTCTAAAGCTTTCGATAGAGTCTGGCATAAACCTTTAATTCCAAACTGCCCTCTTACGGTTTCTCTCTTCTATCTGTGCCTTCATCTCTAGCTTCTTTTTTGGTCGTTCTATAGCCGCTGTTGTAGACGGCCATCTTTCTTCTCCTAGACACCTATCAACCCGACAAAATCTTCCACAGGTATACCTACTAATGTTTAATAATATCCAGCTTAATCCTGCATCATCCTTGAACATGCTTGGGGTTTCATTTACTCAGGACATATCTTGGAAAAATCATATTACATCTCTTGTAAAATCTGCTTCCAAGAGATTGGGTGTGCTAAGCCAACTCCGTTCCTTCTTTACCGCTGCACAATTGTTGACTCTATACAGCGATTTTATCTGCCCCTGTGTGGAGTACAACTCATGTGTGGGGACGCTCCCCACATACAGCTCTTCTCAATAGGGTGGAGTCAAAGGCTTTTCGTCTCATTAACTCTCCTCCTCATACTGACTCCCTTCAACCTCTGTCTCTTCGTCGCACTGTTGCATCTTTATCTCTTTTCTGTCACTACTTCGATGGTCACTGCTCCTCTGAACTGTCTGCATGCATTCCTCCACCTCTATGATGGGCGTGCAGCACCCGTCTAGCAGCAAACTCTCATCCCTTTTCTGTCCAACTCTTTAATGCAAGAGTTAACGGTTACTCCAAGTTCTTCATTTATGGACCAGGTCAACCCCTCTGTCTGTATTTCCTGCTTCCTATGATCTCCAGTCCTTCAAACGGAGTGTGTCCAGTCATCTCGAAATGATCGGATCTTGAATTTGGCTCTCTCTTGTATTTTGTTTTTCTCTTGGAAGGAACAACAATTGCGGGCTCACGGCCTTTGGTTCCTTCTTCCTCGCATTAAAAAAAAACACGTGCTCAAGAACAAAAAACAAAAAAACACTGGATTACCCATGGAAAAATCATGGCAGGAACTCAGGGCCGGAGACCTGAGGGAACATGACTTAGAGCAGTGGTTCTCAAACTGTGGGTAACTACCCCCGTGTGGGTAATGAAGCCGTTTCGGGGGGGTAACAAGGCACTTTCTAAAAGTAATAGTTCTTTGGAGTAAATTGATAAATAATAATAATAAATTAATTAATAAATGAATAAATAAATAAATAAATAAATAATACAGAAATAAATATTTATCACAATTATGTACGTTATACCCCGAACATTCGTTTTCTTCAATTAATTATATGTAAGCCCGAAAGAAAATGGGAATGCCATGATGAGTCTTTGTGATGTGAGTGAAACATCATGACCCAGCCCTGTAGGAGATAATTTTGTTGATTGCTACGAACTCTCCAGTGAGTGTTTTGCAGTTGATGAGGTAATTTTGCTTCTTGATTGTTCTTTTGACTGCAGTAGTAAGGTGTACGATAGGCATGTGCTGGTTTGTGCCAGGGACACGCGAGAGTGAGCGAGCGACACTACCCTTCCTCCTCCTCCTACTTCTACCATTCCTCCAGTTGCCTCCATTGTCCTCTCTCTCCCTGTCCGCCACACCCTCCCCGGGGTGGTGGAAGGGCACATGTCTGCAACCCCTTGCCTACCTGTGTGTGGTCGAGATTGTGGTTCATGACTGTACATAACATAGTTAATAGGATGGGAGGATCTGAACACATGATCGTCAGGTAGTGTGCCTACTGTACATTTTGTTCTGTACAAGCATCTAACTCGGGGTGTCGTGCATCTCTGTATATCGAGGAATGGGGTAGGGGTAATGGTGATCTATCACAGCACTGCCGGGGGTAACGATACCAAAAAGTTTGAGAACCACTGACTTAGAGCAAACAAAGTGGGAAGGAGGTAGCCTGCCAAGCACATGCGAATTGCAAGCTGCACACCATGTGGAGCAGGCAGTCACCAAACTTAGCCTTAAAAAATAAAACCATGGCCTGAGCCCTGGGCTACGGTAGTGAGAGCTATTCACAGTATTTGCTCAGTGTAAACACTGTGTGGCACATGGGCCAGAAGGACCAAGTGAACTTGGAACTAATGCTAAATTATCCGTTAAGAGAAAACAATGACTGGATCCTCGGGAAAACAAGGAAGAGTGTTGCATCATGGAAATAGCTCATCATGCCCGTTCAGGTTGAAAACTGTGCGCAACGGTGCGACAAACACGCTATATTGTATATTATACTAGACCAATTATGGCCTCGGTAAACATAGCATGACAGAAGAATACTGCCTAGCTAGAACACACTGATAAAGTTGTGAACCACATGCGCAAACAGCATACTAAAAACTAAACTGCATTGACAATATAAAGAGTGAAAACCTGAAATCTGGCCTGAGAGGAAAAGTAATGCGTGATTGAAAAAGCTCATCATGCTTGGACAGACAGACCACTGTGTGGACCTTGGGGCTGAAGGCAATTATGCCATAAAGCTAGTACCTACGAAAAATAACACAAATGGAACAAAACATGTCACAGCTCAATGCGAGCAGAGTCTAGGATAAGCATCGTGCATTAGAGGGAAGCCCGCCCTGTTTGATCAAATCTGTACTCCGTGAGGAGCCAGCAGCTCCAGTAAGGACCATATTTTCAGACGTCATATAGTCCAATTCCCGACAGCCTAGCATGGTGGACGCAAACCACTCCAGTCATACCGACTGAAAGCATAATGTGCGACTGCAAACCAGAAATTAACAGACTGAAAGTAGGAAATACAAACGACAAAAAATAGAAAAAATGAAACAAAGGCAATTGCCACAAGATGCAGGCATACCATGCAACCGGGAAAGTAGAAGCACAAGTCGAGAAGATGCTAGTGCACAGCTCGTAGAGATGGAAGCTGTCCCCAGGTGTCGCTCGTGCATTGCGCGAAGAGAGAATTACCTGCCTTGCCGACACCATCGATGGGCAAAGGAAGGAGAGAGACGGGGTAATGAGGTAAGGATATGGGAGGATTATATTCGTGTTTGCCAGCTCTGTCAAAGCTTTGGCTGGATTTATTTCCAAGAGTCTGAGGGTATTGCTCGCTGCTGCAACCAGCAGAAGTGAAAAGAGGTAACTAAAGCTAACTAAATGCTGACTCGCCCACCTTGTCATTAATATTATTTTATCAAAGGAACATGAAGAGGGGCGTATTCACACGCTGGCACTGAGGATCCACAGTCCGTTTATACAAGTATGTTGCAACACTCATTTTCTCCAGAAAGGAAGATTGTGGACTACAGAAGAAGGGACCTTCAGTCTGCAGTCCATTGGACTTACGTAAGATGAGCCTCTGACAACGAAAACAACATAAAGCCTCCCTCTGCTTGTAATGTTAAGCCAAATTTTGTATACATGCAACTAGCAGTGCTACCCATCGTTGCTGGAGTTAGCCTTCTTACGGAAAAATAGTGACGATATTATAGAAATCCTTAAAGATTGACAAATTCGTGGTTGGACGAAACAGCAGTCACAGACATTTCTTCACCAAATAACACACACACTAATTCATTCACTGATCTGGTAGTTTTTTTTGTGTGTGTGGGGAGAGGGGGAACAGGGGATCAAGAATGTAGAGTGGAGGTCAGTATATACATCTAGTGGTCCCCATGACTTATTTTAGTCCGTATTAATGCACACAAGAGCTTTCATTCCATCCATTCATCTAAACCTTTTTTGTTCATCAGACCTTTACAAAACTGGGGTTGGGATCCTCAGTCTCGACATTTAAGGCCAGATTTAATTCCTGAATCTTGAAAACTTTTTTTTTTTTTTTTTTTTTTGGTGGGGGAGGCGGGGGGCCAAGAATTAAGGTTGTGTTTCCTCTCCAAGATTAAATCTTATGGTGTCTAATATCTACTTATGCGTGTAAACAGATCCATCCAAATTTCCATTCTTTTACCTTTAAAAAAATGCATATTTCTAACAGGACAATTAGTGTCGGAGGCTGTGCCTTAAAAATCTAAGTGCAGTTCCAGTGGTTCAGGTAAATTCTTTTGCACATCTTTGTGGACAAACAATGTTTCACTTTATATGGGAAATCGTGAATAAATGTTTAGTGGGCAGTTGAAACTTAGTGCACACCCCCTTTACCAAACCTGAAGCGGTCTTCATATGGTACGTGTGGCCTTCCTCAGGTCCTTATCTAACACCAAACAAATTTGCTGCACTGAAGCTTCCGCAGGTCCTTATCAATAACCAAATATGCGGCACAGAAGCTTGTCAATTTTTGGTTTGTATAGCAGACACAGGGAAAGCTGGAGCTCCCGTTTCATCAGCCCTCGGGATTCTTTGCTGAACTTTTTCAGCAAGCTCTACAATACAAGTTCCTCTGACTGTCATTACCAAAATACATGCACATTACACACTACACTTCCTATTCAAAATGTTACAAAAAAAAAAAAACATAGTTACCAAGCCTCGGAGTCCCCCGGGGGGGGGGGCGGAGGAAGGCATCAAAACCCTCACCATCCGCCCCTCTCCCGGTGACGAACCAGTGAGATACCTGGAATCACTGTCTGAATCACTTCTTCATTTCTGCAACATTTGCGGTCTTTCCTGCAACTTTCTGTCTGTTGAGCACCACCTCTCTCCTCCTGTAACCTCACCTTCACTTCCTAAGTGTGACCCAGCTGTCTGAGGGGAATGATAGCAAACCTTCCTCTGTATCCTCCTACTTTCTCTAAAATCATTTCAAAGCTAAAGGTGTCTGTTGTATATATGTTCACAACGACATATCTTGCTCTTGTGTTCCTGAACTTTCATCTTCTGAATTCTCAACTCTCTCGCTCCTGCTTTCCTGTCATTATTTGTGTAAATATATCTATGCTGTTCAGCCATCCCCTAATTCTACTGACTATGAAATTTTTTTTGGCTATCTTGCTTCTAAGATGGAACACATTCTATCAATTATTCCCTTCTCAGAAATCTCCATTCTAGGAGATTTCAATGTTCACCACCACCTTTGGCTCACATCTTCTTTGACTGATCCACCTTGTGAACAAGCCTATGTCTTTTCTATTCTGTATGACCTAGAGCAGCTTGTACAGCACCCTACTCATATCCCTGATCTCCCTGCAGAGAGCTCTTACATACCTGACCTCTGCTTACACTGTTAATCTTTTCCCTCCATTGGGCTCCTCCAGTCGCAACCTTATCATCTTAACCTGTCCTATCACTCCACTAAGGCCTGTGGACCCTTCAAAAAAGTGATGGCTGTGGCACTTTGGAGTTGCAGATTGGAAGGCCCTCAGGCAGTACTTCTTTGATTTTCCATGGAATGATTATTGCTTCCATGGTCAGGAGCAATCTGAGTGTGCCTTGCGCATTACAGATGTTATTCTTTTGGGGATGGAACATTCATTCTTTTTTCATATCCTTTGACTAATGAAAAAAAAAAAACACATAGGAAAGTTTAATCACGCTCATTCTAATGCTGTCCACAACAAAGACAATTCCTACAAAAGGTAGTGGAGCCAACCCACTCCTGAATCTCATCTCTTTTATGATCCTGCAAAGAGTCATGCTAATTGTTCTTCATTCTGGTAAAATTAATTCCGCTTGTACTAAATGCTCTGAACTCTCGAACTCAAATTTTTCCCATTCCTCTGGCACCTTGCCAAACACCTTTCTAACAACTTTACCTCGTTATCCTTCGCACCTTTTTCCCATTCTGATTGCTCTGTAGCTATTTCTTCTACTGATAAAAAGGAATTCTTCACTCAGACTTCATCCTCCAATTCCATCTTGGACGATTCCGGTGCTGTTCCTCCATCACTTCCTGCCTCTTACTTCCCCATGGCTGATATTACAGTGTCTTCAACTGAAGTATTTTCTGTCATCATCAGCCTCAGTATTATCAATATTACCCACCCCTGAAACCAGCCCCATGGTGACAGCCACTCTACTCACCAGGCAGAAGTGATGACCACTGTATGCACTTCAGCTGGTAAACCAAGAAGATGCAGAACGGCGGTGATGGCCACTGTACACACCAGGGAAGGGACAGCCATTGTACACCCTTTGTCTGCCTCCTCCTTAGGGAACAACCCCGTGGTGACGGCCACTGTACTCACCAGGCAGGAAGTGATGGCCATTGTACGCACTTTGGCTGTTGTCTCTAGGGCTTGTGAAACCGCAGTGACAGCCACTGTATGCACTGGGGAAGAGACAGCCACTGTACGCCCTTCGTCTGCCTCCTCCTTAGGGAACACCCCCGTGGTGATGGCCACTGTACTCACCGGGTGGGAAGTGACGGCCACTGTACGCACCGGGCAGGAAGTGACAGCCACTGTATGCAATTTGGCTGTTGTCTCTAGGGGTCGTGGGACTGCTTTGATGGCCACTGTATGCACCGGGGAAGGGACGGCCACTGTACACCTTCGTCCACAGCCCCTGAGACTATCCCTTTGGAGGAAGTCCCTGGCTTGGCCCACCACCCCTGCGGAGGCCGAGCGGGACATCTCTCTCTTTCTCCTCACAGGTGCAGTCCCTCAGAGGAGTTGCAGATTGAGGAGTTGTGGCAAGGGCCCATCCCAAGCCTGGGGATCCACCCCCTGCAGGATGCCCCTGGACAATGCCCGCCGCTGACGGACTCTACTGTATGAGGGAGGGATGCTGCAGGCAGCTCCTGACAGTGGTCCGACCCTGCAGAGACCACAGCCCCCAGACACCCAGTGGCATCCCCAGGACCCCGGGGTGGGGCCTCCCGAGCCCCATCCACAGACGACCCTCTTCCAGGAACAGGCGAAGGTAAGCACACCTGTTGGCCCTGTTTGGCCCCAGTCCAGAGGGCCACCTCCCGAGTTCAGGCCCCACTAGGAAAGGGCCCCCCTGCACACCGTCCAGAAGCCCCATCCGGATGACATCACCCCCGGCAGTAGTCCCGTACCTCCTATAGGAAGGCACACCTGGCGACCTACCTCCCACACCCGGGTGCCACTTGTAATCAGCCCAATCTCCAGCGGCCTGGACCAAGTCTAACAGTGTCTCTATTAATCTGTACAAGTATATCATTGTAGTGTATTGTTAGGATTGTAATTAAGGCAATATATGTGTAAGGTTGGTCTGCCGAGTTTTTATGCCCTGTTCCTCTTGTAGTGCATTCTAGTTCCGGATGGTGGGAGATGGCGGGGTGGTGTGGTGGTGGGTGGAGTGGGTGTGGCCTGGGTGAGTGTTGTCTTGTGGGGCACGAAATAGCCACACGTGGCGGTTTTGGTACGTGAGTGTGGTGCCATAGTGTTGAACAGTGACTTCATAGGGTTGGGGATGTTGACGATGGTGTAGGGTCCCTCAAACTGTGGCGAGATTTTGCTTGGGACCAGTAGGCGTGCTACCACTACTAAGTCTCCGGTTTTGTATGGGTTGGATGTTGTGAAGTCCGGCTGTAGATCTTGATGTTTTTGTGGGTGGTGCAATCACCTTTTGAGGTGATGAAAGGGGTCGGATGTAGGGGGTTGGGAGGGTGATTGGAGGTGGTGTCGGAGGAGTAGGAGGAAGGGGGTTTCCCCAAACATCCGCTTGTGGGGGATGATCCTGTCATCTCTCAGGCAGGTGTTTATGCTCTACTGTACTATTTTAAGATGTGCCGGCCAATCCTCGTTGACTATTTCCTGTATTTGAGCCTGCACTTGGTTGAGGAGGGTGCGATAGCTCCTTTCACACACTCCATTCCCTTGAGGCAAGTAGGGGAAGGAGTGGGAGATCTGGTAACCGAACAAAGTGGCTAGTTCTTTCCAGATCTTGCCAGTAAATTCTGGGGCATTGTCTGGTTGAAGGGCTTGGGGAATCCCAAAGTACGTGAAGACATGGCGGACGAGTGCTTCGGCCATGGCCACGGTGTGGTGCTCCTTGGCTGGGTAGGCAATGAGAAATTTTGAGTAGACATTCCGTTATGATGTATTTGTACCAGGGTTTGGGTGGTGGGTGCCCGAATATGTCCACGGACAATAGTTGCCAAGGTATGTGGGCAGTGATTTCTCCTGAGCCCAGGTGTGCAGGTGATGTCCTTCCCTGGTGAGCAGGCTTGGATGATTTGTTTGGCCAGGTTGGAGGGGCCGGGTGTCCAGTAGATGTAATTGAACACTTGCAAGAGTTTTTTCGTGCCGAGATGGATACTATTGTTGGAGTGTAGATGGGTCATGGTGTCACGGGTGGTGTCAGGGTCGAGGACTATGTGCTTGGCCTGAGTAAACAGGTGGTCACCATGCCTGTGGAGCTTGCAGAACACCTGGAGTGGTATCCATGGTGGGCACTCCTTATCTTGCCATTGTTATATAAGGTTGGGAGTGGCATGGATGGAACTGATTGGTAGGGGGAACAAGGGGTTGGCGTTGGTGTGATTCCCTGGTCTGTAAGCAGTTTCGAAATCAGACTCCTCTAGGGTCTCTCTCCACCAGATCAGTTGAATGTTGTTGGTGTTAGATTGTTGTAGCCACTGGAGGGATTGGTGGTCAGTGATGATCGTGACGTGAGTGCTGGAGAGGTAGGCTCGGAAATGCTCCAAAGTCCATATAATGCCCAGGCATTCACACTTGGTGTTGACAAAATTTTTCTCGTCTTGGTTGAGGGTGCGGCTGGCACATGCGATTATGTGTTCTCAACCATCTTGGACCTGGGCCTGGACCTGGGCCAGGACGGTGCCAATCAACACTAGAGACACGTCCATGTACAGGCGAAAAGGCAGGGTGTAGTTGGGGAAGGCAACAACCGGGGCGGTGATGAGTTTTGATTTGAGTGTGTGGAAGGCGATGATTTGGGCGTTGGTCCAGATGAATGGTTCGCCTATCTTAGTTAGGTTGTGGAGGGGTTTTGCGATGTTGGCGAAACCCTTGATGAAGCGCCAGTAGTAGGAGGTGAGCCCAAGAAAGACAGCATGTCATGGACATCTTTTGGTAGGGAGAGGTCTGCAATGGCCCGCAGTTTGTTGGAGTCGGGAGAGATGCCTTCTGCTGAGATTATGTGGCCCAGGAAGGAGACGGACCATTCAGCCAGCATGCATTTAGATGGTTTAAGTTTGAGTTCCACCATGTGGATGCGCAAAAAGACTTGCTTGAGCCACTGGAGGTGGTCGGCCCATGTCCGGCTGAAAACAATCACATTGTCCAGGTATGCCAGGCAGATTTCCCAGGTGAGGCCACTGAGGACCGACTCCATCAGTCGGGAGAATGTGGCGGGGGCGTTGCAGAGTCCGAATGGGAGGACATTAAATTCGTAATCTTTACCATTACTGGTGGAGAATGCTGTTTTTCCTCGCTCCTTGGGGTGGATGGGGACTTGCCAATATCCTGACTGCAGATCTAAGGTGGTGAACCATGACAACCCATATAGGGAATCAAGGGAGTTGTCTATCCTGGGTAGGGGCGTGGCGTCCTTTGTGGTTGCATCACTAAGTTGCCTATAATCTACACAGAAGCGCATGGTGCCGTCATTCTTTTTGATGAGGACGACGGGTGAGGACCACGGGCTGGTGGAGGATCTGCTGGTCTTCCTCAGCCTGTTGTTTGGGATTCTTCTGCCATGAAGGTTGGTGAATAGGCGATCCTGTGATGTGGATTTCATGGTTCAGGTACGTGGTGTGGCTGATGTCTGCTGGTCCAGATGAAAAAAGGTCTTCAATGTCCAGGAGGAGTTGTCGGAGGCTATTAGCTTGGTGAGGCCAAAGGTGTTCAGGTAGGGGGGGCAGGATAGCGGGGGAAGGGGGGAGGTTTTTCACAAGGATCAGCTTCCTCCATTTCTCCCACCATTAGTCCTCTGGGGAGGGTGAGGGGTGTGGTGGAGAGATTTGCGAAGCGTACTGCTCTGAGGTGGGGGGACGAGGAAGGTGGGTGACAGTATTCAGGAGGAGAAGATCCCTGGTAGTAGGTTGGGGGAGAACAGGACGGAGGTGCCGGTAGGTCTGTTCAGCTGTAGGTCTCGTGCTGGAGGGTGATGGTCAGAGTGGAAGCGATGGTTGCGGGGAAGGTCGGGCGGGGAGGAGCTGGGTGGGCAGGGAGGTGGTGGTTAGGGTGGACATGGTGGGGGAGGCAGGGTGCGGGGGGGGGGTGCACGTGCAGAGTGGCTGAGCAGGGGGGTCTGGAGGTTTTTGAAACTGGAGGCACCGCATGTGGCAGTTTATGTTGGTGTGTAGTTTCTGTAGAAGGTCTAGTCCCTGGTAGCCATCATAGGTATGGCAGGTTAAGTCGAAGATGATGAACTTGTGTTTGGTGGAAACTTGCCGGTGGGTGTCGGCTCATAGGGTCCTGGGTCTCCCCACGTATTGGCAGGGGGCCATCCCCCGTGTCTAGAAGGTGAGCTGAGGTGAGGAAAAGCAGGCCAAAGGCTGAGGTGTGGAGGGAGTAGAAATGTGTGTAGAGGCAAGACCTAGCCGCTCCTGTGTCAGCCAGCAGCCTCACTTTTACCACGTTCAATCTCATCTTGTTGTAGACTGGGGGGCGGTATTTCTGCGAGATAGCCCCCACCACTGTGGGGAGGTGTGGGGATGGCCCTAAAAATCCAGCTGTTGTGGGGCGTCTTCCTCCTCTGGCTCTGTTTCCTTGGAGTCGGCGTAGTCAGTGGGTGAAGCGTCGTCCTTGGCTCCTTCGTCGTCTTATGATGAGACCTTGTGGCGCCCCTGAGTGGTCATCCTGCACCAGGCAGCCTTTGACTGTTCACAGATGTTGTGGAGGGGACAGCTGCTGCTGCAGGTGGTGCATTCCCATGGGTTAATGGATATTAGGTTTGGGTTCTCCTTGGGACTGGGGCATCTCCTGGTAGGGTGAGCCCTAGGTACGGAAGGTGTTAATGAAGGGCTTGGGTGGGTGAAGGGTGTCCA
Source organism: Coenobita brevimanus (assembly GCF_032717465.1). Taxonomy (NCBI): domain Eukaryota; kingdom Metazoa; phylum Arthropoda; class Malacostraca; order Decapoda; family Coenobitidae; genus Coenobita; species Coenobita brevimanus. Next base: position 17,572,358 of record NC_136968.1, on the reverse strand, counting down.
TCGCTTCTGATGTTGTGCTGTCCTCTGGGTGGGAAACTTGCTTACTGCACCAATGTGTCAGGGGGTGGAGCAGGTGGCTAGGAGGCGCCACACAAGCTGTACATCCCTGTTGAGGTCTCCTGAAGGGTCGTATATAGTAAAGTGCTCCCTTATGGTGCTGGGGAGAATCCTCAATAGCAGGTTAAATATGTGTTGCTCCCAGGTGGCTGCGTTGGTCTCTGGGTAGGTGGCGATGATGAGTCGCCTGGCCTGGGTAAGTGTGTCATCCAGGTTTCTGTCATGGGTGAGGGTGGTGAGCTGTGACAGAGCTACGACTCTTACCAAAGCTGGCGTGACTGCCTGCATCGCGATTTGTGTAAATTTCTCCCATTTTAACTCTGGGTTGATCTTGGGGGTGATACTTGATACTGCCTTGCCCAGGTGCAGCAGAGTGACAGCTATCTTCTCCCGGTCATTTTCGAAGCCTATGTCCAGTAGTGGCTTAACCATGGAAGGTACACATTGATGTCATACTGCTTGGGATCATATTTTGGCAGTTGAAAGTGAGGTTTGGCCGCCATTGTGCTAGATTTCCCTGTTTTGCTCCTCTCTCTATTCTGATCGGGTCAAGAACCACCGCTGGTCACCTGTGTTATGCTACGTGTTTTTAGGTTGACTTCTCATCCTAAGAACACTAGCTACTGAGTGGGGTTCTCTTTCGAGACCGGAACCAGAATACACTACAAGAGGAATAGGGCATAAAAACTCAGCAGACCAACCTTATACATACATTGCCCTAATTACAATCCTTTTACAATATACAATGATGACATACATGTACAGGTTAATAGGGACACTGTCAGGCTTGGCCCAGGCTGCTGGGGACTGGGCTGATTACAGGTGGTGCCCAGGCATGGGAGGTAGCTCGTCAGGTGTGCCTTCCTGTAGGAGGCACGGGACTACTGACGGGGGTGATGTTGTATGGATGGGGCTGCTGGTCAATGTGCAGGGAGGCCCTTTCCTGGTGGGGCCTCGACCTGGGAGGTGGCCCTCTGGACTGGAGCCTAACAGGGCCAACAGGCATGCTTGTCCTTGCCTGCTCCTGGAAGAGGGTCATCTGTGGATGGGCCTCGGGAGGCCCCATCCCGGGGTCCTGGGGGTGCCCCTGGGTGTCTGGGGGCTGTGGTCTCCACAGGTCGAACTGCTGTCAGGAGCTGTCTGTGGCGTCCCTTCCTCTTAGTGTCCGTCAGCGGCAGGCATCGTCCTGGGGCGGCCTGTAGGGCATGAATCTCCCTGCTGGGGATGGGCCCTTGCCACCACCCCTCTATCTGCAACTCCTCTGGGGGACTGCACCTGTGAGGAGAGAGAGAGAGAGATGCCCCACTCATCCTCTGGAGGGGTGGTAGGCTGAGCCAGGGACTTCCTCCAAAGGGGTAGTCTCAAGGGGTGTGGATGAAGGGCGTACAGTGGCTGTCCTTCCCCGGTGCATACAGTGGCCATCACTGCGGTTCCATGAGCCCTAGAGACAACAGCCAAAGTGCGTACAGTGGCCGTCATTTCCTGCCTGGTTCATACAGTGGCCATCACTGCGGGGCTGTTCCCTAAGGAGATGGCAGACGAAGGGTATACAGTGGCCGTCCCTTCCCCGGTGCGTACAGTGGCCGTCACCGTGGTTCTGCCTCTAGCTGGCTTACCAGGTGACGTGCGTACAGTGGCCATCATGTCCTGCCTGGAGTGTACAGTGGCCGTCACCTCAGGGCTGCAAGGGGTAACAGCTGAAGGGCATACAGTGACCATCCCTTCCCCAGTGCTTACAGTGGCCGTCCCCTTGGTGCTGCTTGGGACTATACAGGGACAAGTCCCACCCCGATCCTGGTGAGGGCTGGCCTGGCTGAGATACAGCTGGCCGGGATTGCTCTCCTGCTGGTGGCCGTGTTGAGCAGAAGAGGGTGCAGGGCCATGGGACACCGAGGCCGATCCCGCTCAGACCCAGAGCTTTCTCTGCACACCCCTCCATGGTCTCTGGGGTGTGTGTGGGTCTGTGGGTCCTTCCTGGGGTGGGTGTTGTGACACCCCTCCCTGGGTTTCCTGTGGGGGCAGGCATCTCATTGTGTATGCATGCTCAGCATACTGTACTGACCCAAGGAGACCTGGGAATGTGATCAGAGACAAGGCTGAAGAGCAAGCAGGGTTATCTGAGGTTCTGGCACATGGATTAGCCAATATAGTAGTTACATGCTGGCATGCGGCTGGTGACGCAGGTGAAGTCAAGGCAGACAAGGGCATGCACAGATAAGGCTCAGAGGGGCAATAGCCCCTGCCCCTTTACTCTGCTGGTTACAATTTCAAATTTTTCTTATATCAGTTCTCCCTCTCTGATTGGTATGAGGCCTGGTGTCCAGTCCCCCTTTTTTTTTTTTTTTTTTTTTAGCTAGAGCAACTGCCCCAAAACTGTTTGTGTACACCACTGGCAGACAAGATGGTGTGCAGAAGGTAACTTAAGGCAAGTATGATTACATAAGTAGGACCAAAAAGGTACTGTAGATTGTGAAATGCGAGGCAAGTATAGGGTAGCACCAAAGGGAATCCATATAGAGGCACGCGAAGAAAATGAGCAATCAGGACAAGACAAACGTATGTCCCCAACCATCACGCACCCCTCTTCCCCCCTCAACAGAATTGACTAGAGGTACGTCACCCTGCCGCATTACTCTCCACCTGGATTAGCGCTCAATGGAATCAGGGCAGGATCTGTGTGCTGGCAGACTCCCCAGGTAGGATCGCGATGATGCCCACCATGTTCCCTTCACCTACTGCCTTCTGTAGGACCGCGACGACGTCCACCGTGCTTGTCGGGGAAAGGACGCACACCCTGCCCCTTTCACCTACAGCCACCAGCAAGACCACAACAATGCCCACCGAGCTCGTCGGGAAGGGAACGCCCACCATGCTTCCCTCACCTGCAGCCCCCGCCCTGAGCAGGACCGTGGCGACACCCACCATGCTCGCCAGAGAGAGGATGCCCACTGTGCTTCTCTTACCTGCAGTCCCAGTGCCTAGCAAAAACATGGCGGCTCCCATCGTGCAGACTTCATCTGCTGAACCTTCAGCACCTATAGAAGGTCACAACCCTTGCTTGCTCACTCCTCCACAGGACAAGCGGGTCACGCTCCTTGCCCTCCTCGCTGCTCCAGAGGCCAAACGAGACGTCCCTCTCACTCTCCCCACACCACTAGGGGCAGAGCAGGCTCCCCAGCAGAGTCACTGCTGGAAGAGGTCTGGAGTGGCCCTATAACGAGTCCTGGGGTACACTCATTACACCCAACGCCCCCAAGTCACCAGTCACTGTCGGACTCCCAAAGGAGGAGAGGCTGCTAGCAGCCCATCAGGCTCCTGACGAAGGTGAGACTGTAGACACCAGACGCAGAGGGACGCCCCTGGAACTCCCAGCTGAGACCTCCCACGACAAGCCAGCGAACCGTCCTTCACCAAGAGCTGGGGCAAGGATGAGCGCCTACTCGACCTGTTCGGCCCCAGCCCCAAGGGCCGACACACTGACTGAGGCCCCTCCAGTGAAAAGCCTCCCTCTACACCCCCCAGCAGCCCTCACCTGATGATCAAGAGTAAAATAGCGGTCCCGAGCCCCTTCAGACAGTGCACACCTGATGAGACACCTCCCACACCTGGGCCCCACCTGCAGTTATCTTACCAGCCCACTAGTCCCAGACTCAGATCCTTATACAGTAGGTCCGCACAGTGTGCATCATCACAGTGCGTGATTCGCATTGCGCGCAAGTGATCAAAAATCATAACCAAAAACCCTTGAATGCGCGAGTTTACTGCACAGAACGCAAGGCAGAGGCAAGGAGTGCCATTTTCTATTAGTGCGCGACCACCCCTCACACAGCCGTCACGTGTCGTGACGTTGATGCGCAGAAATTCCCAGGCATTCTACTGCGCAGCTTGGGGTACAACCGTACAAGGGAGCGGGTGCACCATAACAGTCCTGGCTCGTGCACTGTGTGGATCTGCTCTCTACAGCTAACCTGTCGTGTACAACGTGTGGTGTTTTTTGTACTGCTCCATCCTTGCCTGTACTTCGCCGCACCATGGCTCCAACCCCAAGAGTTAAGAAACTTCTGACGCACGCCACCAAGTTAACGATCATTAAGATGAAGGAGGAGCGTCAAGGAAACACTGCCATCAGGAGAGCCCTGGAACTGGCTGAATCTACAGTGAGAACTGTGTGGAAGAACTGTGAAGCCATAAAGGCTGTAGTAAAGACGCACGGTGCCTCTGACCAAGATGGCCATTTGCGGTTGGGAAATCGTGCTATGATACTAATGGAGTGCTATCTTGCCACCTTCATAATGAGGAAGGAAAAGGAAGTGTTCCACTGAATGGAAGATTTATTCAGAACCAAGCCCAGCTCTTTAACAAGGCAGTATCTCGCAGGTTAAAAGTGGAAAAACCTTTCAGGGCATCGGTTGGATGGCTGGACCGTTTTCTCATGCGCAAGGAACTCCGTTGTGTGAAGGTGTCCGGTGAGCGTGTCTCTGCCGATGAGCTGGCCGCGAGAGACTATCCTGCAATATTTAGAGTGATTATTGAAGAGGGACAGTACACCAAGGACCAGATCTACAACATCGATGAAATGTCGTTATATTACAAGGCCATGCCCAAATCAACTTGCATTGCTAAAAGACAGAAACAGGCCCCTGGTCGCAAGCTCCAGAAGTGTAAGATGACAGTAATGTTTGCTGTAAACCTGTCTGGGAGCCACAAGATGAGGCCAGTTGTTGTATACACAGCTTCACACCCAAGGTGCTACAAAAACCTCACGAACATGGATGCAAGTGGCGTGTATTGGTACAAGTCCGCAAACGGTTGGATGACCGGGAACATTATGGCAGACTGGTTAACGAGGCGGTGTGTCCCTGATGCCAGGGCCAAGTGTCGGGAACTGGGCATTCCGTTTAAGATGCTCCTTGTGCTTGGCAATGCATCAAGTCACCCACCATACCTTGATGATCTACATAAGGATTGTCGTGTTGTGTTTCTGCCGCCCCACACGATGTCACTAGTGCAGCCATTGGATCAAGAACTAATCGCCACTGTGAAGCACTTCTACCATAAGCAAGTGTACGACTACCTACGCAGGAAGACTGACACACAAGAGGAGCTTCATGCCCTACAAGAAGATCACGATGAAGACCTTGATGAGCAATCTGCTCCCGTTCCATCTCCACCAGCACCTGTATCCTGATCTGCCACAGATGCCATGACTGTTGAGGCATTTTGGCGTAATTTTACGGTGAAGGACGCAGTTGAATTTCTCCTACAAGCCTGGTACCAGATTACACCTGCAACGATGAACCATGCGTGGCGAATGCTCGTGCCCCACTTATGCACGACCCAGGAGACGGCCATTCAACCACTGGCCGAGCCGAGGCTGAGGCAGCAACACTAACAGCAGCACAAGCTGTACTGTACCAGGTTTCGAGGACGTTACATTGGCGGACATACAAGAAGTGCACACTGCTACTAAGGAACAGCCTCCCGAGGAAGTGTTACAATGGATAGACGAGGCTGACGCAGAGCCCGACGCCAGGCAGAGTCAAGTTGAGCAGCCTAGCATGATGGAAGGCAGGACTGAGCTGTGTATGTCAAACATTAGCAAGTTCCTTGCTGCTGTGGATAAGCTCAAGGAAGAGGTGAAGGAACAGGAAGTGAGCAACCTAAGAACGGAGGAACTTCTGGTTGGTATCGACAAACTCTTCTGTTTCTACACAGACAGGCACAGGGAAGAAATAAACTGGAGAAGAAAGCGCTCATAACAAGCTACACACAGCGGGCTCAAGTTAGTGAAATTGTGGAACCAGCGACATCGTCTGCTCCTGTTCCTGTTGAGGATGAAGAGGATGCAATGTCAGAAGTGTCAGCATTGGACTTTGAAGGGTTTATGGCTGAAGTGAGTGACTTTGATGCTCCTGGGGAAGGTGCTCAAGAGGAGTCTGTGGAGGGAAGTGTTGGTGCGGTGGGGAGTGCGACGCTGTAAATGTTGCTGCGCCTCAGAACCCCTGTTATTTAAGGTCATCAGGCCTATTGTCTACTGTTGTTAAGGTGACTACCCATATTTTTGTTATTGTAGCTATAGCTTTAGTACAATGTCTGAAAAATATGACCTTTATTATGTCTCTAAGGGCCAAAAAATGTCCAGGTATGAGGGGGTACCGCCCATATGTAATTATTCCCATAAGATTATGTATTCCCAGTACGTAAATTCCCAGTGTGCGAGGTCGTGGAACGCCCAATTCCTCGCGCACTGTGTGAGCCTACTGTACTTCATATAGTGTGTGTAATGTATCATATTGTATTGTGTCAAGTCACTGTTTTCTTTGTAATATATGTGCAAGACTGGTTAGCTTGAGTTTTTAAGCCATGTTCCCTTGGTTGCATGCTCTGGACCTGGTCTTAGAAAGAACCCAATATCAGACCCACATACTCAGAGAGCAAAAAGTTGATCCCTGAGTACATGGCATAACAGATCGATTTAAAACTACCAACCTTGGCTCTTACTTGGTGTGCCTGGTCAGATGTTCTTTTCAATCTGCACACATTCTCAAAACAGTTTTCAAGGCCATCCTTCATTACAGAATACTTCTTCACACATTATGTGGTACCATGAAAGCAGTAGTCATAACTATGGGAAGGTCAGGAGAAGGGGAGCTCAGTCTTGACTGCCATATGAAATTTTCATACTGTGCAGCAGTACACCAATTGCTGGCAACTTATCAAGATTTCCCACAAACAGTGCATGGGTCCACTTTAACCCCTCCCCCTGGGCCCTTTTTGTGGAGACGACTATACACCATTGCCTGAAAATGTTTTAGTCAGATTGCTGCAAAGACAAACATGCTGCCTAAGTTGACAAGACAGGTGTGCCAAATTATCAAGAATGACAGCCATTTGCATGGTGATATTAAGTACATTAAAAACACAATAGGGAGTGTTAGTGCTCTCTCCTCAATAGTCTGAAGAGCCTAGGGTAAACCAAGCCCTGCTGCAACTCTAGAGAGTTGTTGGTGCATGAATTCTGTAGCGTGTCCTTGGTAATGTCATTTAGACAGCAATAGTTGACATAATTTCTGTGCCAAGACCAAAAGGGATGACTATGGTTGTCTGATACCTTTACCGCTCCTACCCATAGGACTTATTTGATTTATATTTGATCCAGATTTTTTCCTTTTTCGCCAAGGGGGTTGTCATAGAGGGGACCAGCTATGTTGACATGTCGATATGATTTTGGGTTAGACTGATCAGGCCTCTTGCTTCTTCTGTCAGGTGAAGAGATACTTAAACTTCTTGAGCAGGGCTATCAGGCTGCATGGGTGAGCCAGACAGAGGTCATCTGAACTTAGGAAAAATTTTGGAAGATAACAGGGTAAGGTGCAAGGAGTCATTTCCTTGTATATCCCTCAGTTAATGGCCTTTATGTACGAAGTAACTTGGTAGGAAAGGACGAAATGTTGGCAAATGCCAAAGAGGATTGTCCATGAAGGAAGAGTGCAGGAATGATATGGATGCTGACAGAGGATGGAGGATAAACAGTAGTGATATGGATGCTGACAGGGGATGGAGGATGGATAGTGGTGGGTAGAAGGGGAGGCATACAGGTAGGAAGAGGGTGGTGAGGTGAAGGGAAAGTGATGGTTGTAGCAGGCTGTATATTTAGTTATTCCATACCTCATAAATTATCAGCATGGATTAATAGCCAATAATATGATTGTCAGCATCTATGCTGACATTCTTTTTCTTTTGTTTACAGAGTGGCCAGTGACTACCATAATCAATTTTTACTAAGGTTTCTAGTCTAACAATGGAAAGTCACGAGGTGTAGGTATGAGAAGGCAGATTGGTGCAGATTAATAAGGGCAGAGTGAGTGGAGGTCAAAGGGGTGGGTTGGTGCAGGGTGAGGAGAGGTGGTAGTCTCCACCTGGTGGATGAACTGTCTAGTTGGTTTGCTGGGGGAGGAAGGGAGGACAATTCCTTTTCTTTGGCTTGGCTGTCACAGAAAGTGCATCCTTCTGCTGACCTAAGCCCTGCTTGGCTGTAGGTTTGAGTCTTGCTGCACATTTCAGGAATGGGTGAGGCTGGGGTTTGGAAGGATCAGAAGGAGAATGGTTGCTGCTAGGAGCTACGTTAACCTGACAAAATGCCAGCAGTAGGATGCATGAGGGTAGATCTTTCATCAGGTGACTTCACTTGAAAGCAGAACAAAATTATCAGTAGTGAAGCATGCATTTTATCATGTAAATTACATCCAAAGCAAATTTTGCAATACTTCCCACTTTTTGAGAGACAATTTAGCATGGGAAAAAAAAAAAAAAAAAAAGAGGAAACATTGCTAATCACTCAGAATTTGGTAGTTCGGCCTTTACTGTCTGTGAACTTTTGTAGACTTTTTAGCACGGAATCAGATTCAGAATGAATTCCACATACTACTCCTGTATCAAAATCTTGAGGGCTTTGGTCAGGTGGGGCACAGATAAGGTATCTGATAATGAAGATTTGTTTTTATAAATAACCAAGCACTTCAATATGGATTCAGATCCGAGCTGTTCCCTGGCTATTACAGACCCTGAATATTATCACTTAACCAATGAAGATTTTTCTTGGACCATTTACATTGCACACCATCCTGTGTAAGGATGTTACAACCATTAATGACAAACTGAATGCAAATGCTATTCCAGCGCCTGCAAGTACCATTCATTATTGACTGCAGCATTCTTTGGGAGCTTATACAAACCACGTCTCCCCTTAGAACCACTAAAGCTGCCCCAGATCATAACACGGTCAGGGTATTTTATAGTTTTCCTGGTGTACTGATGGTTGTACAGTTATTAATGACTGTTCAGGAATGACTTATCCTAGAACTACTCAATTAGCAAACTGCAATGAGCTGTCACCATTCCACTTGATGTATGCCCACTGCACGTGTCCAATGTCAATTACTGTGGGCAAATTCAAAATAAACTCTGGGCATTTCTTCTGAGAGGAGGGGTTTCTTGACAGCATGACAGCAGGCCAATCCAACTCATTTGTAGATGCTGAAGGGTGCAGTGTGATACAATTCCCAGGATATCAGAGTGGTTTCTTTGTAGCTCTGCTGTTGTTATGGTAGGGGTCTTCAGTATGTCTCGACTCTTGGTTGACCAGAAAATGGTTTCACTGGCAGGAGTTAGGCAGCTGGCAAGCTGTCACATGCACCCATTACTCTACAGTGTTCCACCTACATTCTGACAATTTCTTTAACAGGGTCCTTACCTAGTAAAGTGAGGATTCTGTCTTTTCTTCTCATGTGATTTGTTCTCAATAATCTTGAACATTTCGTTTTTAAAGTCTCCAACATGCTTGCATGCGTTAGCACTGGTCACCTAATGGCGGCTTTCCACGCTGCATGATCCATTGCAGCCTCCCTGTTCAGTCCTATAACCCTGAGGTCCAGGGGCACACCCAGGGGGGGGGGGGCCACTGGGTCTGGGGCCCCCCCCCCTTAGCTCTCTGGGTCCTTTAAAATTTTATAAATATTTATTTCGAAAACAGCAGTACATGATAAATTGGCAAGTACAAACAAAGAGTAACACATGAGCTAGCAGCTCCCTGATTCTAAACCTGCATGTGACCTCCCCATAATTATCAGATTACCTGACCTCACCTCACTATGCCCCCCCCCCTTAGAAAATTCCAGGGTGCGCCCCTGCTGAGGTCACACTTAATGACCTCATCCCATGTCTTTCTCGGTCTACCCCTCATAACCTCACCCCCAATATTAACACTTGTCACCTTCCCTACACCCTGGGGGTAGGGGGGGTTTTGTTCAAGAATACTCCCCCAGTATCCCTGGTTGTCATAAAAGGCGACTAAAAGGGCTGGCGGAGGGTTAGTGCTCCTCCCCGGAAAACAACTAACTAAAAAGACAAACAATAAGCCTCGGACAAGGACTGACCAAAAGATGACGACCAAGGACCGGACAAAGGACATGGTAATCGGAATGTGGAACGTAAGGGGAGCGAATGATGAGGTGAAAGAGAGAGAGAGATTGTCCAGGTGCTTGAGGGTGCGAAAGTCGATGTATGCGGAATAACTGAAACGAAATGGAGAGGTAAGCGTGTGAGAGAATGGGAGTATGGATGGGGTGTATGTGCAGGAGTAGGTGAGAATGAGAGGGCAAAAGAAGGAGTATGTATAGTTGTGAGTAAAAGATGGAAGAAGAGAATAAGAGAGTATGGATCAGTTGGGTCAAGGATTGTGTGGGTAAGATTGAAAGTTGGAATACAAATGTGGGCGATTGTGTGTGTGTATGCGCCAGATCGTGCAAGCAGAGTGAGAAAAGAGTTCTGGACAAATGTGGAAGTGTGCATGGAAAAGTTTGGAAGGAATGAGAGAGTGTTTTTGATTGGTGATATGAATGGTAAAGTAGGGAATGTGAAGGTGGATGGAATAGTTGGTGAGTGGGGTATGCCTGCTGAGACAGATGAGAATGGCAGTGCGTTATTGGACATTTGTGCTGGGAGGGGGTTGGTGATAGCCAATACCCTCTTCAGGCACAAAATGATCCACAGGTATACATGGCGAGTGATGAGAAGGGTGGGTGGTGAACTGAATGAAAGGAAGGCAATGACTGATTATGTATGTGTGGATGAAAGGATGCAAAAATGTGTAATGGATGCAAGAGCTTATAGAGGTTGGGGGAGTGGACTTTCTGACCACTACTTGGTGGTGGTCAGAATCAAGATCCAATTAGGATGGAGAAATAGAAGAAGAGAAGGACGGGAAGAAGGAATATTTGTAAGGAGAGTGGAAAGGTTACAAGAGAATGAGAAAAAGGCAGAGTATAAGAGAGAAGTGGAGGAACGATTGGGCACATATGAATTGATACAGATGGGGGACGTGGAAGGTGTGTGCAGGATATTTACAGAAAAACTATGTGCAGCATGTGATGTGGTGTGTGGGATGAAGAGAAGACGGAGGGGTGTGCAAGGAACAGCGTGGTGGAATGAAGAGGTGAGACAGGCTGTGGCACAAAAGAAGAAAGCATACAATGAATGGATGACAAATAGGGGTGTGGAAGAAGTTGAGAGGTGGAAGAAAGAGTTATATGTAGAAAGAAAGAGGTGAAAAGATTAGTAAGAGAGAGTAAGAAGAGAGCAGATGAGGAATTTGGAAGGAACTTGAGTGTAAAGTGGAGGGACTGTAAGAAAATGTTCTGGAAAGAGGTGAAAAGAGTAAGACAGGGTGGAAGTGAAGTTAGAAGGGGAGTCAAAGATAAAAATGGTAGATTACTAGTGGAGAAGGGAGAAAAAGTGAGCAGATGGAGAACACTTTAAGGAATTCTTGAACATAGAGGATGGAAGTAATGCGAGTATAAGTGGCTGGGGAATGGCTGGGAGAAGGAGGGAGGTGAGAAGACAGGAAGAAATCAGTAGGACAGAAGTTGTGGAAGCAATGAAGAAAGTTAAATTGAGGAAAGCCCCAGGAATTGATGGAGTGTGTGGTGAAATGCTGAAGTATGGGGGGAGAGATAGTAGTAGAATGGATATAGAAAGTGTGTAGATTGGCCTAGGAGGAAGGTAGAGTCCCAGAGGATTGGAAGTCAGGTATAATTATTCCCTTATACAAAGGAAAAGAGGAAAAAGAAGTGTGTGGTAATCACAGGGGCTTCTCTCTTCTTAGTACAATAGGAATAGTGTATGGTAGGATACTTACTGTATTGACAGAGTTAGAGAAAGAACAGAGGAATTAGTTGGAGAAAAACAGGGAGGCTTTAGGAAGGGAAGAGGTTGTGTAGATCAGATATTCATTCTTAGGTCTTTAGTGGAAAAGTTTCTAGAGAAGGGAAAGAAGTTGTATGTGGCTTTCATGGATTTGGAGAAAGCATATGACAGGGTGGATAGACAAGGATTGTGGAAAGTATTAAGAATATATGGAGTAGATGGGAAGTTGTTGAATGCTGTGAAGAGTATATATGATGGTGCTAAGGCTGCAGTGTGTGTGGATGGTGAACTGAGTGAATTTTTCTCTTTGAAGGTTGGTTTGAAACAGGGATGTATCATGTCTTCATGGTTGTTCAATCTGTACATGGATGGGGTAATAAAAGAGGTACAAGGTAGGGTAGTGGATGTTGGAGTGGCCCTGGTGAGAGAGGGTAGTGTTTGGAAACTCCCTGTACTGTTGTTTCCAGATGATACTGTGTTGTCGAGTGAAGACGAAGGAGAGCTGCAAGGCTTGGTGGATGAGTCTAGGAGAGTGTGTAAGAAACAGAATCTAAAGGTGAATGTAGGGAAGAGTAAAGTGATGGTCTCTGGGAGAGGTGAAGTCAGTGAATGTACAGCGAGGTTGGAGGGTGAGAAATTGGAAAATGGGAGTACGTTTAAGTACTTGGGTAGTGTGATGAGTAAGGATGGAGGTTTGGAGGATGAAGTGCTTGAAAGGGTACAGCAGGGAAGAAAGGTTGCTGGTTCCTTGAGAGCAGTGATAAGAAACAGGGAAGTGAGCATGGAAGTGAAAAAGTTACTACATGACAGTATTGTGATACCAACTCTAACGTATGGATGTGAAGCTTGGACGTTGCTGGAAACACGCAAGTCAAGAGTGAGAGCAGTGGAAATGAGTTATTTAAGAGGAGCCTGTGGAGTCACATGGAGAGACAGGCTGACAAATGAGGATATAAAGGAGCATTGTGGTGTGGATGGGGATGTGATAGGAAGCGTTAGGAGGAATACACTGAAGTGGTTTGGCCATGTGAAGAGGATGGAGGGTGAAAGACTGACGAAGAGAGTGTATGAGAGTGAGGTGGAGGGGGGAAGGGGAAGGGGGAGGCCGAGGATAAGATGGAGGGATTGGGTGGAGAGGTATATGAGAGAGGGGGGTGTGAGTTGGAAGCGGGGCAGTGAAATGGCAGGGGACAGGGCAACATGGAGGCGATTTGTTTGTGGCCACCCCGAACGGGATCGAGACATCTGGCAATAGATAGATAGATAGATTGACTTTCCTCACCCAATTATCATCCCCCATCCTCTCCACATGTCCAAAGCATCTCAATCTACCTCTCCTCATCACAACACCAATACACTCCGGTCCCATCCTACCTCTCAACTCTTCCATCGTAAACCCAGCCCCCCCCCCCCCGACCTTGCATGCAGGGACGCACTACACATCCACCTAATCATTGTCATTTCTGTACATCTGAACTGGCGAACATCCTCCTCCTTTACTGCCCAGGTCTCACTACCATACAACATTACACTCCTAACACATGCTGCATACAAAGACCCCTTAGCACGTAGGGAGAGCCCTCTCAATGTCAGAAGAGGCAAGAGCTCCCTTAACTTCTTCCAACCACTTCTCACCCTAGCCACAGAGCTACCTCCAGATCCACCTCCAGCACACAACATGTCTCCCAAATAACAAAAATCTTCCACACACTCAGGAGATTCACCAGCAAGTTCAATCCTTTCACGCCTGTCAATCTCCACCTGATCTCCCCAACACACCGTACACATAAAATCAGCATTATCTCACAGTCTACCTCTGATACCACTACATCTCTTGTGCACCCATTTATCACAAACACCGCACAAGATAGAATCACTTCCCACGCCCTTGTGGCAAACTGCACATGGCCACTCTCCCTCATCTTTGACAGTACTGCCACCAACCCTAGATATCACTTTTGTTTTATCTGCATTTACCCTTAAACCCTTGTGCCCCAGACCATCTCTCCACTTCCTAAACCTTTTCTCCGCCTCTCTTTCGTTCTCTGCAATCAACACCAAATCATCGGCATACAACATCTCCCACGGGAGTCCGTTTCTAGAGTCACGTGAAAAGGCTTCAAGTACCATGACAACAACATGGGACTCAAAATTGACCCCTGATGCACACCAACATTCACAGAAAACTCATCACACAAATCTCCGTTCACTCTTACCTGGGTGTGAGCACCCATATACATAGCCATAACCACCCTAACCAGCCACTCCTCCAAGCCAAGCTTTCTCATTGCCCACTTCACCACCTCTCTAGGGACTCTGTCAAAGGCCTTTTCCAAATCAACAAAAACAAAATACAGATCTCTTCTCCTACCAATATATTTTTCCTGAAGCTGTCGAACAATAAATATGGCATCAGTGGTCCCCCTACCTGGCATAAACCCAAACTGCATCTCATCAATATTCACTCTTTCTCTCATCATACCTTCTAAAACTCTCTCCATTACTTTCATTATCTGATCTAAAAGCTTTATACCTCTATAATTTCCTCTTTCCAGGGCATCACCCTTCTGTTTATACACATTTACAATTACACTCTTCAGCCAATCATCTGGGACAACACACTCATAAATAGTCATATTTATCAGGTCAGTGACTAACCTCACCCATGTATCTCCTGAGGCCTTCAACATTTCGGCAGTCAACCCAGACACACCTGCTGCCTTCCCCACCTTCATCCTGCCTATTGCCTCACTCACAGTAGCAGCATCAATCAAAGGCCAAGGGCCAAACACTGGTTCTGCTGGCTCCAAACCTTCCCTGTCCCAGTCAAACTCCTCATTCAACAATCAGCTTTAATGCTCTCCCAGTGCATCTTTAATATCCTCACTGTTCACCACTACCCTTCCTTCATCATTCTTCACACACTGCTCGCCTATAATATCCCGATTATCCCTCTTCATCTGATTTGCCACCTTAAACATCACATTTTTCCTTTCCCCATGATTTAGGTTATCAAGTAAAAGTCTCTGTGACTCAGACCTCGCCCTGCATACCTCTCTTCTAGCCCTATGCTTGGCAGCCAAGTATTCCTCCTTGCTACCACACTTCTTCCATTCCCGGAAAAGCCTTCTTTTCTCCTTAACTGCAGCTTCTACACCCTCATCCCACCATCAAGTTACTTTATGTCTTGGTGGTCCTCTTGTCCAACCGCATGTTACATCAGTAACTCTCAAGAGATTGTTCTTGAGGGCTCTGTACAGTTCATTAACGCCTCTGTCTACAGCTCCCTATTCAGCCACCACTCTCCTCATCTCGCTGTAGAAGGCATCCCTTACTATTGTACTTGGTTTTTCAGCTTCCATATTTTCCTCCTAGGTACATAAGTCCTCTTTTTCATCACTTGTTCTTTAAGCACCATATCACAAATCATTAGTTTGTGCTGCTGCACACACTCCTCACTTCCTATAACTTTAACATCCTTCACTAACCTCATATCAGCCCTCCTAACCAGAAAATAATCTATCTGACTGCTATTTCCCCCTGACTCATACATAATTAACTTACTCTCTCCTTCCTAAAATATGTGTTGCACACAATCATGTCCGTTGCCTCCCAAAACTCGAGTATCCTTTCCCCTTCCGCATTCCTTATACCATACGCACATCCCCCATGTACTCCTTCATAACCTTGTGCTGCTTCACCTACATGACCATTAAGTCCCCTCCCAAAACCACTATCTCATCATCCCGCATACCACCTATTACACACATTAAATCATCCCAAAATCTATCTTTCTCTGCTTCATCCAATCCTGCCTGTGGAGCATATGCCGATATAACTGCAGCTATCTTTCTGTCGAATAGAATTTTCACTACCAGTATCCTATCGCTTACTCTTAAAACATTCATAACATATTCCACCCATTTCTCCGCAACCATCACACCAACACCCCCATATCCATCTGTCCTCCCCTGCCAAAGCAACTTATAGTGACAGTCCTTCCCAACAATCTTTCTGGCTGATCCACCCCTGTACCGGACTTCCTGCAAACACGCCACATCCACCCACCTCCTACTGAATGCCTTAACAACTTCCCCCGCTCTTCCTCTCAAACTTCCCACATTCCATGAACCCACCCTCATCCCCCTGGGTGATTTACTGTCCTCAGACTTGCTTTGAAACTTATTCTTGCATTCTGTCATAGTCAGGATTAATAAAGGGGGATAGACATACCACAGGCCCCACTCTCTGCACAGTCCCAGTTCCAGGCAATGGATCTGGGACCCCTAGCCCACCAGCTTACCAGTGGCTGTGGTTGTGGCCTCGGGGCACTCTGCCAGGACAGCTGCAGGGACACCCTCCAAGCGTGCCTTGGCACTGCAACTATCCTGCCATTATAAACCCACTGATAGGGCAGCCTCCTAGGGTGCTACTTCCAGGTTCGAGCCCCTCTCTATTGGGTGGAAGCGGCAGCCTGGGAACAGCAATGCCCTGTACCCTCTAGCACAGGCCCGAGCCCCACCTTGCCCTGGACCCATGATCTATGCCGGCGGAACCCCCGTCACACCTCCCCCCAGAAGTCCACCACCAGGTAACAGGGGCAAAGTTTTCTGGCTGCATGCCCTTGCTGGTGCTAACCCCTCTAACGCAGTGGGATACGTTGCGTGAAATGTAAAGTGCATGTGGTGTAGTGCATAAGATAGTTAGAGCAAATGTTTCGGAGAGTATGCTGGACTGTAAAAACTGAAGGGGTAAAGAAAGAGTGTAAGTGTGTGGGGGGGTGGGAGGTGGGGGGCTTGAAGCAAGGTACAGTTACTCTCCAGTGATGGGAGATTAATGGGCATTGAAGGCTTGTGGCAGGAAGTGTATGGCAATGGATCTAAGGGAGTCACCAAGTAGAGCCAAAAATCAACTGCTGAACTTTAGAAGTAGGAAAAAGCAATCATTCAAAATTCAACCCAGTCTCAGAAGGACAGATGCTGCAAAATTCTTTGTGGTGGGTGTACATAAAGTAAAGAAAACTGGAATATCCTGTACTTATAATTTAAAAAAGAAACTTAATAGGTCAAATAATCATTTCATGATGCATAAAAGATACACTATTGACTCATTATTATCAAAGAGAAAGCATTCACAGTACATCTCCATAATCTAAAGCTCATAATACTGTCACACAGTACACTCTTCATTTTCTTGATTTATATAAATTACACAAAATACTTCAACATTTTATAACAATGCATCTAAGGCCTCAGACAGTGGCATATCAGTTACTAGAACTAAAGACTATAGTAATATATAACTGCAAATTTGAGAATGTATTTGAAAAGAAATGCATACAACATACATATCAAAATTCAATATCATAAAATGCAATCAAATCAGAAGGGTATAAATGAAAAAGGTTTCACATTTTAAACTCTAGAAGAGATGGAGTTTTGGTCTAAGAGATGATATATATTGTTTAAAAGATGTTAGTCTTCTATTGCAAAGAAATTACAATGAGAGAGAGAGAGAGAGAGAGAGAGAGAGAAAATTTTATCAGCAAATCAGGTCATGGAATAAGGAATTGTTAGTACAGCATATAATGAACTGAAGTAAGTGGTTACTGTAATAACAACCCCTTCATTATTATGATGTCTTTTCATTTATTAGGTTACCACCAGATTATTTTACTTCAGGTTTTCTGGTACTGAAATAAAGGAGTTTGCAAAAGTTATTTGTGACTAATAACTTCAAATTCATAGTAGGCTACTGTAATTAAGAACTCATGAAGACTACTACCTAAACCTTCCAGGTTACCACGCCTCCCCTAACCTGAGTAAAACCATCTGGAGGTAGCAAGACTGAACTAAAACATATTCTTGGGGAGAAGGGGTCAACACTTTTACAGCAATACTAGCAACTGAAATATTATGAACTAACAAAATAGTGCCCATAAAAAAAAACATCTTACATACTAAACTTTTGTTTTGTTAATTCATGAAAAACAATTAACCAAGAACGAAAAATACATAAACCAATAAACATTAATTACTTCATCCATCCATCATCCAATCCTATGTTACCCCATGAGGAGTGTAGGAGCCCGGGGCTAAGCAGATTGGTCCTGACGTTTAAGATGAGAGTGACCAGCCTCACTCATCGCTGAGTGGCATTACATGAGCAATAAACCCCAGTCACCCCTTGAATATAAACCTTCACCATCTCAATCCGACTGGAGCACCGTAATTATGCACTTAACCACCAGGCGCCATAATTTGGTTATATGGTTACCACCCAGCGTAGTAAATGGTTTCCTGGTGTACAGGAAACCATTTGGTTTGTCACTCAGTGTAGTCACCCACAGGCAGAAGGAAAAGGAAAGAATGAAGGAAAGAAAGACAGAAGAGGGAGTGTAAAGTCACCTGCAGGCAGAAGGACGAGGAAAGAATGAAGGAAAGAAAGACAGAAGAGGATGGTACACTCATCATTCAGTACTACAGTAATTAGGTCATAATTACTGTTATTTCCAATGACTAAGCTCACAATCTCAAAATCAAGTTGTAACTACTGTAAGGCACTACGCTCATAATTAAGACAAGTAAACTTATACTGGTAATTTCTTACATCATCACCCTCGTACCCCTAGTTACTCCTATAATATTAATACCAACACAGTTCTCTCTTATGGATGTAACTTGTGATTATCAGAACCACAAAAGAACATAAAACTTGTTATTCCTTTACATGAAACTTGTGCAAAATGTGCTAAGTACAATAATTAGTCTAAACATATTTGATATAAGAACAATAATGCATAATTAATGACAGTCAGGACAATTATAATGACTAACAAATGTGATCCTTCTCCAGGTGACTGATTATATTGCAAATGTGTGTAACTGCTCATCATTTTGATTTTTCTCTTATTCAGCGCAAGCACTTCTAAATCTACAGTGTATTGTCACAAAGCCATCATTCTGTTCTGTAAGAATTAGTAAGCACAGTCACTGAAAAATATAATCAAATTTTCTTTCACCGTTAGGAAATGTTAATATAGAAAAGATAAGGTTATTTTTTGATTGCACTGTACATAGCAGATGCCAAAGTATTATCCTGTCTACATACACTGGGAATTACACTGCACCCAGTACAGTAAATACGTGTAATAAAAAATTCTCAACGTGAAGACACGACAGTTCTACATATCAAGTTTGATAAGTATACTAATTTATCACTGAAATAGCAAGAGCAACTCTTCTCTTCACTATCATCATATAAAAGTGATGAAATGCTAATGTTAACAGTAATGATTTATTTTCTATCCTACAGACTAGATGGTTGTGATCAGTTGTTACTTTACTCTGCAAACCTTTTTTAAACACAGTACAAACACTGGATCATGTAAACCTACTAAAAAATTATTTGCCCTCCCTTGTGGTGTGATAAAATATGACACAAAGACCAAGTATTCAGAACAACAAACAGTACCATAAAAACATTGTTTCACTTCAAATAATTTCATAGCTCATCACATCCAGAGGTAACGAATAATTTACATGTGAGTATACATAGCATACATCTCAAGGGTAGCCATACAAGCATGGGAAGCACATTCTTCTGTGCTTTCTTCATGAAGCTTCTATCCAAAACTAGAGTAATATTTATATCACTGAAATTCTGGTATTGTATTTGATAAGAAATGCATAGAACATAGATATCAAAATTCAACATCATAAAATGCAATCAAATCAGATTATAACTGAGCAAAGTTTCCTATTTTAACCCGCCCCATCCCGACGTTTTAGGACCTTTTTTTTTTTGGCTCAAACATCCGCTTTTGGTGAGAAACATCGAAAATTCATAGACAAATCGCTCACCTGAGGTTTAAAATACGCGATTTAGGTACGAGTACTTCCTTACCCGACTGGGTTTTCTAACAGGCTGGTACCAAAGAAAATGAGTTCTATGGGAGGGTAATTATTTTATCCACTCATAAACAGTATTTATTTATTTACTTGGTACGAATTTATATGTAGTACAAGAGTATATTGGTTTTCAAACAGCAATATAGGCATTATAAGCACTGTGTCACTCACTAACTCATCACCATTCATGACCTATTTTTTCCCACATTACCTGATCATCATTTCCGACTGTTTCTTCCTCTAATGCTATGTAAACTTTGTCCTCCACATTGTCATCAATTGAGGAATCACTATGGCCCTGAATGTCTTTATTGGCCAGGTCACTGGTAACAGGTGAATTGCCAAGACAATGGCGTGCAGGGGGGGGGGGAGAGGTTATGCGGTATAAGGCATTGTTCCTGCTTGGCATCTTGTAGAGGAATAGAGGAAGGTGTCCCGTGTATACGTGCCAAAAATCACTCGCGAAAATTGAAAATTGTGCAAATTAGGAACCTTGCAATGTTGCCGCGTTAATTCACGTTGCCGGGACGGAGCGGGTTAACCTCCATGGAATTTAAGCGTAAGAGACAAAATATATTGTATAAGTGATGCTAGTCTTCTATGGCAAGGAAATTACATTCCCCAGAAAGAGAGAGAGAGAGAGAGAGAGAGATTCTATCAGCAAATCAGGTCATGGAATAAGGGATTGTTAGTACAGCATATAATGAACTGAAGTAAGTGGTTACTGTAATAACAACCCCTTCATTATTATGATGTCTTTTCATTTATCAGGCTACTACCAGATTATTTTAATCAATTTCAGGTTTTCTAGTACTGGAAAAAAGGGGTTTTCGAAAGTTATTTTTGACTAATAACTTCAGGTTAACAGTACTGTAATTAAGAAACTCATGAAGGCTACTACCTAACCTTTCCAAGTTACCACGCCTCCCCTAACCTAAGTAAAACCATCTGGAGGTAGCAAGACTGAACTAAAACATATTCTTGGGGTGAAGGGGTTAGCACTTTTACAGTAATACGTGTCAAGTGGGGTTGGTGGAGGATTAGTGCCCCTCCCTGTAAAACAATTAACTCTAAGCCCTTGGCCACCCCGTTTGGGATACATGGCGTCTGGCAATGAATGAATGAAAATGAAATATAAACTAACAACAAAGTGTCCATAAAAAAATAACATCTCATGTACTAAACTTAACTGTTTTGTTAATTTATGAAAATTAACGAAGAACCAAAAATACATAAACCAATTAATAACTAAACTCATCATTCAGTACTACAGTAATTAAGTCATAATTACTGTCGTTTCCAATGACTAAGCTCACAAACTCGAAATCAAATTGTAACTACTGTACTGCACTACGCTCATAATTAAGACAAGTAAACTTACACCGGTAATTTCTTACATCATCACCATCGTACCCCTAGTTACTCCTATAATATTAATACCAACACAGTTCTCTCTTATGGATGTAACTTGTGATTATCAGAACCACAAATGAACACAAAAGTTGTTATTCCTTTACATGAAACTTGTGCAAAATGTGCTACGTACAATAATTAGTCAAAACATATTTGATATAAGAACAATAATGCATAATTAATGACAGTCAGGACATGTATAATGCCTAACAAATGTGATCCTTCTCCAGGTGACTGATCATATTACAATGTGTGCAACTGCTCTTTGTTTTGGTTATTCTTCACTTTAGGGCAAGCACTTCTAAATCTACAGTGTACTGTCACAAAGCCATCATTCTGTTCAATAAGAAATAGTAAGCATACAAAGTCACTGAAAAATATAATCAAATTTTCTTTCACTGTTTGAAAATGTAAATACAGAAAAGATAAGGTTATTTTTGCTTGCACTGTACATACCAGATAGCAAAGTATTATGCTCTCTATACAAACTGAGAATTAAATCCAGTAAAAATAAGTAATCAAAAATACTCCATGTGAAGACATGACAGTTCTATTGTACATGCCAAGTTTGGTAAGTATACTCACTAATTAATCACTGAAAAAGCAATGTCTTCATATAAAAGTAATCAAATGCTAAAGTTACCAGTAATGAATGATTTTCTACCCTCCTCCAGACTGGGTGGCTGCAATCAGTTGTTCCTTTACTCCACAAACCTTTTTTAAAAACCGTACAAACACTGGATCATGTAAACCCACTGAAAAATTAATTGCTATTCCTTGTGGTGCGATAAAGTATGACACACAGACCAAGGATTCTGAACAACAAACTAACATACAAACAGTGTTTCACTTTTTCACATACGGTAATTTCATAGCTCATCGCATCCAGAGGTAACGAATAATATTTAAGTGAGTATGCATAACAAACATCACAAGGGTAACCATATAAATGTGAGAAGCACATTTTTCTGTGCTTTCTTCCCAAAGCTTCTATCCACCTCTTGACTGGATGATTGGAGTCAGTTCTTCCTTTAGTTTGCTGACCTTTTCCATAATAAACATCACATCTTGTGCATCATAGGCATCACAGGGGCAGCCATTTAAATTTGGGTAGCGCATTCTCCCAAAAGCACCTACTCTTGCCTCCACCTCCCTCACCAGTGGCATGGCAGTATTGTGAGCCAGACGGGAGCACAGTTCAGAAAGAGAGAGACCTTTCCAATCCTTGGAAGCATCTCGATCCACAGTATACAAGCATGCCCTCAAGAACTTCTCAGCAGCCTGTAAGTCAGGTAAAATAAAGGCAGATTTTAATTTCAGTTGTGTAGCCTTATTTATAATACAAACCAAATGCAACCAGACCTAACCCTGAAAGCTGCATAATGTACTTTGGTCCTAACTGGGAGAAAAGGAAAAACAGAGCACTGTATTTGCCCTCCATCATTACATAAGGCTTTGCTAGGTTTAATGGGGGATGACAATTGGGTGCAAAGAGTGAGAAGTGTGACCATTGGTGGTAGGGTTGTGGGGGGGGGGAGGGGGACTGGGATGAGGTCATAGTGTGTGAGCCAGGGATTTGACACTGAATAGGAGGCAATGAAATGAATTTTACATGTTACCAATTTCTCTATCAATACCCAAGCACCTTAATTCCACAGGAGGTGGCCCACTACAAAATGCTCATCACGCTGTTCTCCAATTCTGTACCTTGCTTCCTCTACCTCATGTCAGAACAAACTGCCTGCCATGCTGTTCTCTGACACCTTACTTCCTCTACCTCCCACCAGAACAAACTGCCTGCCACGCTGTTCTCCAACACCTGACGTCCTCAACCTCACATCAGAACAAACTGCCTGTCTTCCAGTTCTCCAACATCTTATTTCCTCTACCGCACATCTCCCTGTTTAGGTACCACTCCACCCCCTCCTCCAGTTCCCTTTCCATTTCATTCACATACACAATCTTAGTCAGTCACTCATTCTCCATTCCCTCAACATCATTAAACCATATCAGGATACTTCTAAATCTTTCCAGCACATCACCATCAACACCAAAACACAAACTTCCTCATTTGTCTGCCTGTTTCTAAACATAACTCCACAAGCTCCTCTCAGACAACTCAATTTCACTCCTCTCACTCTTACATTCTTCCAACCCGTTCCAGTCTTCACTTCCATACATTAGAGCAGGGATCACAATAAAGTACATACACTGAGGTGGTTTGGCCACATGGAGGAGATGGAGACCGAGTAAGTAGGAGTGTATATGAGTGAGTTGGAGGGGAAAGAGGGAGGGGAAGACCAAGGTTTGAGATGGAGGGATGGAGTAGAAAGATTTACAAGAGAGAAGGGTGTAAGTTGTGGGGAGGGGCAGCAAAATGGTAAGGGACAGGGTGACGTGGAGGCGAATCGTTTGTGGCCTCCTCTTACAGGATTGAGGCATCTGGCTTTAGACAACAGATAGTTTTAGTGAAATCTCTCCACATTCACTTCACAAGGGTGAACAATAATTGAGATGAGAGTGCACACCTCGTGTAAATTATAGCTAACTGCCTGTCAGTGGAGAAGTTACAGATTCTGTATAATAATCCAAACTTCTTAAGAGACGATTTTAGTAAGTGGACTAACACGAGAGATCCAACTGAGGGTACTGTTAAGCAAAACACCGAGAATTTCAGTGCTTTTAGAGATAGGAATATTGATTGCATTTGTATTGCACTGTTTATAATGGCTCCAACATGCTTGTATGAGTTGGCCTTGGTCACCTAATGATGGCTCTTCATGCAGTTCAATCTCTGGCAGCCTCCCTATTCAGTCCCTTATCCCTAAGGTCACATGCTATGACTTTGTCTCTGGTCTTTTTCGATCCGTCTCTAGCATGTCTACTCCTGATTTGCAACTCCTAACTTTTTGTGCCTGACCATCATCATTCTCTCCACATGCCCAAACCATCTAAATCTACCCCTCCTCATCACAACACCAAGACACTCTAGCCCCAATTCCAGCACATAGCATGTTTCTCAAGTAATAAAGCTCTTCCACACGCTCAAGAGACTCACCAGCAAGATCAATCCTTTCACACCTGACAATCTTGACATGCTCTCCCCCGACACACCACACACACAAAATCAAAATTATCTCACAGTCTACCTCTAATACCACAGCATCTCTTATGCATCCACGTATCAAAAATACTGCACAAGATGAAATCATTTCCCACACCCTTGCAGCAAACCACACATGGCCATTCTCCCTCTGCTTTGACAGTACCGCCACCAGCCCTAGACACTATCTCTTTTGTTTTATCTGCATTTACTCTCAAGTCTTTATGCCCCATACCATCTCTCCACATCCTAAATCTTTCCTCTGCCTCCATTTCACTCTCTGCAATCAACCCTAAGTCATCAGCATACATCTCCCATGGGAGTCCATTTCTGAAGTCCTGTGAGAGATTTAAACACCATGATAAACAATACAGGGCTCAGAAGTAACCGCTGATGCATGCCAATATTCACTAAGAACTTGTCACTCAACTCCCCTTTCACTCTCACCTGGGAGTGAGCAACCACATACATAGCTATAACCACTCTAACCAGCCACTCCTTGATCTCAAACTTTCTCGATGTCCACTTCACCACCTCCCTAGGGACTCTGTCAAAAGCCTTCTCCAAATCAACAAAAACATAGTACAGCTCCTTTTTCTTTCCTATATATTTTTCCTGAAGCTCTTGGACAATGAATATGTCATCAGTGGTCCCTTTGCATGGCATGAACCCAAACTGCATCTCATCAATATTATTATTATTATTTTTTTTCATCATCCAATCCTACATTGCCCCATGAGAAGCATAGGAGCCTGGGGCTAGGCAAGTTGGTCCTAACATTTAAGATGAGAATTACCAGCCTCACTCATCCCTGAGTGGCATTAAGTGAGCAATAAACCCCAATCAACCCTTGGATATAAACCTTCACCGGGTCAATGTGATTGGAGCTCCGTAATTACCCACTAAACCACCAGGCGCCAAAACTTGGTTATATGGTTACCACCCTGCATAGTAAATGGTTTCCTGCCATTTGGCTTGTCACTCAGTGTTGAGTCACCCACAGGCAGAAGGAAGAGGAAAGAATGAATGACAGAAGAGGGAGTGCAAAGTCACCCGTAGGCAGAAGGACAAGGAAAGAATGAAGGAAAGAAAGACAGAAGAGGATGGAAGGAAAGAAGGATCACTCCCTAATAACTTCCAGAACTCTCTCCATTACCTTCATTATAAGGTCCAAAAGTTTTATACAGTAAAAGTCCAATTCTTCGGCATCCAATTCCCCGGCAAATCTGACATTTCGGCAGTTTTGAGAAATAGTCCCATTTACAAAAGTCTCTGATCGTTCGACAGATTTTCCGATTTTTTTCGTCAGTCTTGAAATTCTCCATGCGGTTCGCCAGCTAGCTACCCGCCTTAGTAAGTGAGATGGTGGAAGTGATGGAACGAGTCTACCACTGCCATGAAGCTCAGAGGCTAGCTCTTTCTCCCATAGCATAAAGAGAGGACAATCATGTAGTGAGTCTAGCAAAAAAAAGCTGCCAAGAAAGCTACATCCTCTGCTGCTCCCTCCTTTCCATCACCAACAGCAGTCTCTGAACCTCAAGCTCTACTGCTGCAGCAACAAGGAGAAGAGTCCTTAGAACCTGTTGCAGGACCCTCTACTGCTGGGGACTTCTTCCAGCAGTAGCCGACTCCAATCAACCCCTTCTATTGTACATATGTAAATAAGGAACCTACTATAAGTTTAGGTAAGTGCATGTGAACTTGTAGGCCTACTGTACCATTACATTTATATACAGTATGTTCACTAATTTCTTTATTTTTCATATTCATATATAGTACTGTATTCATTACAGTATTGTACAGTATCAAACAGTATACAGTACTCTCTCCAAACACATTTGTAATGATATGAGTAGTGATGATAGTGTTCACCGAAACATATAAGGTACTGAGTGGGTAGGGTTTTTGATAATTGGGCAATTTTGATTTATCGGCACTTGCCTGGTCCCATAGATGCCGAAAAATCGGACTTTTACTGTAACTCTATAATTTCCTCTTTCCAAGGCATCACCCCTCCCCTTGTACACATTTACAATCACACTCTTAATTATCAGGGACAACACATTCATACATAATCATATTTATCACTAACTGAACCCACTCCTGTATCTCCTGTAGCCTTCTGCATTTAATCAGGCATACCTCTCCACACGATTACAGAAAGTACAAAAATTAAAATTGTAAGAAAATACTGAGTTCGTTTTGATCCATTCTTCGTGATTTGAACAAGCATATAGAAGGAAATTATTTCAGGTCTCTGACATTTTGCACATTTACTTTTGATGTGGAAGAGCAATTTTTGCATGCTATTATGAAAGAAAAAAATGCAAAAACCCTGTCCTACTATACAAATAATTATTTCACCTGCAGAGACTTTCACAAGTGGAATGATTTGATATGGCTTTCACTGACCCTCCTTCTTTAAGAGAATAAAATCAGCTGAAGGTTATAAGAATAAACCAGTAAAACACCACTAAACTGAGAGGTTCTGCTCAAACAGAATAGAATTATGCATAGGTAAAAAGAATAAACCAGTAAAACACCACTGGATTGAGAGACTCTTCTCAAACTGAACAGAATCATGTGTCAGTAAAAAGAATAAATTAATAAAATAAATTACTGTAGTCACATGAAAGTGCTGAGGCCTACCTGATGTGCAATATAGATGGTCCAGCAGGCAGGTCCACCAACACGTCTGGCAGCCTCATCTAAGTCATGTTCAGCATGCCTCCACCATTTCCTAGCCTCACATTTGTCTGACCTTCTCCTCCTACTGTCCCATGATGTGCCTTGGGAGGATCTGTCACTTCTACCACCATATCTATAATGAGCACCACCAAATGTTCCACAAGGCCCAGTATACTGTGGTGATGGAGGTCTGAATGTGTGTGTGTAAAACTGGCTGGGCCCAGGTGGCATCTCATCATTCATTTCGTCATCAGCAGATATTGTCTCCCCACGTTCTAGTTGACCTACAAGGGACTGAAGATACTGGACCAGTCGTGTACACAGCTCAATCCGATGAGGGTTCTTATCAGGATGCCACTGGAACATCAAACGACGTAGAAGATGACGCCTTTCTCTGTCATCATTCACTTGCCAAATCTGTATCACTTCCTGGCGTATCCTCCGACGCAGT
The DNA here is from genome assembly GCF_032717465.1 of Coenobita brevimanus. Taxonomy (NCBI): domain Eukaryota; kingdom Metazoa; phylum Arthropoda; class Malacostraca; order Decapoda; family Coenobitidae; genus Coenobita; species Coenobita brevimanus. The sequence continues at coordinate 17,545,033 of NC_136968.1, read as the reverse complement.
TCCTCTTCAGAGAATTCCTCTTCTGGATGGCTAGAAATTTCCTCTTCTGGATGGCTAGAAATTTCCTCTTCTGGATGGCTAGAAATTTCCTCATCTGACTGCATGACAGCAACAACAGGACCTGTTGACTTTCTGACAAATCTGTACAACTGATGTGCCTTGACTAAAGCATGACAGCCCTCTTCCCCACCCACACTAATCTCATAAATATCCATCATCTTACATAATGCACTCTTGCTCTCCAGGTGAAGCACTTCAACTATGATATAAATGTCATCCTCATCAGTTTCTCTACCATCCTCACAAAGATACTTTTTCATGCAAACAATTTCCCCCTCATGGAACTGCCCAAATTTGTTGTCCAAAAGGTAAAGGAACCTCTCCTCAAGATATGAACCCAAGTCTGTTTTGTACAACTCAAACCTAGAGTTTAGATCTCCATAGTCCTTGATCCCAATACTGTCAAGGCACCTGTGAATATCATGTGGCTTCATGAAACAGTTGCAAATACAAGAAAGATGGCATAATAACTCTGTATCTTTTATATCTAGAAGCATCTTAAACATCTGAGTCAGTACAGAAGGTATTATGTTACCTGGAATATACTGAGACAAATAGAGGGTAAATGTATGATCACTTCCAGTATTACTTTCCTGTATATAGTATTGCTTACACTTCACCCCTATTTCATCTCCATGAAGCCTTTGAGTAACCCTGACTTCCTTTAGCTGCTTCACAGAAATCTGATTAATTTTTGTCACAATTTCATGTTTTTCTGTTTGACAGAGTCCTACTGCATCCCTCACCTTCATGTGGTTAATTACCCTCAAAACTGCAGTCATGAAGGAATGGCAATCCAAAAATTCTTTAAGCTGAACAAATACTGGTGTGGACACTTGCTCCCCATCACTCATTAGTTCCTCCTGCACAACTTCTGACAAGAATTTTGGACGTAAATCATTTGGCAGACGTTTCACAAAATCACTGTTGTCCTTATTAATACCAAGTGCAACAAATCCAGCAAACAATGGTTCTTTGAGTTTGCCTTCTGTAGCAGCCATCAGCTCTTGATTGTCTGCTACAAACATCATGGAGGACTCAAACAATCTGCCATTTCTTGTGGGAAGATACAATACCTCTACACTAAGATTCTTGATATGCAGTTCATGTCTAAGGAGTCCTTTTAGAGCCATAATCATGCACTTAGTTTCTTCTGGGTGTAGTTCTTGCTGCTGACTGGCTCGATGCACTCTCTTCAGGACCTGTGCATAGGTGTCAACACTTGCACGCTGCTCCATCCCCAGTGCTCTGAAGGTAGTAAAATACTTACCATATCTGGAAGGTCCCTGGTAAAGATAGGGGACAATTTCTTCTTCGAGGTTCTCCACTACAAAACTAGCAGGAACAAAGGTTTTGTGAGATGGAATGTGAATCAATGGAACTTCACTTTGCTTAAAGTTGTCATAAATGGCACTACAGTTCAAGAGATAGTCATATACTGCTTCCATCACAATCTCTGTTTCATCTCCTTCCACATCCTCAGCATCTTTCATAACTTGACAGAGACTTGATATATGTTGTACAACTTTATCCTCTGGGGCTGTGTCTGGCACACTGAATTCTTTGATCAGGCGACCTGAGGTTGCATAAACTGGCAGTAAACTTGCAGTTGACCACAAAACATATTTAAACTTAGAGAGATAACCTCTGGAATAACTTACTAAACCTGACTGGGTTTTATAATGGGGTAACAGTCTGGTTACTGCACTAATTTTTACTGTGTGAGGTACCAAGAATTCCACCTCCTTCAGCTGAGTCATAGCAGTTCTCAGAGCATGACAGTTTTCTTCCAGGTGAGTGACAAGCACTTTAGATTTTTCTTTAACTTCACTGTCACTGGCCTTTAACATATGAGCAAACTCCACAAACTTTTCAGGTGTTACTGTGTGCACCATCCCAGCTAAGTTAAGAAAGTCTCTCCATTCACACATAGCCCATTTCTCTGGCACATTAGCAACCTTCATTACTGAGAATACCCTGTTTGTCGGATCATACAACTTGTCTGCAGTCACTAACATTCCATTCACTTCCAAAAACTTTGTTCTTTTAAGTACCGACACAACTTGTGCCTGGCTTTCAGTCCATTCTGTTTCATTTTTATACTGAAGATCATTTAGCAGATATTTCAAATGCTTCAGATGAATAGTTCTCTCACTTACTACCAGATCTGCAATGTGGGGCAAGATGAATCTGGCATATATATCCAAGTCTTCTGTGAGAAATCCTTCATCAATGTAACTATAAAGAGCACAAATATTGTCCGACATGGTGAACTTCAATATCACATACTGGTTATTCAGTGCAATTTGCTTCATAGAACACAGATTCATGGATTTTGATACAATCAACTTTTTACCAGTCAGAGAACAAAACTGACCAGCCACATCCTGAAAGATTCCAAGTGATGATATCTGCTGTGTACAAAGTGAATGCTTCCTACAGTGCTGCCCGAGATATTCCAGTATCTCTCTGGCATGTTCTTGGTTACCTTTTCTACCAATATGCAATGCAATGGCATCTTTAAATTCATACAAGATCTTTAACACTGCTTGAGGATCCTCCACTGTAGCAGCCAGTTTCAAATTATTTGGGATTACTAGCCCAGAATGGATCTCATCACACAACAGATACTGGTAACAAACTGGGAGACTCCGAAAAACTGAATCTTTTGGGAAGCTCGTGTAGTCCAGTGCCTTCCATGTTTTACTTACTGGTATCAGATGCAATAATCTCTTCACACTGACAGGATACAAAGCCCAGTTTCCTAAGTACCGCAGTATGTACTGCCTACCTTTTTCCCAGTTTACAGAGGTACCACCACTGTAATTCTTTGTGCCAAATTTCTCTTCTGTGTCATGCACAATAAATTTCCAAACATTCTTTACCCAGTTCAAGTTAAGAATGTTAGAAACAACCTTCGGTGGTACAGGTACCATGGCATCCTCACGGGTATACGAGGAATCAAGAATTGACGAGAGGTGAGCACTCAGATCTTCAATGGTGAACTGCTTCACAACATCTGCATCTTTAAAATTCTTATAATTTTCATAAATCTTTGAAATCAGAGCTTGATGCAGAAACTGTTCCCTCAGGTCTGGCAATAAAGTGCAGTAATATGATACAAACACAGGCTTTTCCACACTGAAATGCCTCAAGACATAATCATTTGTCAACAACAAAGGAAGGTTTATTATACTGGTCTCAAAATTCTGGTCCTGAGAGACATATGCAAGAACTTCATGAACATTTCCACACTCAAGAAAGGCTGTTTGTTTAACATTATGTCCCAAGACATACTTACATTTGTCAATGACATCTTTGTCCCAGGAGAGGAGAAAACCCAAAGAAGTGGCTGGGGTAAGCACAGGATAAGTAAACTCTGGATCTGCAGAAGCCATCTTCCAACTCACATCTCCAGTGCAAACTTTCATGCCAAGCCTTAATAATGTGTTCACAATCTTGTGTGATATCTTGTCATGCACAAAGTACACTGGGAATTCACAGCCATCCTCTCTGAATGCATGCCACTCCAACACTCCATTTCTGGGCTTCTCACATGGTTTGCTTGATGGCTGGTAAGCAAAGGAAGTTGTTACGTTTTCATTTTTGTCACTTTCAGGAATGAACACATCAAAGAAAAACATCTGTTGCTCTCTCACATATTCATAAAACCACTTAGTTAAATTCTTCCAGTGCTGTGAATGAATATTGCTACTGTCAGGCAAACGTTTGTAATATGAAAGTACCCTTCTACGATACTCTGCTTCTGTCATTAGCCCTGCACTGTCAGTACCTGCAGGGAATGTGTTGCTCCTGCAGTAGTCCAGGGCATGTACAGCAACAGGAACCAAAACCTCTTTGATAAGCCAGTTGTTCCATGCTGCCTTGGCATCACCCACACCATTCCAAAGGTCCCTTCGAGAGGATGTGAGAGCAAAGTGACCATTGATACTGAAAGGAAGACCTGAGGACACTGGCAATGGTAGGTAGCATGATGTTGTATGGACACTCTCATTCAGAGTCATTTTTGAATTCATCAGGAGGGCCACACTAGCATGAGGTAATAAACTCAGATTGCCATGACTGAAAGCATCCTTCACAATCTCAGGTGCAGTGTCCTTAGTCTCAGCTCCCAATTGCTGAGCCACATACCAGTTACTCTCCTTTTTGTTACTATCAGAAATCTTCATTTTGTATGCCTCCCTCTCCATTTCAGTATCATACAAGTGTTTACGACTTTCTTTATTTCCTTTCTTTCCAAGCAAAGCTCTATTCAGCATTTCACAATTTTTGGATATAGCAGACTTAACCCAATACTTAGTGTTTATTTCTCCAGCTTTGTTCACTTCCAAAATATGAATTTCACGTATATTCCTCAAAAACAACATACATTTCCTCATCTCTTTTTGAAACTCAAGCAGAATCTCTGACAGCTTGTAATTTGTCATTATGTTTTTGGAAATTTCAGAATTACTGGTGGTTCGTAATGGTAACCTGATAACAGTGCCTTCATCTCCTAACAACTGACTTTCTAAATATCCAAGGAAAGAGTGTGGATGATCTTTCCTCAAATCTGGCAGGTTTACCAACTGGATCCCTGGTTTGTCTCGAGTGGCTCCTGGGTCATAACGACAATGTGGATCAAACATGCAAATAGTTTCTCCATGAGGAACTTCTGGACCCTTCGTAAGAAAAGAAGGTGCATCCGTCAAGTGATAAACAGCATTGAATCCAATTCCATACTGCCCTGTACTGGCTGGGTCCTGCTTCTTGCTACTGTTGCCCAAATCCTGAATACTTTCCAGGTCTCTGGCTGTGAATCCCTTATTGTTAAATACTGTCAATGCTGGGCCTTGTAATGGAGCCCATTCCTTATCAAAAAGTTTATCCTTCGGAAGATCTCTTAAATCTTGGATAAAGGCAACTTTGGTGGCTCCAGCATCATCAGCATTTTGCAACATCTCCTTCATAATGCTACTGTCACACGGGTAGTCCTCAAGAATGTTTCTTAATCGGATGGTCAGTGGTTCACTTTGACCAAAGTGCAGACGGTTGCAAGAGTCCTCCAGCTGCTTCCTCGTCTTAGATTTAATTCTTAACCATTCCAACATTGTTTGTGACACTTTTATGCCTTTGTGTAAGCACAAAAACTGGCCTGAGCTCAAGTGTGCCCCATCGTCCGCACACAACTTGATGATAGGGTGTAAGCAGCCTTTAGTATCAGGTAGGTGAAGGGATGACACAGGCAGTTCACTACACTCAGACTCCATTTCCCTTGATTTGAACAACTCACTAAGGAGCTTTGACACCTGCTTTACTTCTTCATCATCGAGTTCTTGTAGGCCATAAATTTCTTTTTTTCTCAACAGAACTTCCAGCACTGCTCCATACGTGAAGCTAGTTTTAATACCTAGGGTTTCCAGCATGAGTTTATATTTTTGAAGACCTTCTAATGATGCTGAAAACAGATCAGGAGCACAGTCAACATCACTGCTAAGAGCAAACAGCTCTGGCTCAACAAACCCATGTTTAGTCGTCAAAAGAATTTTCTTATTCCTCAAATTTGAAAATTCAGCTTGCATCTGAGGATTTCCTTGTGTCAAAACCTTATCCAAGTGGTTATAAATGGAATGGCACCAACCAGTCAGTTTATCATCTCTGTCAGTAGATGCAGCAAAGATCAACAGCTGCTGAATCACTGACTGGATGGGCAAATGAAGAGGATCAATGACAAGGCCAAGCTTCTCCAGAACAAATACTTGTGAACTATTACAAACTTTCCGATTGAAGTGTAAAACTACATGGTTACTCCCAACTAGTGCTTTGAACTCTGGCAAATACAAATCTGAGGGAGCTGCAAATGAAACTGATTTCTGATGGGAAGCATGTCTGCTACTAGAATGGTCAGCACAACATTCTGATTTTCTCAACTGAGGTGAGTCCCCTTTCCATACATATTTCCAATCACCTGGTTTTTCCATAATAGGCAAAAATGGAACAGAGTTCACCTCAGAGGCTATAGTCCTTTGTTTCTCTTCCTCTGTAGTCCCAATAAACAGAAAAACTTCTCTGGACCTGTCTACAGCACACTGGTAACACTCTAACTGGGTCACACTACCAGCACGCTCACACACCCAGTCAGCTGGGATAGAATCTGTCTTCATACCAAGGTCACGGAGAGCACTACACCTTTCTCTGGTACTTATAAATATATCCTCTGGGAACCTCTCGTCTGATATACTGTACATTGCTGCCACTCGACTCTTTGGTTCAATCAGATCCTCTGGCGCCCTCAGCTTTCCATTTGGACGTGTTGGTATGCAAGCTATGCCTTTCAGGTCTTTCAAACACGCACTTCCCATGTCTAGAAGGTTCAGTGTCAATGTATCTCTCTTTTCTGGTGTTACTAATTCACAGTTTATGCTTGGAATGAAATACTTCAGGTAAAATGCATCCTGACTGATACAGAACTGAGATATCGATCCACTCTGAAATCCAGCCTGAACTTTGCCTGGCAGATCAATCATGTGTTGTTTGCCAGATTCATTAAGGATGTTTTCCATGTACTCAAAGGCTACACTGCTAATATTTTTACACCTCTGAAAGGAGTTTTCAAAGAAAAGACACTGGGATAAAGGATGCCAACCACAGTTACTACGAAACACCTCCAATTCATCATCAATAATTGAGTTGTAGAATGACTGAATTAGTAAGGTCATTTGGCCATCATTCTTTGACTTGAGAGGCCAGAGTGCATAGTACAAGGTGTCAGAACTCAACCCTAAGGAGATAAGAGTGGATATGAGTGTATGGTAAGCTGCACTGACTGCATCTTTAACAACTGTAGTATTCCAGTTCATATCCTGTCGGTCATCAACTGTTTTAGATAGCAAGGCTGTGCGGTCAGAAGCCACCTCAAAAAAACCATTTATCTGTACTGGTAATGGTGTATTAATAGGTAATGGTAAAAAACAATGCAGATGACTTTCACTGTAAAATCCATGGGGCAGGTCAGCAAGAAGCCTTGGCTTCCAACCACCAGCACAGCGCACAATTGGGGCTGACACTGCTGCCAATGGCAAGGCCTTCCCAGACAGTCCCTCTGCCAGATGACACAGATGACCCTTACCAGAGTGCCATGATGTTAACCAAGTGACACTGCAGGTGCCTACATTTCCTCCACACATATCCTTGCATGCTGGGTAAGTCTGCACCTTAATGTTGGAAATAACTGTATCCTCATACACTTTTCCAGTCCACTGGAAACTGGATGGTCCCCTGATGTATAATGCATTTGCCTCATTCATTGGGGTTTCTTGACTGTTTGGTAAACATTCATCCTGAAGTATATGACTGCTCTCAAACAGCACTTGCATATCAGTGGGAGAGGATGTGCTGTTAGCAAGGTGATACACTTTAATCTGTTTAACATTCTGGGTAAACAACAAAAGCTCACCAATAACTTTTTGAAACATCTTCAGCAGCTCAACCATATCCTCATGCTCATATGATAAATTACTGATCTTACTGGTGGCTGCCTGTGCTGGGGTTCTCAGTGGGAACCGAAATAGAGTGCCATCAAATTTGTTGGTTTTCTGGAGTGTACAGCCAAATACATGCTCAAATGGCTTAAACTGTCCCTCAAGTTTTCTTAACAAGTAACAATTCTTTTCATTATCAAATTTGTATCGTATGCCAGGGCTCTTGTTCACTGAGCCAAGGTGGGAAAGATGAGGGTCAAATATCACAAAACTGCACCCACTCACAAAACTTGGAATATCAGTCAAATTGTATACTGAACAAAATCCCAGACCAAATTTTCCAATTTTGGTTGACTGAAATTCTTTAGTTCCACCTCCAAGTTCACGTAAATTGTAGAAATCACTCTCTGTGAATGAGGCATTGTTGTATGCCCAAAGTGCTGGACCTTGCCACTGTTCTAACTGCTGACTTAACAACTTCTTCCTGGCACTTTCATTTTCTCTTTCATCATATAGAAACTGAACTGTAGTGGCACCTGCATCATCTGCATTCTGTACCAGTTCCTTCAATACAGCCACCCCATCACGGTACTGATGCAGCAAGTTGCGCAGCCGTGTGGTAAGTGGCTCTCGCTGACCCCACTCCATTACTGCCACTCCCCCTGCTGTCAAATGCTGATTTAGCTGCTTTACACCAAGACTATGAGCAAGCTTTGGTCCTACTTGCCTGTGAACTACCCTAACACCCAATTCATCACCACTCAGCCAATCACAGCTTTGATCAGAGTAAGAACACTGCTCCATCTCCACCAGTTCCAGCTTATTTTCATTTTCTACTGGCAGTAGCAACTGTGATGGATCAATATCACTTTTCGAGTTTACTAATTTTTCCAACACAGACACAATCAAACGAAGGTCATGGTCTACATCAACTTCTACTTGTGTGTTATGGTGTTCTTGAATTTGTTTAAGGAGCTTCAGGTACAACTCCACACTCTGATTACTGAAACAACCCAAAAACTGGAAGAGGTGTGTATACTCTTGCAGCTCATAAGGTATACAATTCATATATGGCAACAGCTGTAAATCATCTTGGGCTGTTCTTAAGTACACCTGACATGGAAGCTTGAAGCCATTTTCAGTGAATATACAAGGCAGTGATGACATAGACCTCAGTTGGCATGCCTCTACAGTATTTAGAAACCTAGACAGGTGTTGGTAAATATTCTTAGCCATTCTCAGTCCTACTGCAGACAGTGGGCTGGCTATCAAAAAATTCTGAACGTGTTTAAGAAAACTGTTCACATCTGGATCATTTTTCCAACCAAAACCTGCTGCCACATTAGGGAAATGTGAACAATCTACAAGCTGTACGACTGAGCCCAGTGTATCTTGGTATTTGTTGAAGTCCTTGACAGACTTTGGAGAAAGAAGGCCAGGTTGTGTGGCCCATGTCAGTGTAATGGGGTAATGATTAGGCTTGGTTGCTATACCATATACAAATGGCACATCCTTTACTGCATGACACACCTCTTTGCAGTCTGCTCGTTGCTCCAGTGCTCTAAGCAGTGCAGTGGATTTCCTTGTCTTCTCCTGCTGGGATAAGGTGGAGGTTTTTATACGAGAAATTGCCTGCACCAAAACACGCCGAGGCATATCCACCACTCGCTGCAGCCCCAACTGCTGGAGCACAGGAAGGTGCTTGCTATGCCTGTGTGAGGGTGTCAAGTCCTCCCCAATGAGGGCATCAATATTAGGATCCAGGGGGTTGTACAGCTCCATTGGCATGTGAAGGACTCCATTAACATCAGGTACAAACTTCAATAGCTGTAACTTGCTGAAAATGTTGTGGTTGGCAATCAAACTCATATCACTCAAAATATACATGGCTAACTTTACAATGTCCACGTCAGAGTAGTTGTGGTCCAGTGCTAGAAGACACAGTTCTTCCTTTGAGATCTGTGTGGCACCAAGCTGTTCAGCCAGACGCTTATGTTCAACACTTTGGGGTTCAAGGAGGAACTGAGGATAGTTGACAGGAAATCCACTAATATCAGGAGCTATTATTTTTACAGTCTCAATACATACACTTGTAGTAACTCCCTCCCTTCCAACAGCCTTGAAAATGTTCAGTTTCTGAAGAAGGCTTTTCAACATAGGCTGGAGACAGAGTGGGTCTATAGTGGTCACTAGACCATTACCCAGTGCATCTGACCTCTCGGCATTAAACATATGAGCAAGGTTCTGCACGTTGTGATGAATTAATACCTTTTGCAGAACCTGATTAACACCTCTGTTATCACTGTTGTGAAGGTAGGAATGAAGCTGGTAATGACGAATGTAAGGTGGAAGTTGTGGCACAACCTTTACACCCAGAAGAGTTAAAGCTTCTACTGCTGCACGTTGCAGTGGAGCTTGAGGACTGATCACCAAAACAGGGGAAGAGAGAGACAAGAGTGAACTTGAAGAAGAAGGGTCATGACATGAAGGTAACAAAGCCAAGTGAGTTACACTACTGAGCTCCACCTGCTGCAGTAACCCCCAAACCTGCTTTAACCACATTTCAAGTTGTTGCTGTGATGGGTTGCACTGTTGTACTTGCAATACACTCTTGCTTAGAAGATCAACAGCATGCAAATGGACATTAAACTGCACCAATTGGGTTGTACCTGTGAAGAGAGCATATGATTAGAGGGGGGGGGGGAAAGGTCAATTAAATATGGTATAAATTATGCAGTACAAACAAGCCCACAGATGCACGGAGCTTACGGTATGTACAGAGTGATCCATATGCTATGCATGCCTTTTTCTTACTGGTGACTTTTGTGTTTTGTATTGATGATTCAGTCAACATTACCCATGTCTACCCTGCTAGTTTCTTCTTCATATAATTTTTAAAATTCTTCACAGTGTCTGCCCATTTTATGTTCATGATTGCACTCTTAGGTTTCTACACTGATGTGGAGACATTCTATATTATATTGTTTCTTTCTCTTCTTACTCTTTCTTTGGTCCAAACAAGGTTTAATTTGGTGTCAGTGCTTTATTTCTTCATCATTTTGCTTCAAACTTCATAAAATCATTCCTCTGGACAAATAACCCCAAACACCAAATTAAAAAATTTGAGCCTTTTGACTTTTTCACTTCCTTTTAAGAAAGGAGAGCAATTTCCAAGGGGTCGATGAGGACTCTAAAATACAGAGTGCCTTCAACAAATGTATTTACCTAGTTGTGATATACAGGAAATGGGCTATGCTCGTGGGGTCCTGTCTCCGTGTCTCAACCAGTCAAACTCTGCTTTAAACTCATTTAAGTTTTTGGATTGGACAATCTATCCAGGCTATTCCACAGGTCAATACGGTGAACCCTTACGTTTCGTGTGATTTGGGTTTGCGAATTTACCTTTCGCAGAAAAGCTCAAAATTTCCTGGAACTTATGTCTTACGATCAAGAATTCACATTTCAAGTCAATATATGGGGGGCTGGTGGGCAAGCTGATTGTTAGCTGTTGTCCGCCATGTTGTTTGCACAGTTTTTGCCAGCTTTGAGACTGTGTGTGTGGTGCTCTGGTCGTGATCACAGCCACGGTCATTTTTTTTTTTTTTTTTTTTGCCTTTCCCTTCATTCAGTTACTATTCTCGAGTGGTCTACCTGTACTGTATTATTGCTGCCACTTCATTCACTGGAGGACCTGGCAATAGTGGTGATGGTGGAATACCAGGAAGTTCAAAGGATGGAGACACTAAGAGAAAAGAAAGCTGTGAGTATGAAGTCAGTGTGAAGATGAAAATGTATTCGGTAGTGGATAAGATGAAGATTTATCAGGCTGGTGATCCATTTAATTTTCCTTGACATGTTAGTCATATTCATATAAATGTCAGTTATTCTGGTATCCTGTTTTATAAGAATAATATCTCAAAACTGAGAAAATGAATGACTTCGGGAAGGACTCTAAGAGCTAACTGGATTTTTTATCTGAATTAATACTTTTTGGTTCACGAGATTCAGGATGTGTGCCAACCCCATGGTACCACTTGCATGTATAACTTAGAGGCTCACTGTACATCTATATGGAAAACTGTGTTTCTTCATATCCTTCAGGACTAGTTCCTGACCATCCACCTTTGCTGAACTTTTTCAGTGTCTCAGTTACACAGAAAGTAGGCCAGCATGCTCTCCAGTACAAATGTCTCTATCTTCACCAAACTACATGCACAGTACACACTACACTTCCTATTCAAAATTTACCCAAAATGGCGTCGTTTTACCAAGCCTCGGAGTCCCCAGGGGGGGGGACCATAAATGCCCCCACCATCTGCCCCTCTCCCAGTGACGACTCAAGATGCCTGGAACCACTGTCTGACTCTCTTCTTCTTCATTTCTGCAACATTCGCGGCCTTTCATCTAACTTTCGCTCTGTTGAGCACCACCTCTCCTCCTCTAAACCTCACCTTCTTTTTCTAATGGAGACTCAGCTGTCTGAGGCAACTGACAGCAAACCCTTTTCTGTATCCTCCTACTTTCTCTATACTCATTTCAAAGCCAAAGGTGGCTGTTGTGTATATATACGCAACGACTTATCTTGCTCTCGTGTTCCTGAACTTGATTCTTCTGAATTCTCCACACTCTGGCTTCGGCTTTCCTGTCATTCTCTGACTAAATATATCTGTGCTGTTTACTTATCCCCTAATTCTACTGACTATCAAAAATTCTTCGACTATCTTACTTCTACGATGGAACACATTCTATCCATTTCTTCTTTCTCTGAAATCTCCATTCTTGGAGATTTCAATGTTCACCACCACCTTTGGCTCTCCTCTCCTTTCACGGATCCACCTGGTAAACAAGCCTACACCTTTTCTATCCTTAATGACCTAGAGCAGCTTGTACAGCACCCTACCCGTATCCCTGACCGCCTTGGAGAGAGCTCCAACATACTTGACCTCTTCCTCACAACTAATCCTTCTGCTTACTCTGTTAATCTTTTCTCTCCGTTGGGCTCCTCCGATCACAACCTGATTACCCTAACCTGTCCTATCACTCCGGTACGGCCTGTGGACCCTCCAGAGAAACGTCGTCTGTGGCATTTTGGAGCCGCAGACTGGGAGGCCCTCAGGCAGTACTTCTTTGATTTTCCCTGGAATGATTATTGCTTCCATGGCCGTGAGCCATCTGAGTGTGCCTTGCGCATTACGGAGGTTATTCTCTCGGGCATGGAAGCATACATTCCTTTCTCATATCCTTTGACTAATGCAAGAAAGCCTTGGTTTAATCATGCTTGTTCTAATGCTGTCCGCAACAAGGAGAGGGCCTACAAAAGGTACCGGAGCCAACCCACCCCTGAATCACATCATCTTTACGTTTCTGCCCGGAATCGTGCTAAGTCTGTTCTTCGCTCTACTAAAAATAATTTCATCCATACTAAATGCTCTCAACTCTCCAACTCGAATTCTTCCCGCTCCTTCTGGCATCTTGCCAAAAATCTTTCTAACAACTTTACCTCATCATCCTTCCCTCCTCTTTTCTACTCTGATGGTTCTGTAGCTATTTCTTCTACTGATAAAGCAGATCTCTTCGCACAGACTTTCTCCTCCAATTCTACCTTAGACGATTCCGGTGCTGTTCCTCCATCACTTCCCCCTCTGACTTCCTCATGGCTGACATTAAAATTTCTTCAGTTGATGTATTTTCTGCCATCACTGGCCTCAGTACTAACAAGGCATATGGGCCTGATGGGGTCCCTCCTGTTGTTCTCAAGAACTGTGCTTCTGTGCTTACACCCTGCCTAGGCAAACTCTTCCGTCTTTGTCTGTCAACTTGTACCTTTCCTTCTTGCTGGAAGTTTGCTCTCATTCAGCCAGTCCCAAAGAAGGGTGACCACTCCCAACCCTCCAACTATCGTCCAATTGCTTTAACGTCCTGTATTTCAAAAGTTTTCGAGTCAATTCTTAATAGAAAAATTTTAAGGCATCTTTCCTATCACAACCATCTTTCCGATCGTCAGTATGGGTTCCGTCAGGGACGCTCCACTGGCGATCTTCTCACCTACCTTTCAGACTCCTGGTCATCCTCCTTTCGGGACTTTGGCGAAAGCTTTGCCATTGCACTTGACATCTCAAAGGCTTTCGATCGAGTCTGGCATAAATCTTTAATTTCCAAACTGCCCTCCTACGGTTTCTATCCTTCTATCTGTGCCTTCATCGCTAGCTTCCTTTCTGGTCGTTCTATAGCCGCTGTTATAGACGGCCATCGTTCTTCTCCTAGATCTATCAACAGTGGTGTTCCTCAGGGCTCTGTCCTATCACCAACTCTCTTCCTTTTATTCATCAATGATCTTCTAAGCTGTACATCTAACCCTATCCACTCATATGCTGATGACTCCACCCTTCACCTTTCCATTTGGTTCCCGCAACGCCCATCTCAACAGTTACTTCAACAAACAAGGGATGAGGCTATGGCACACCTAATGTCTGACTTGGCTCGTATCTCTGACTGGGGTAAAAATAATATGGTTGTCTTTAATGCATCTAAGACTCAGTTCTTACACCTTTCAACCCGACAAAATCTTCCACAGGTATACCCACTAATGTTTAATAATATTCAGCTTAATCCTACATCATCCTTGAACATGCTTGGGGTTTCATTTACTCGGGACTTATCTTGGAAAGATCATATTACATCTCTTGTAAAATCTGCTTCCAAGAGATTGGGTGTGCTAAGCCGACTCCGCTCTTTCTTTACCCCTGCGCAATTGTTGACTCTATACAGGGGTTCTCTCCGCCCCTGTGTGGAGTACAACTCTCATGTGTGGGGAGGCTCCCCTCATACAGCTCTTCTCAATAGGGTGGAGTCAAAGGCTTTTCGTCTCATTAACTCTCCTCCTCTTACTGACTCCCTTCAACCTCTGTCTCTTCGCCGCACTGTTGCATCTTTATCTCTTTTCTATCGCTACTTTAATGGTCACTGCTCCTCTGAACTGTCTGCTTGCATTCCTCCACCTCTACGACGGGCGCGTAGCACCCGTCTGGCAGCAGACTCTCATCCTTTTTCTGTCCAACTCTCTAATGCAAGAATTAACCGTTACTCCCAGTCTTTCATTTATGCAACAGGTCAACTCTGGAACTGTCTCCCTCTGTCTGTATTTCCTGCTGCCTATGATCTCCAGTCTTTCAAACGCAGTGTGTCCAGGCATCTCAAAATGATCGGATCTTGAATTTGGCTCTATATTGTATTTTGTTTTTCTCTTGGAGGGAACTGTTACTGCAGGCTCATGGCCTTTGGTTCCTTCTTCCTCGCATAAAAAAAAAAAAAAAAAAAAAAAAAAAAAAAAAAAAAAAAAAGGCAGTGTGTGTATTTACTTATTTGTATTTACCTATTTGCAGTATACAGGAATTGAGCAATGCTCGTGTTGTCCTGTCTCCATATCCACATTTATCAAGTCTACCTTTACACACATAATGTTTTTCTCATGCACCACCTTTTTGTCTAAATCGTTCCAAATACTTATGTATTTTACCTAATATACCTAATTGTGATAGACACGGAATGTGCTATGCTCGTGGGTTTCCATCGCTGTTTCTCAGTAAGTCAAATTTAGCCTTAAACTCATTTAAGTTTTTAGACTGGACGATCTCTTTGTCCAGGCTATTCCATAAGTCTATACTTCCGTAAGGAAAACTATATTTCTTGATATCCTTCAAGCGGCTTGACTTTTTCAATTTCATTCCGTGTCCTCTTGTTACTTTCTTATCCCATAAAAACAGATCTTCTTTGTCAATTTTATCTATTCCCACCATGGTCCTGAACACTGCAATCATGTCTCCCCTCTTTCTCCTTTCCTCTAAGGAAGGCAAATCCAGCTTTTCCAGCCTCTCTCTGTATGACAGGTCTGCCAGACTGGGGGCCATCTTGGTTGCTGTTCTTTGTATTCTCTCAATCTTGTTTATATCTTTCTTTCTGTGTGGGGACCTCACTACTGCTGCATATTCTAACCTGGGGTGAATCATGGCCACTATCAATTTTTTCATCATCTCCTCATCCATATAATGAAATGCTACTCTTATGTTAGTCAAGAGTTTATAAGTCTCTCCAACTATCTTGTCAATGTGCTTTTCTGGTGACAAACTATCTTGGACCAGCACTCCCAAATCTTCCTCTTCTCTCATTTTTGTGATTAATTCATTACCCAAGAAATAATTCAGTGATAGCCTCCTGGTACTTTTACCCATTTCCAATATTTTACATTTCTTTACATTGAATTTCATTTCCCACGTTCAGCTCCAATCATGTATCCTATCCAGATCCTCCTGCAGGATTTACAATCCTCCTCAACCTCTACCTTCCTCAAGATCTTTACATCATCAGCAAACAGACTTGCATAACTGTTCACTACATCTACCATATCATTTATGTAGATCAGGAACTTTACTGGCGCCAACACCGAGCCTTGAGGGACTCCACTTGTTACTTCCCTCCATCCAGACATCCTATCCTTTATTACTGTCCTCATCTGTCTGTCTCTCAAAAAGTCTCTCATCCATTCCAGAAATTTCCCCTTCAGTCCTCCTATATATTCTAGTTTCCACATTAGTCTCTTATGAGGTACCTTGTCAAAGGCCTTCTCTAAGTACACACAATCCACCCAACCATCTCTCTCCTGTACCACGTCAATTGCTCTTGAGTAAAAGCTCAACAAGTTAGAAACACATGACCTTCCACTTCTGAATCCAAACTGACATTCAGCCAAAATATTCATCTCTTCTAGATATTTTATCCATCTGTCTTTCAGGATTCTCTCACACAATTTTGCGACCATGCTGGTTAGAGACACTGGTTTATAATTCAGGGGTTCTTCTTTGTTTCCTCCCTTATAAATTGGTACCACATTTGCCCTCTTCCATTCTTGTGGCACTTTCCCCTCTTCCAGAGAACACACGATTAAACTGTAAATTTTATCCGCCAGTTGTTCTCTGCATTCCGTCTGTACCCAATTAGAAATTCCATCTGGTCCTGGGGCTTTCCTTACATCTTGAGTTTCCAGTAATTTATACACTTCCTGTACCTCCACTTTTACATCTTTTATCACCTGTACATTTCTAATCACTCCCTCCCCTTCCACAAACTCTTTTTCATTAGTGACAACCGATTGGAAACATTTGTTCATTATTTCAGCTTGCGTTGCTGCACCTTTATAGACCTCTCCTTTTACTTTCAGTTTGGTGATTCCTTCCTTTTGCTTCAGTTTGCCATTAACAAATCTATAAAACAGTTTGGGTTCATCCTTGCATTTGTCTATTATACCTTTTTCAAAATTCCTTTCTTCTTCTCTACATATTCTTGTGTATTCATTTCTAATTCTCTTATATTCTTCCTTTGTTCTGTTGTTACCTCTCTTTCTCCAATTGTTCCATGCCTTATCTCTCTCTTTTTTTGCTATCGTACACCTTCTATTAACCCCTTAAACGTGGATTGTCTCATTTGCGACGCTCGGCAAAAAGGACATAACGGCGGATCGCCGCATTTGCGATTCTAGTAAATTTTGAATAACCGCGGGCAAGCAGGCTCCAGCTGGTATTGTCTATCAGTACCACCACCCTTTAGCTACAATTAGCATACTTTACCTTTGTACTACTGACCTCAGTTGTTGCCAAGTATCGCGTTTCCCCCCCCCCCCCCCACGGCCCGGCCAGCCTGGCTGTGATACATGGCAGCGCTCTGAATGCTCAGAACTGTAAATCGGCGCTCTCCTCTCACAAGCAGTTTATGCTAATAGGAAACGCTTGTTTCCCCAGTTGTAACACTAGCTTTTTTTCTCACGGTTTGCCCCTGTTTAGCGTCAGTTTATCGCAGGCTTTCAAAGTGTCATTATGGCGAGTTCTAGCTCTTCCGAGTCAGTGCAAGCGGCTGACAGGAACGAGAATAAAGTGGCGGGCATAAGGCAGAATAAAAAGCGCGCCGTGGTGATCTTTTGGGAAGTAATATGATTGAAAATAATGTAGTATACATGTTTTAAGCTGTGAAAATGGAAATGTTTGTTGAGTGACGGGAAGACCGCCGCCGCGGTGCATGTCGGCCGTACGCTTCGTTGATTTTAGCCTTATTTTCAGTGCTTATTGTACAAATACGGATTCCAAACTACCTTTACGTTGTAGTATAAAGTTTACTGTGACAGAATGAGGCTGTGGTAGAGGGGAGACCAGGTTGCTGGAGGTGTGAAAGTGAAGATTTGGTTACACAACTTTGCAAGTCTCCACAAGTCCTTGGGTAGTCCACAAAGGCTCAACACCTGTCTCTGGAGAAAGCTGAATGTAAGTACTATCTGCCATACCAAGTATAATGTTCTAGGGTTAAACTCTGATTTTTGGCTAATATTTTCCTACAGGTACTCAGACCGTGATACAACCCCGCCACTCGGGGGGGGGTCGACTGTTCACGGCCGCGTTTAAGGGGTTAAACCACTCCTTTTTCCTGTTTTCTTTCCCTCTTACTCTTGGTACAAATTTTTCCACTACCAAATTATAGAGGCCTAGAAAGATACCCCACTTCCTCGGTATCTCTCGTTTCTCTGAATTTTCTCCAATCCGCATTTTCAAAAGTTTCTCAATCCTGTAAAATTTGCTTTCCCAAAGTTGTATCTTCCCTGTCTATGAAGCTCGTCTCTTGGCTCGACATTCCCTATTATCATCTAGAACTCAATGACCACATGATCACTTTTTCCTACAGGACAGAGATATTTCAATGATTCTATTACATCGGGTTCTTTGGTAAACAATAAATCTAACCTTGCTGGTGTGTCCTCACCTCGAAACCGTGTCTCTTCTTTGACCCACTGCGTCATCACATTATTCTGTGTGTGTGTGTGTGTGTGTATGTGTGTGTTCTTACCCAATTGTTCTTACCTAATTGTATCTTTACAGGAATGAGTCAAGCTCGTACTGTCCCGTGTCTTAAACCATATTTATCGTATATATCCTTAACCCCTAAAACGCGGCTGTGTACGGGCGATCCCCCTGCTGTGGCAGGGTTGTAGCGGGGCCTGAGTACCTGTGGAAAAGTATTTGCCAAAAATCATAGATTAACCCTAGAGCATTAAAATTTTTATGGCATATAGTACTTACATTCAGCTTTCTCCTGAGCCACATGTTGAGCCTTCGTTGACTACCAAAGGACTTGTGAAGACTTGCAAAGTTGGGTAACAAAGTCTTCACTCTCACACCTCCAGAAACCCGGTTTTCTTTCTACCACAGCCTCAATCTGTCACAGTACACTTTATACAACAACGTACAGGTTGTTTGGAATCCGTATTTGTAAATAAGCACTGAAAATAAGGCTAAAATGAACGGAGCGCACGGCCGACATGCAGCGCGGTGGCGATCTTCCCGTCAATATTGTCACATTTGCCTTTTCTCGGCAAAAAACACGTATACTACATTTTTTTTCATCATAGGACTTCGCAAACGTTTGCCTGTCACTATTACGGCCATAAAAATCACTGTCACTGCCAGTATTGTGGATTGGGACTGAGGAAGACCACCGCGGCGCGAGTTTATTCAGCCTTATGGCAGGCACTTTATTCTCGCTCCTGTCGGCCACTCGCACTTCATTTCTATCGCTCACTTTCACTGTATCTGTTCTTTTTTTTGCCTTATTCATCAGTGTCACTGTCCAGTGTTATAAAAATAATATTTTCTACACAACAAACTGTCACTGTCAGAATATAGAATAGGAAAATATGCTTTCATCTTCTTACACTGGAGTGACTGTCACTCGCAATACTTATATTATTACTATGTACAATTATTTACACCAAAAAACACTGTCACTGTCAGTGCTTTTACAAGTACATACACTAATTTACACTCATCAGGCTGTAACTGTCAGCACGTAAAAGAAAACTAAACAATATTATCACTGTCACTCTCAGTATTATTTCAAAGATTCTTACCCTTATTTTCAAAATCTACTTAGGCTGTGGTAGTCAAAGAAACATGGGTAAGCACAGAGGGGAACTTTGCACTCTTTGCACTGCAAGGAGGTGCGCCTAAAGGTTCTTTCCTGCCTGGTAGTGTGGCTGCACACATGACACCTCCTCAGTGCTTTCCCCCTCTTTGCAGTGGCTGGCAGTGGCTCCAGGCGGTGTCGCTGAAGGTAGGCCATACACTGTAGGCGGTCTGGAGGTGTGTGAGAGTGGCGTTTGGGACCTGTAGAAAGAACCTGGCCATAACGCTGAAGCAGCAGGTAGACACAAGTCTTGGAAAATCGTCTGAGAGAGTAGTTGGCTGGCTTCCTGTTCTTGATTTTATACAGGATGAAGGCGTTCAACATGCACATATCAATCAAGTGCAAGAACACCTTCCTGTACCAACGATGATTTTTCCTCAGGCAGTCAATCTCTCCAATCATCATATCAGACTTGTCCACCAGCCGCATATTGACGTTATAGTCAATGACAGCATCAGGCTTCATCACAGGCTCGCCAGTCCTTCTGTCGACCTTCCCTGTTGCCAGCATTTCACCCTTGTGTACTGTGGTGAGCATGTTCACGACTCTCTTATCATGCCACCTGATCGCAAGCATCTTGTCAGATTTCTTCAGGTGCACGTCTCCCCGCTTTGACTTTTCAGCCTCGGGGAAGGCAGGGTAATGTGCCCTTTTACTTCTGACAGTGCCACAGGAGCCGACGCCGTGTTCAGAAAGGTACTTGGCGAGTTTAGGAGCGGTATAGTAATTGTCCGTATACAGGACATGATTCTCGCCAAAGTACTTTTCCAAAAGCACTTTCACCACAGAACCAGAGAATCCAAGGGGGTCAGTCTTATTCAAATCGACATTGCTGGCGGTGTAAATGACGAAGTCAAGGATGAACCCCGTCTTGCAGTCGCACAGCACGAAAAACTTGATTCCAAAGCGGTGGCGTTTGCTTGGAATGTACTGGACGAACCGAAGACGGCCCCTGAACAATACCAAAGACTCGTCAATCACGACTTTCTTGAACGGGCGCAAGAACCTCGTAAACTTATCCTTGATCATGTTCAGGATTCCCCTCACTTTCCATAATGGGTCAGTTTGGGAAGGCTCATCATTGTTCGCGAAGTGAAGATAAGTCATCAGCTGCCTAAAATGATCGCGGCTCATGTATTTATTGAAAATGGGTGTTGGGCACAGCTCGTCGGAAGTCCAGTATTCTTCTAACTTGTGTTTCCAGTTGTGCGGCATTAGCAACATCAATCCAATAAATACAAAAAGCTCGCGGATCGTAAGAGGCACCCATGCTGCCATCCGCGACGTGGATGGCGTGGCCACCTCACCTTCTCCTTCGCGAACTGGAGCACATTGCCCCTCGTACCTGTTTGTCTCGGTACAGATGTGCTCCATAACCTCGTCGTCAAGGAAGGCCAACAGGTAGTCAAGGCATTCACCATCCTCGTCCACAGGGAAGTCAGCCTGAAGTCCACACTCACTGTCGTCAAAGGGCAGATCCTCAGGCACAAAATCTGATCCCTCTGACCACACGAAGGCATCCAGCGTTCCCTGCCTAGGCTGGGAGGTGCTTGGGGCGGCAGGGGGTGAGGCAGGTCGTGTGGGAGTGGGTGAGGCAGGCGGGGCAACAGTAGGTGAGGCAGAGGCTATCCCAGGTCGTGTTGGTGTTGTGGTGGTGGTGGTGGTGGTGGTGGTGGTGGGAGGGACATTATCACTGGGCTCAAGGTCACTCGCGGTGGCGTGACTGCTGAGTTGCCTAGTGCGAGTTAGCCTTATACTAGGGGACTTAACTCTACCAACACGAACACTAGGCCTACGAAAACCTCTCAAACGTAATGATGCTCGTTTACTTCCCTTTCTCGGTGGTGAAGGAGACTCCGACGACTCAGGAGACAGGACAGCAGAGGAGGAGGACGAGAGAACAGGGCTGGGAGTACGTGGCGGGCTTGCGGTGGCATGACGTGGCGTAGGGGACAATGGCGGTGAGCTGAGGTCACCGCTCCTTTTCCGTTTTTCCCCCTTCCCATACTCGAGGCCCCTTCTCACCGGAGCCTTCCCTGCTGAGGTGCTGGGCACTGACACAGTCTCCTCCGGCACAGAAACAATCACTTCTGGCCCGGACTCTGCACTGGATTGTGTGTCAGACTCAGCCAGGCTCGACCACACACCGACGTCACTGCCATAGTCCATTGAGGCTTTCAAAAGTTCTGAGGCTATTGCAGAGTCACTTAGCTCCTTAGTAGTTCCTGGTAAGGTTTTGAAGGGGGTTGAGGTCACAAAACCCTTTTTCAGAGGGCTAGAAGGCACAGACTCGGAAGAGCTCGAGTTGGACATGGTGTCACCGTCGCAGATTTGCGTGGACTGATGCTATTCTGGGGCAAACCGCGCGAAAAAATGACAGTGTGACAACTGGGGAAACAAGCGTTTCCCAGTAGCAAAAAGTGCTTGCGAGATGACGGCGCAGATTGACACATATCAGACGTCTGCGCGTTGCCATATCGCACGACGAGGGAGGGCCACGCATTGGTGCGTCGGCGGGTAAAAAAAATGAGACTTGGCAACAACCGAGGTCAGTAGTACAAAGGTCAAGTGTGCTAAACGTAGCTCACGGGTGGCGGGACTGATAGACAATACCAGCTGGAGCATGCTTGCCTGCGGTTATTCAAAATTAACTCAAATCGCAAACGCGACGACCCGCCGTTCTGCCCTTTGGGCCGACCGTCGCAAATGCGACGATCCGCGTTTTAGGGGTTAAATTTGTGAATTGTTTTGGCACACACTATTTCATTCGGTAGTGCATTCCACTGATCAATTGCTCTGTTTGGGAAACTGAATTTCCTTACGTCTTTATCACCTCTCTTCTTATGCAGTTTTTTGCAGTGTCTTCTTGCTGATGCTTCTCCATAATGAAGTAATCATTTATGTCTATCTTCTCCTTCCCTGATGTGCACTTATATAGCATTATCATGTCACCTCTTTTCCTTCTCTCCTGTAGTGTTGGTAGATTCAGTTTATTTAGTCTTTCTTCGTAGCTTAGGTCCCTTAAGCTTAGTATCCATCTTGTAGCGGCCCTTTGAACTTTTTCAATCTTGTCTATGTGCTTTTTGAGATGAGGACTCCAGACTACTGATGCATACTCCAGGGTTGGTCTAATGAATGATGTTATTATCCTTCTTAGCATGTCTTCATTTATGTATGTGAATGCTATTCTCATATTTGCAAGCAGTGTATACATGTTCCCTACCTTCTCGCTGATGTGGTCAGCCGGAGATAGTCTGTTATTGATGATCACACCTAGGTCTTTCTCTCTTTCTGATGTGTATAGGGTTTTATTTCCTAACTTATAATCCCAATCAGGTCTTTTTCCACTTTTACCAAACTTGATTACATGACACTTGTCCACATTGAATTCCATTTGCCATGTACTACTCCATTCATGAAGTTTATTTAATTCTTCTTGTAGCTCTTTACAAGAGTCTGTGTTAGTAATTCTCCTTTGTATTTTTGCATCATCTGCAAACATATTCAGATAGCTCTCATTTCCAGTGTTACTGTTTATATATCATTTATATACACTAAAAAGTAATCATTTATGTCTATTTTCTCCTTCCCTGATATGCACTTATATAGCATTATCATGTCACCTCTTTTCCTTCTCTCCTGTAGTGTTGGTAGATTCAGTTTGTTTAGTCTTTCTTCGTGACTTAGGTCCCTTAAGCTTGGTGTCCATCTTGTAGCGTGTGTGTGAGTGCGCGCGTGCGTGCATGGTGCGTGTGTGTGTACCCAATTGTTCTTACCTAATTGTATCTGTAATCCTATGTGTTTTAGAGTCGGCTTCCCATCCCTCTAACGCCTAGTGTGTAGCTGGGTTCTCTTTCTAAACCGGAGCTTAGACAAATAGAAGAGAGGCAGGACACAAAAATTCAAGGCAACAACCTTATATGTGTATTGCTAAATTCTACAGCAGAACGGGTAGATGTCACAAATACAGATATACAGTACTGGACAATTATAATTCTTAGGCCTAGATATGGGTTATTAGTACCGCACAGGATACTACTCAGGTCGAGATCGGGTAAGGTGAATAGCACTTAGGGCTGAGGGGTTATGCACTATTATTGCAGGAAGTCCAAGTTTTATATATTAGTGGAATTGGTGGTACTATTTCACTGTGGGTAATTATTACTTTAACACTAGGGCCTGCGTATGATCTTAGTGTGGTGTGGCGTTAGTATTTGGTAGCGCATTCACTGTGATAGACCCGCATTTCACTGCCTTGCTGTGTTCACTGTTTCCTTGCTTATTCTACCATTCTTTTATATTATCACTGATGCTTTTCTCACTGACTTCCTTTATACTGTTAATTCACTGTTCTGCCTTTACTTCACTGTGTCATGGACACTGCGCTTTCAGTGTCACTCCTTTCGGGTCTGGGCATTGTGGCGGTCAGGTACAAGGATGGTGGAGGTGGCTCTGCCTCACTACTGACAGGGCTGGGTTCTGCCGGGGGCCTCTGGGTTCAGGGACCACGGGATCAAGCGTAGGGGAGTCCTCTCTCGTCCGGGGCGGCTGGCGGCGAAGGGCTTGGGGTGGAAGTCTGGCCCTCAGGGCCGGGGCTGAAAAGCTCCCTGAACTTCTCGCTCAGGCACCTGACAGAGGACGAAGATCTCCGGCATCAGGGTGTAGGGAGGTCCCGCCTTAGGGTCCTGGGAGCAGTCTGGAGGTCCCAAGGGCTGTGGTCCCCGGCAGTCGGGGACGCCGTCAGGAGGGGGCTGCAGCGTCAGCCTACGTCGGGGTCCATTAGGCGAGTCCTCTCAGGAACCGGCTGCAGGAAGAAGAGCCCGGTGGTAGTCACGGGGCCTTTCCAGTACTCCTCCAGGCTAGGGGCCCCCTCTGGGTCGTAGGTTGGTGGGCACCTGATGGAGGAGCAGCTACCAGCCGTCTCCTACCATAGGGCCCGGCTACTGGCCGTGGCCTGGGGGAGGGAGCGGCTACAGGCTGACTCAGGGGCACCTTCAGAGCAGCTACAGGCTGTCTCCTGACGAAGGTGGGAGCAGCTACCGGCCGTCTCCTGGTTACCTCTGGAGCGGCTACAGGGTCTCCTGTGGGAGGGTTGAGCGGCTAGGCCGTCTCTCGAGGGGCACCTTCAGAGTGGCTACCGACCGTCTCCTGTTTGCCTCCAGTGCAGCTGCAGGCCGTCTCCTGTAGGAGGGTCGAGTGGCTACAGCAGTCTCGTTAGGGGCACCTTCGGAGCGGCTTCTGGCCATCTCCTGATGAAGGCAGGAACGGCTACAGGCAGTCTCCTGTTTGCCTCCAGGGTGGCTGCAGGCCGTCTCCTGTAGGAGGGTTGAGCAGCTACCGACCATCTCAGGGGTGCTGACTAGAGCTTGAGTAACAGCTCCACCCCGTGGCTGTCAGTGATCGGCTTGCCCAGAAGGTAGTCTCGCTTTCCTGCTATGGTGGCGACGGGCGAGCTCCGGGTCAAAGGGGTGAGCGGCCCAGGCGGACTTTTGTCCCTGTCGCCCAGAGTCCAGTTGCACTGTATATGCTCCTCTGTGGGCTCCTTCTGGGGCTGTTGGGTTGCTCTCAGTGATACTATACTGCATTTTAGTATCTTTACAGGAATGAGTCAAGCTCGTACTGTCCCGTGTCTTAAACCATTTTTATCGTACATATCCTTGAATTTATGAACTGTTTTGGCACACACTATTTCATTTGGTGGTGCATTCCACTGATCAATTGCCCTATTTGGGAAACTAAATTTTCTTATGTCTTTATCGCCTCTCGTTTTATGCACTTTTTTGCAGTGTCCTCTTGCTGATGCATCCCCATAGGTTATGTAATAATTTATATCTACTTTCTCATTCCCTGATATGCACTTGTATAGCATAATCATGTCTCCTCTTTTCCTTCTCTTCTGTAGTGTAGGTAGATTCGTTTTTCTAGTCTTTCATCGTAGCTTAGATCCCTTAAGCTTAGTACCCATCTTGTAGTGGCCCTTTGAACTTTTTCAGTGTGTGTGTGTGTGTGTGTGTGTGTGTGTGTGCTTACCTAGTTGTGATATACAGAAAATGAGTTACGCTAATGTGGTCCTGTCTCTGTTTCTTATCATCATCTAATCCTGTGTTGCCCCATGGGGAGTGTAGGAGCTTGGGGCAAGTTTGTCCCATCATTTAAGATGAGAGAGACCAGCCCCACTCATCCCTAAGTGGCATTATGTGGTCAATAACCCCAGCCATCCCTTGGACATAAACCTGCACAGGCTCAATCCGACTGGAACGCCTTAATTACCCACTAAACCACCAGGAGCCATAATTTGGTTATATGGTTACCATCCAGTGTAGCAAATGGCTTCCTGGTGTACAGGAAACAATTTGTCTTGTCACTCAGTGTAGAGTCACCCATAGGCAGAAAGAAGAGGAAAAAATGAAGGAAAGACAGAATAAGTCAAATTTTGCTTTGAATTCATTTAAGTTTTTAGACTGGACGATCTCTTTGTCCAGGCTATTCCATGGGTCTATGCATCTATATGGAAAACTATATTTCTTGATATCTTTCAGTTTCATTCCATGTCCTCTTGTTTCTCTCCCATCCCATACAAACTGATCTTTTCTGTCAATTTTATCTACTCCCATCATGGCCCTGAACACTGCAATCATGTCGCCAATCTCTCTCCTTTCTTCTAAGGAAGGCAGATCCGGCTTTACCAGCCTCTCTCTGTACGACTGGTCTGCCAAGCTGGGGACCATCTTGGTTGCTGTTCTTTGTCTTCTCTCGATCTTGTTTACATCTTTCTTTTTGTGTGGGGACCACACTACTGCCGCATATTCAAACCTGCCGCGGATCATGGCCACAATCAATTTTTTCATCATCTCCTCAACCATGTAATGAAATGCTACTCTTATGTTAGTCACGAGATTGTAAATATCTTGAACTATATTGTTAATGTGTTTTTCAGGTGACAAACTATCCTGGAAAAGCACTCCAAAGTCTATCTTTCTCACATTTGTGACTGGTTCATTACCCATTAAATAATTCAGTGATGGCCTTTTGGTACTTTTGTCCATTTCCAATGTTTTACCTTTACATTATTTTGTGCTGAAGTCACTGCATGATAGCACTGTGATCCCTACCCAGACGTATGGAAGCGAGGCTTGGACCTTGCTAGAAGGGAACAAGTCAAGAGTGGAAGCAGCTGGAATGAGTTACCTGAGAGGAGAATGTGGAGTGACATGGAGGGACAGGTTGATGAATGAAGAAGTGAATGACCGTTGTGGGGTTGATGTGGATGTGATGGAGAATATTAGGAGAAATACACTGAGGTGGTTTGGACATGTGGAGAGAATGGAGAATGAAAGACTGACTAAGAGGGTGTATGTAGGTGAAGTGGAGGGAGGAAGAGGGAGGGGGAGTGATGGAGTGGAGGGGTATATGAGGGAGGAGGGAGTGAGTTGGGGGCAGTCAAATGGTGGGTGATAGAGCAACTTAGAGGCAATTTGTCTGCGGCCACCCTTTGCAAGATTAGGGCGTCAGGCTATAGATAGATAGAATAGAATTTCATTTCCAACATCCACCTCCAATCATGAATCCTACCCAGGTCCTCCGGCAGCATGTTACAGTCTTCTTCAACTTCTAATCTCCTCTAGACCTTTGCATCATCAGCAAACAGACTTGCATAACTGTTCACTCCATGTACCACATCGTTCACATAAATCAGGAACATCACTGGCGCTAACACCGAGCCCTGTGGGACTCCACTTGTTACTTCCCTCCATCCAGACATCTTGTCCTTTATTACTGTCCTCATTTGTCTCTCTCTCAAGAAGTCTCTCATCCACTTCAGGAGGTTTCCCTTCAGTCATCTCATGTGTTCCAATTTCCGTATCAGTCATTTGTGGGGTACCTTATCAAAGGATTTCTCCAAACCTAAAAACACACAATCCATCCAACTGTCCCTCTCCTGTAGCATGATAACCGTTCTTGAGTTAAAGCTTAACAAGCTGGAAACACATGACCTTCCACTTCTGAATCCAAACTGACTTTCAGCCAAAATGTTCATCTCCTCCAGATATTTTATCCATCTGTCTTTCAGGATTCTCTTGCACAATTTTGCAACTAAGCTGGTCAGAGACACTGGTCTATAATTCAGGGTTTCTTCCTTGTTTCCTCCCTTATCAATTGGTACCTCACTGGCCCTCTTCCATTCCTGAGGCAATTTCGCTTCTTCCAGAGAACACACAATTACACTGTGAATCTTATCTGGCAGTTGTTCTCTGCATTCCTTCAGTACCCAATTAGAGATTCCATCCGGTCCTGGGGCTTTCCTTACATCATGAGTTCTTATCCGCCAGTTGTTCTCTGCATTCCTTCAATACCCAATTAGAGATTCCATCTGGTCCTGGGGCTTTCCTTACATCATGAGTTTCCAGCAATTTATACACTTCTTGCACTTCCACTTTTATATCTTTTATCACTACATTTCTAGTCACTCCCTCCCCTTCCACAAAATCCCTTTCTTTAGTCAAAACCGACTGGAAACATTTGTTCATTATTTCTGCTTGCACTGTCACATGTTTATAGACCTCTCCTTCTACTTTCAGTTTGGCGATGCCTTCCTTTTGTTTCAATTTGCCATTAAGGCTAGGCGCACATTGAGATGCAGGTGACACAGGCGACAGAGCGCAGAACAGGGCAGAAATCTGTAGACAGCGATGTTAATTGAGAGCACGCATATTGGGATGCAGGGGGAGTGCAGCACAGGTGCAGGTCTGTGTCGTCCTGTGCGGTGTAGTGGTTGGAACACAACATTTCTGCTCCACTTGTGCCACATGTCAGTCAGAACAATGGTATCATATGAGGTACTCATTGAGGCTGTGTGGAGTTAACCAATGTTGTATGACACTAGACACTGTGATTATATGATGGCCAAACTGAAAGAAGAGATATGGGACCACATAGCAGATGCTCTACAGTATAAATATGGTGAGTGGAAAGTATGTGAATGAAAAAGTATAATCAGATACAGTTGCCTTAATGAGTTCATATTCCTCCAGTTTATAAAATTGTGTAAATGATAATCTATTTAGTAAATGAAATTTTGTTGTTAGTTACTTTTAGGTACATATCATCATCAAACTGTTGTCTGTTTAGTCAAAAGTAGTTCCTGAATTTTGCATTAGGAAATTCCGATGTTAAGGCAAATTCTCTATGTGTATGTCGTTTTTCCATATACTCACTTCTTTCCTTTGCTGATGTCATACAACAGCATCAAGTGCACCATTTCGTTATTGAGTCAGATGCTGATTCCATACCTAAATAATATTGCAACTTAGCCATGATCAGCGCAACAGAGAAAGTACCACACACCACAAAACCTGCTTCTACAACGTGTGCGCAACACCTATGCGGCACTGTCCTGTGCTGCCCTGCCCTGCGTCTCAATGTATGCCTAGTCTAACAAATCTATAAAACAATTTGGGTTCTTCCTTACATTTCTCAATTATACCTTTTTCAAAGTTCTTTTCTTCTTCTCTTCGTATTCTTCTATATTCTTCCTTTGTTTTATTATTACCTCTCTTTCTCCAGTTGTTTCATGCCATGTCCCCCTCTTTTTCTGCTATGATACACCTTCTGATAAACCAATCTTTCTCCCTGTTTTCTTTTCTACTCCCGAATTATAGAGGACTAGAAAGATATCCAAATTCCTCTGAATCTCTTGTTTCTCTGAATTTTCTCCGATCCACATTTTTGAAAAATTTCCTCAATCTTGTAAAGTCTGCTTTCCCAAAGTTGTATCTTCCTCACCTATAAAGATCATCTCTTATCACCACGTTCCCTTTTATCACCTGGAACTCAATGATCATATGATCAGTTTTTCCTACAGAACACGGATATTTCAAAGATTCAATTATGTCAGGTTCTTTGGGTTGCAGTAAATCTAGTCTTGCTGGCATGTCATCACCTCTGAATCTTGTTTCTTCTTTGACCCACTGGGTCATCACATTATTCATTGCTATATTATACAATATAGTACCCAATGAATCTTCACTGCCTCCTGAGTTCCATTCCTCCCAGTTCACCTCTTTACAGTTAAAATCCTCCATCATAATTATGTTATTGCTTTTCTCAATCACTTTCTTTAGATAGCCAACCTTGTCTGACAACATCTCCTGGTATTCATTGTCCTTCCATGCCCTTGTCTTAGGGGGAACATATACTACTGTGATGTCTCTCTTGCCGTTCTCTCCATGTTCTAATTTCACATTTATCACTTCAGCCCTACCCTCTCCTAGTTCCACATTATCCACATTGGTGGTGTTCTTCACTGCTATCATCATTCCTCTCCCATTTTTTTCTTTTCTGTCTCTTCTCCACAGTTTGTATTTACCATCTCTCATATGGATATCAATATCATCTTTTAACTTGGTCTCTACAAAGCACATAATATCTGGTTCATGTACTCTCCAGAAATCGCAGAATTCTAGCCTTGCCGATATTAAACCATCAGCATTAATTTATGCCACTTTCAAACTTTTTCATTGTTCTTTATTCCCTCTTCTCTCCCTCCATCCACTGGTACCACTTCCTCAATTTCTGATCCAAAACTCTCCAACAGAACACCGTCTTCTCTTCCTCCATTCTCTGTTTGTTTTTTGCCTTTCCTTCCTTTCCTAGTTCCTTTATTTTAGCTCTTTCTTCCTGATTTGCATCTCTCCTTATCTAAACATTCTTCAATTCCACTTTGTCTGATAATTTCCATGTTCTGTTGATGATTTCATTCACCATTACAGGAGACTTAAACTTTAAGTGGCCTCACCCCTCCTTAATTGTACTTTCCTAGCCTAAACACTTCTTCAATCTCTTCTTGAGCTTCGTTGTTACCCTCCATAACTACTGATATTATCTCTTTAGCCTTACTCAGTTCTTCCCTTTCCCTTTCTGATCTTACTGTCATATGTTTTTCTTTTACTCCTAAAATTATCACACATTCTTTAAGGTCTGCTACGTCCCAGACTACAGATTCTCTACTTCTTAGTACCCTAACCACTTCCTTCTCCACCTTTTCCTTGCTTTGTTCTTCTACTATGTTTCAAATTTACATTTTCTTCCTCTTGAATTTTCTTCCACCCTTTGTGTTGCTCCTTGATTTCCTTAATGAGTTCATCTTGCATCCTTGATTTTGATTCATGCTCAACTAGTTTACTTTTCATCCTGTCCCTTTCTTCTTCCAACCTCCTATTTTCCTCCTGTTCTATGGTCCATTCCTGCAACTCTCTAATTATTGTCCATACCTTTTTTAACTCCTGGACATTCCTCTCAGCCATTTTCTCCACTCGTGCTACTCTTGCTTGGTTCAGCTTAGTACTTCCTTTACCCTTATCCTCATCAGAGAAGCCTGTAAATTCACTGCCACCAGAAGTAAAGAATGAACTAACCCTTTCTGCCATGATGCAACCTACGAAAACTTTCTACTTCCACTGGTCTTGTACTCCTGTCTGACTGAAATCTGAGTTTTTTCACCAATATGAGAAGGGACCATCACTCGTATATTCATTTACATAATCACAATAGGCTGGTCTCCTTTTTGCTGCTGATTCGGTAATTATTTCCCCACGATCCAGAAAGAGCACTGTCTCTGTCAGCGACCCATTTCAGTGTGTGTGTGTGTGTGTGTGTGTGTGTGTGTGTGTGTGTGTGTGTGTGTGTGTGTGTGTTCTTACCTAATTGTATCTTTACAGGAATGAGTCAAGCTCGTACTGTCCCGTGTCTTAAACCATATTTATCGTACATATCCTTAAATTTGTGAATTGTTTTGGCACACACTACTTCATTCAGTAATGCATTCCATTGATCAATTGTTCTGTTTGGGAAACTGAATTTCCTTACGTCTTTATCATCTCTCTTCTTATGCAGTTTTTTGCGGTGTCCTCTTGCTGATGCTTCCCCATATGTTAGGTAATCATTTATGTCTATTTTCTCCTTCCCTGATATGCATTTATATAGCATTATCATGTCACCTCTTTTCCTTCTCTCCTGTAGTGTTGGTAGATTCAGTTTATTTAGTCTTTCTTCATAGCTTAGATCCCTTAAGCTTGGTATTCATCTTGTAGCGGCCCTTTGAACTTTTTCCATCTTGTCTATGTGTTTTTTGAGATGAGGACTCCAGACTACTGATGTATACCCCAGGGTTGCTCTGATGAATGATGTTATTATCCTTCTTAGCATGTCTTCATTTATGTATGTGAATGCTATTCTCATATTTGCAAGCAGTGTATACATGTTCCCTACCTTCTCGCTGATGTGGTCAGCCGGAGATAGTCTGTTATTGATAATCACTCCTAGGTCCTTCTCTCTTTCTAATGTGTGTAGGGTTTTATTTCCTAACTTATAATCCCAATCAGGTCTTTTCCCACTTTTACCAAACTTGATTACATGACACTTGTCCACATTGAATTCCATTTGCCATGTATTACTCCATTCATGAAGTTTATTTAATTCTTCTTGTAGCTCTTTACAAGAGTCTGTGTTAGTAATTCTCCTTTGTATTTTTGCATCATCTGCAAACATATTTAGATAGCTTTCATTTCCAGTGTTACTGTTTATATCATTTATATACACTAAAAACATGATTGGTGCCAGCACTGAACCCTGTGGTACTCCACTAGTCACTTCTTTCCATGATTAGTAGTTTCCCCTTAGTACTGCTCTCATTTCTCGATTTATGATAAAATCTTGCATCCAACAAAACAGTTTGCCTCGAATTCCTCCTTGATGGTACAGTTTCCATAAAAGTCTTTGGTGTGGTACTGTGTCAAATGCTTCTTGAAATCTAAATAGATACTGTCCACCCATCCTTCTCTTTCCTGTATTGTGTCTGTTACTCTGTCATAGTAGCTCAACAGATTAGTAACACATGATTTTCCTTTTCTGAAACCAAACTGTCTTTCTGTTATCATACTGTGTTCTTCTAGATTATTTACCCAAGCTTTTCTTATAAGCTTTTCTAATACCTTGCTTACAACACTGGTCAGTGATACTGGTCGGTAGTTGAGTGGATTTTGTCTATTTCCTTTCTTGAATATGGGGGCAATATTTGCTTTCTGCCAAATATCAGGTAGTTTACCTTGACTCAAGGATCTCTTGAAAATTAAAAATAATGGTTTACTTAACTCCTTTGCACATTCTCGTAGTACCCAACATGAAATTTCATCAGGACCACTTGCTTTTCCTCTGTCTAATTTACTTAACTCCTCCTGTAGTACTTTTTCTGCTATTTGTATATCTGGTGGTATGTGTGGACATGCATGTTACACATAGTCCCTCTCAAAATTTTTTTCTTCTGTAAAAACTAATTGGAAATTCTTATTTAGCGCTTCACAAATATCTTTCTCTTGTGTATAGGCGATTCCCTCGTCCGTAATGGATTGTATTATATCTTTTACTTTGGTTTTGCTTCTGATGTGGATGTAAAATAGCTTTGGTTGATCACTACTTTTATTTATTATATCCTCCTCAAACTGTTTTTGGGCTTCCCTCCTTATTCTTGTATAACTGTTTCTTGCCTGTTTGTAATTATTATATGCCCTTTCACTATTGTGTCTTCTGTATCTATTCCACAACAAATCTCTTCTTTCTTTTGATTTTTTACATTCTGTATTGAACCATTTCTGTATTTTCTTATCTGCTTCTTTGTGCTGTGGGATGTACTTCTGGACTCCTATTTCATAAAATTCACAGAATTTTTTATATACAGCATTTAAATCTTGTCCTCTAAGCTCATTTTCCCAATCAACTCCTAAGAAATACTTCTTTAAGTCTTGATAATTTCCCTTTTTATAGTTTAGGCTCTTTTTGTAACTTTCACCGCTGTTAACTACGTCATATGCTATCCTGAAGTTGTAATTTAGTACTGCATGATCGCTTTTGCCGAGTGAAGGGTGATATATTAAACTGTCAATATCATTTTCTTGCCTAGTAAATATGAGATCTAGCACTGAAGGCACATCGAGTCCTCTTTTTCTGGTTGTTTCCCTCACATGTTGCATTAGGAAAAACTCTTGGACGAGATCCAGGAGCTTTTGGTCCCAGCAGCTTTCTTAGCTAATTATATCTAGAGTATTCCAATTTATATTTGTATTAAAATCTCCAGTTAGTATAATTCTTTCCGATTTCTCTTCCACTTTATGTAGTAATGCTCTTAAACTCTGAATTGTACTCTCCCCCAGGTCCTCATATTCGTCTCTTTCCCATGTATTTGATCTGGGTGGCATGTACAAATTGGCTACAATTACTGTCCCTTCAGATGTGTTGATCTCTACTGCAATCAGTTCTACTTGTGATGGTGTATCTAGTTTTATTTCATTGACTTTTAGATTTTTCTTAGTTAATATTATAATTTCTCCTCCTTTTTTTAAGTTTCTGTCTCTTCTCCATATATTGTATTCCTCTAAGTTTAGTATGTCATTGGATATCCTTGGTGTTAATTTTGTTTCTGTTAGGCATATTATATGTGGTTCATTTTCTCTGACATAATCATTCATCTCTAGTAATTTAGATACCATTCCATCCACATTTGAATACATCAACTTTATCATCTTGTTTATATACTTGTCATGACATGGTTCTACTACCTTCCTCCTTTTTATTCCCTCCTGTTTGTGTACCACTTTTGTACCTGCAATCCCATTACTTTGTAAAAAAATGTGTTCTTCTCTTCTGATCTTCCCTCATTTTTTGTTTTTGCTTCCTCCCTCTTCTCTTTCAATAATTCCAGTTCCTCTTGTGTTAGGTATCTTTTTATCCATACATTTTTGAACTCCTCTTTTTCCATAAGATTCGTTGCATTTTTTGGTATCTCCTCCACAGTGTTTACACTCTGGAAAGTTACCTTTAGAGGTCTTGTCTTGCTTTTCTCGTATTTCCCTAACCTTTCGTGTTCCTCTATGTCTTTACTACAGATTTCCCCTGATACTTTTTTCAATAAGTTCATTACATGTGTGTGTGTGTGTGTGTGTATTTACCTATTTGTATTTACCTATTTGTAGTATACAGGAATTGAGCAATGCTCGTGTTGTCCTGTCTCCATATCCACATTTATCAAGTCTACCTTTACACACATGAATGTTTTTCTCATGCACCACCTCTTTGTCTAAGTCGTTCCAAATATTTAAGTATTTACCTAATATACCTAATTGTGATAGACACGGAATTTACTATGCTCGTGGGTTTCCGTCGCTGTTTCTCAATAAGTCAAATTTAGCTTTAAACTTATTTAAGTTTTTAGACTGTCCAGGCAATTCCATAAGTCTATACTTCTGTAAGGAAAGCTATATTTCTTGATATCCTTCAAGCAGCTTGACTTTTTCAATTCATTCCGTGTCCTCTTGTTGCTCTCTTATCCCATACAAACAGATCTTCTTTGTCAATTTTATCTATTCCCACCATGGTCCTGAACACTGCAATCATGTCTCCCCTCTTTCTCCTTTCCTCTAAGGAAGGCAAATCCAGTTTTTCCAGCCTCTCTCTGTATGACAGGTCTGTCAGACTGGGGACCATCTTGGTTGCTGTTCTTTGTATTCTCTCAATCTTGTTTATATCTTTCTTTTTGTGTGGGGACCACACTACCGCTGCATATTCTAACCTGGGGCGGATCATGGCCACTATCAATTTTTTCATCATCTCATCCATATAATGAAATGCTATTCTTATGTTAGTCAAGAGTTTGTCTCTCCAACTATCTTCTTAATGTGCTTTTCTGGTGACAAACTATCTTGGACCAGCACTCCCAAATCCTCCTCTTCTCTCCTTTTTTGTGATTAATTCATTACCCAACAAATAATTCAGTGATGGCCTCCTGGTACTTTTACCCATTTCCAATATTTTACATTTCTTTACATTAAATTTCATTTCCCACGTCCAGCTCCAATCGTGTATCTTATCCAAATCCTCCTGCAGTATTTTACAATCCTCCTCAACCTCTACCTTCCTCAAGATCTTTACATCATCAGCAAACAGACTTGTATAACTGTTCACTACATCTACCATATCATTTACGTAAATCAGGAACATTACTGGTGCCAACACCAAGCCTTGAGGGACTCCACTTGTTACTTCCCTCCATCCAGACATCCTATCCTTTATTACTGTCCTCATCTGTCCGTCTCTCAAAAAGTCTCCCATCCATTCCAGAAGTTTCCCCTTCAGTCCTCCTATATATTCTAGTTTCCACATTAGTCTCTTATGAGGTACCTTGTCAAAGGCCTTCTCTAAGTCTAAGTACACACAATCCACCCAACCATCTCTCTCCTGTACCACGTCAATCGCTCTTGAGTAAAAGCTCAACAAGTTAGAAACACATGACCTTCCACTTCTGAATCCAAACTGACATTCAGCCAAAATATTCATCTTTTCCAGATATTTTATCCATCTGTCTTTCAGGATTCTCTCACACAATTTTGCAACCATGCTGGTTA
Organism: Coenobita brevimanus; assembly: GCF_032717465.1. Taxonomy (NCBI): domain Eukaryota; kingdom Metazoa; phylum Arthropoda; class Malacostraca; order Decapoda; family Coenobitidae; genus Coenobita; species Coenobita brevimanus. The sequence continues at coordinate 17,509,041 of NC_136968.1, read as the reverse complement.
GAGACACTGGTCTATAATTCAGGGGTTCTTCCCTGTTTCCTCCCTTGTAAATTGGTACCACATTTGCCCTCTTCCATTCTTGTGGCATTTTCCCCTCTTCCAGTGAGCATACGATTAAACTGTGAATTTTATCCGCCAGTTGTTCTCTGCATTCCTTCAGTACCCAATTAGAAATTCCATCAGGTCCTGGGGCTTTCCTTACATCTTGAGTTTCCAGTAATTTATACACTTCCTGTACCTCCACTTTTATATCTTTTATCACCGGAACATTTCTAATCACTCCCTCCCCTTCCACAATCTCTTTTTCTTTAGTGAAAACTGACTGGAAACGTTTGTTCATTATTTCTGCTTGCATTGCTGCATCCTTATAGACCTCTCTTTCTACTTTCAGTTTGGTGATTCCTTCCTTTTTTTTCAGTTTGCCATTAACAAATCTATAAAACTAGTTTGGGTTCATCCTTGCATTTGTCTATTATACCTTTTTCAAAATTCCTTTCTTCTTCTCTACGTATTCTTGTGTGTGTGTGTGTGTGTGTGTGTGTGTGTGTGTGTGTTTACCTATTTGTAGTATACAGGAATTGAGCAATGTCTACCTTTACACACATGAATGTTTTTCTCATGCACCACCTTTTCATCTAAGTCGTTCCAAATACTTAGGTATTTACATAATATACCTAATTGCGATACACACGAAATGTGCTATGCCCGTGGGTTCCAGTCGCTGTTTCTCAGTAAGTCAAATTTAGCTTCAAACTCGTTTAAGTTTTTAGGCTGGACGATCTCTTTGTCCAGGCTATTCCATGTCTATACTTCTGTATGGAAAGCTATATTTCTTGATATCCTTCAAGCAGCTTGACTTTTTCAATTTCATTCCGTGTCCTCTTGTTGCTCTCTTATCCCATAAAAACAGATATTCTCGGTCAATTTTATCTACTCCCACCATGATCCTGAACACTGCAATCATGTCTCCCCTCTTTCTCCTTTCCTCTATGGAAGGCAAATCCAGCTTTTCCAGCCTCTCTCTGTATGACAGATCTGCCAGACTGGGGACCATCTTGGTTGCTGTTCTTTGTATTGTGTGTGTGTGTGTGTGTGTGTGTGTGTTTACCTATTTGTAGTATACAGGAAATCAGTCAAGCTTGTGTCATCCCGTCTCCATATCTACACTTATCTAGTCTAGTTTTAAATACATGAATGTTTTCTGTCCGCACCACCTCTTCATCTACGTCATTCCAAATACCTATGCTTCTATTCGGGAAACTGAACCTTTTAAGACCATTAGGACATCTACTTCTCCTCAACTTGAAGTCATAACCTGATATTCTACCATCAACCAACACAAAAAGATCCTCCCTTTCCACCCTTTCCAGTTCTCTTACATTTCTAAACATCGTGAGTGTCACCTCTTTCCCCTACTCTCACACAGTGTTGGTAACTTCAGTTTTCCCAATCTCTCCTCATAGGTCAGTTCCCTTAAGCATGGTTATCATCCTCGTTGCCATCCGCTGAACCCCCTCCAGTTTATCAACATGCTTCTTCAAATGAGGTGACCATACCACAGCCACATACTCTAGTCTTGGTCTTATCATGGTCACTATCGAGTCCTCTTGCAGTTTTTTTACAACTACAAATACATTTAATAAGTTTCATGATTTTAGCATCATCTGCAAACATATTATCTATCTATCTATAGCCTGACACCCTAATCCTGCAAAGGGTGGCCACAGACAAAACGTTTCCAACTCGCTCTGTCACTCACCATTTGACTGCCCTCCCCCATCTCACTCCCCCCTCCCTCATATACCTCTCAACTCCATCCCTCCACCTCATCCTCAGTCTCCCCCTTCCTCCACTTCACCTACATACACCTTCTTAGTCTTTCATTCTCCATTCTCTCTACATGTCCAAACCACCTCAGTGTATTTCTCCTAATTTTCTCAGTCACATCCTCATCTACCCCACAACGTTCTTTCACTTCTTCATTTGTCACCCTATCCCTCCGTGTCACTTCACATGCTTCTCTCAGGTAACTCATTTCCACTGCTCTCACTTTTGACTTGTCCCCTCTAGCAAAGTCCACGCCTCGCTTCCATATTTCAGGGTAGGGATCAAAATACCATTATGCAGTGACTTGTTAACTTCCATACTCACCTCCCTATTTCTCATCACCACTTCCAGGGAACTAACAACCTTCCTTCCCTGCTATACCCATTCAAGCACTTCATTCCTAAAACTTCCATCCTTACTCATCACACTACCCATGTACCTGAATGCACTCACACTCTCCATATACTCATGAAACTATTCAAACCTTCTGGCAAATCATTCATATATATCAGAAACATTATTCGGAATAAGACAGAGCCCTGGGGTACTCCACTAGTCACATTTCTCCATTGTGAAACCTTGTCTCTTACAACTGTTCTCATCTGCCTTCCTATCAGTTACTCTCCCATTCACTTTAATAGTTTCCCATACACCCTTCCAAAGGTTTTCAAATTCCACAGCAGTCTTTTATAAGGCAACCTGTCAAATGCTTTCTTGAGATCAAGATAGACAGTCTGCCCATCCCTCTCTCTCTCTCTCTTGTATGACATCTATTCCCCTACTGCTGAAACTTAATAGGTTAGTAACACATGATCTTCCTTCCTTAAAACCAAACTCCCTTGAAGTTATCACTTCATTTTCTTCTAAATACTTTATCCATCTTTTTCTCATAATTTTCTCACAGATTTTATAAACAACACTAGTAAGTGATACAGGTCTAAAATTGAGTGGATCTTCCCTATTCCTCCCTTGAAGATTGGCACATTATTTGCCCTTTTCCAGCCTTTAGGTAACTGTCCATTTTCCAGAAAGCTCTTAATGATGACATAAACAGGCCACACTAATTGGTCACCACATTTCTTCATGATCCATCCAGCCACACTATCTGGTCCCATTGCTTTCCTTACATCCAAGTCCCTTCAGCTGTAGCACTGCATTCATGTCACTGCAATTTCTGCTATTCCCATCATCCTGGGTTCCATTTCAGGTTCCCTAAATTCCTCTTCCAACATACAGACTGAGTGCACCTTGTTCATTATTTTGCACAATTCTTCTTCTCTTTCATATCATCTCCATCCCTCAACTGTATTACACTGTCCTTAGCTTTCATTTTACCATTTACAAACCTATAAAATAGTTTAGGTTCCTTTTTATATTTGGTTACAATATCTTTTCTGTATTTCCTTTCATCCTCTCTCTGCACCCTTACGAATTCATTTCTTACCTGCTTGTACTCCTCCCAAACCCTTTCACTATACTTTCTCGCTTTATTCCATGCTCTTTTTCTTGACTCATGTGCCATTCTACATCTGTTGTTAAACTATTCTTTCTTCTTTTCCACTGCCGTGGAGAATTTTGGGATATACAGTATTTACTAACTCCTGTTTTACATACTTCTACCAAAAACTCATATTTCTCATCAACACTTGTGACTGCATTCATTTTACTCCAGGCGACAGTTCCTCAGGGAAGCAAAGTCTGCCTTCACATGATTGTAACTATTTTCTGTGTGTTTTTCATCTCTTTCTCCTTCCCTTACTCCCACCACTTCCATCTCAACAACCAGATGATCACTTTCACCAAAGGGGCATTGGTAGGTTATGTTCCTCACATCATTTGGGTCCTTTGTGAATACTAAGTCAAGCCTTGATGGTTCGTCGTCTCCGTTATTTCTTGTATTTTCTTTGAGTTAACATGTTTTCCATCATCAATTCCTTTAATTTACTTCCCTGTGTGTGTGTGTGTGTTTACCTAGTTGTGATATACAGGAAATGAGCTACGCTCGTGGGGTTACGTCTCTTTTTCTCGTCAAATTTTGTTTTGAACTCGTTCAAGCTTTTAGACTGGATGATCTCTGTGTCCAGGCTGTTCCACAGGTCTATGCATCTATATGGAAAGCTATATTTCTTGATATCCTTGAAACAACTTGGCTTTTTCAGTTTCATTCCATGTCCTCTCGTTACCCTCCCATCCAAACAAACAGATCATTTTTATCAATTTTATCTATTCCCATCATGGCCCTGAACACTACAATCATGAAGTCCCTATCTCTCCTTTCTTTTAGTGTGGGCAGGTCCAGCTTTTTTAGCCTCTCTCCGTAAGACAGATCTGCCAGGTGGGACCATCTTGGTTGCTGTTCTTTGTATTCTCTCGATCATATTTATATCTTTCTTCTTGTGTGGGGACCACACTACTGCCACATATTCCAACCTGGGGCGGATCATGGTCACTATCAATTTTTTCATAATTTCCTCATCCATATAATGGAATGCCACTTGTACGTTAGTCAAGAGATTGTACGTCTCTCTAACTATCTTGTTAATGTGTTTTTCTGGTGACAAAGAGTCCTGGACCAGCACTCCCAAATCTTTCTCTTCACTCACTTTTTTTATTGCTTCATTACACAATATAAAATTCAGTGATGGCCTCTTGATTCTCTTACCAATTTCCAATATCTTACATTTTTTTGCATTAAATTTCATTTCCCACATCTGGCTCCAATGTTGGATCCTATTCAGGTCTTCCAGCAGCATTTTACAGACTTCCTCAACTTCTACTCTCCTCAAGATCTTTGCATCATCAGCAGACTTGTGTACCTGTTCACTCCATCTACCATATCATTTACATAAATCAGGAACATTACTGGCATTAACACCAAGCCCCCCCTCTCCCTCTCTCTCTCTCTCTCTCTCTCTCTGTTCTTACCTAATTGTTCTTACCCAATTGTATCTTTACAGGAATGAGTCAAGCTCGTACTATCCCGTGTCTTAAACCATATTTATCATACATATCCTTAAATTTGTGAATTGTTTTGGCTGACACTATTTCATTCGGTAGTGCATTCCATTGATCAATTGCTCTGTTTGGGAAACTGAATTTCCTTACGTCTTTATCATCTCTCTTCTTATGCAGTTTTTTGCAGTGTCCTCTTGCTGATGCTTCTCCATATGTTAAGTAATCATTTATGTCTATTTTCTCCTTCCCTGATATGCACTTATATAGCATTATCATGTCACCTCTTTTCCTTCTCTCCTGTAGTGTTCGTAGATTCAGTTTATTTAGTCTTTCTTCATAGCTTAGGTCCCTTAAGCTTGGTATCCATCTTGTAGCGGCCCTTTGAACTTTTTCATTCTTGTCTATGTGCTTTTTGAGATGAGGACTCCAGATTACTGATGCATATAACAGGGTTGGTCTAATGAATGATGTTATTATCCTTCTTAGCATGTCTTCATTTATGTATGTGAATGCTATTCTCATATTTGCAAGCAGTGTATACATGTTCCGTACCTTCTCGCTGATGTGGTCAGCCGGAGATAGTCTGTTATTGATAATCACATCTAGGTCTTTCTCTCTTTTTGATGAGTATAGGGTTTTATTTCCTAACTTATAATCCCAATCAGGTCTTTTTCCACTTTTACCAAACTTGAATACATGACATTTGTCCACACTGAATTCCATTTGCCATGTGCTACTCCATTCATGAAGTTTATTTAAATCTTCTTGTAGCTCTTTACAAGAGTCTGTGTTAGTAATTCTCCTTTGTATTTTTGCATCATCTGCAAACATATTCAGATAGCTCTCATTTCCAGTGTTACTGTTTATATCATTTATATACACTAAAAACATGATTGGTGCCAGCACTGAACCCTGTGGTACTCCACTAGTCACTTCTTTCCATGATGAGTAGTTTCCTCTTAGTACTGTCCTCATTTCTCTTTTTATGAGAAAGTCTTGCATCCAACAAAACAGTTTTTCTTATAAATTTTTGTAATACCTTGCTTACAACACTGGTCAGTGATACTGGTTGGTAGTTGAGTGGATTTTGTCTATTTCCTTTCTTGAATAAGGGGACAATATTTGCCTTTTTCCAAATATCAGGTAGTTTACCTTGACTCAAGGATTTCTTGAAAATTAAAAGTAATGGTTTACTTAACTCCTTTGCACATTCTCGTAATACCCAACATGAAATTTCATCAGGACCACTTGCTTTTCCTCTGTCTAATCTACTTAACTCCTCCTGTATTACTTTTTCTGCTATTTGTATATCTGGTAGTATGTGTGGACATGTGTGTTCCACATAGTCCCTCTCAAAATTTTTTTCTTCTGTAAAAACTAATTGGAAATTCTTATTTAGTGTTTCACAAATATCTTTCTCTTGTGTATAAGTGAATCCCTCGTCCGTAATGGATTGTATTATATCTTTTACTTTGGTTTTGCTTCTGATGTGGACGTAAAACAGCTTTGGTTGATCACTACTTTTATTTATTATATCCTCCTCAAACTGTTTCTGGGCTTCCCTCCTTATTCTTGTATAGTCGTTTCTTGCCTGTTTGTAATTATTATACGCCCTTTCACACTATTGTGTCTTCTGTATGTATTCCACAACAAATCTCTTCTTTCTTTTGATTTTTTACATTCTGTCTTGAACCATTTCTATATTTTCTTATCTGCTTCTTTGTGCTGTGGGATGTACTTCTGGACTCCTATTACATAAAATTCACAAAATTTTTTATATACAGCATTTAAATCTTGTCCTCTAAGCTCATTTTCCCAATCAACTTCTAAGAAATACTTCCTTAGGTCTTGATAATTTCCCTTTTTATAGTTTAGGCTCTTTTTGTAACTGTCATTGCTGTTAACTATGTCATATGCTATCCTGAAGTTATAATTTAGTACTGCATGATCGCTTTTCCCGAGTGGAGGGTGATATATTAAACTGTCAATATCATTTTCTTGCCTAGTAAATATTAGATCTAGCACTGAAGGTACATCAAGTCCTCTTTTTCTGGTGGTTTCCCTCACATGTTGCGTTAGGAAAAACTCTTGTACGAGATCCAGGAGCTTTTGGTCCCAACAGCTTTCTTGGCTATTTATATCTAGAGTATTCCAATTTATATTTGTATTGAAGTCCCCAGTTAGTATAATTCTTTCTGATTTCTCTTCCATTTTATGTAGCAATGATCTTATACTCTGAATTGTACTCTCTGCCAGGTCCTCATATTCATCTCTTTCCCATGTGTTTGATCTGGGTGGCATGTACAAATTGGCTACAATTACTTTACCTTCAGATGTGTCGATCTCTACTGCAATCAGTTCTACTTGTGATGGTATATCTAGTTTTATTTCATTGACTTTTAGATTTTTCTTAGTTAATATTATAATTCCTCCTCCTTTTTTTAAATTTCTGTCTCTTCTCCATATATTGTATTCCTCTAAGTTTAGTATGTCATTGGATATCCTTGGTGTTAATTTTGTTTCAGTTAGGCATATTATATGTGGTTCATTTTCTCTGACATAATCATTCATCTCTAGTAATTTAGATACCATTCCATCCACATTTGAGTATATCAACTTTATCATCTTGTCTATATACTTGTCATGACACGGTTCTACTACCTTCCTCCTTTTTATTCCATCCTGTTTGTGTACCACTTTCGCACGTGCAATCCTATTACTTTGTAAAAAAAATTTCTTCTTCTCCTCTTCTGATCTTCCCTCATTTTTTGTTTTTGCTTCCTCCCTTTTCTCTTTCAGTAATTCCAGTTCCTCTTGTGTTAGGCATCTTTTTATCCATACATTTTTGAACTCCTCTTTTTCCATAAGATTCTTTGCATTTTTTAGTATCTCTTCCACAGTGTTTACACTCTGGAAAGTCACCGTTAGAGGTCTTGTCTTGCTTTTCTCGTATTTCCCTAACCTTTTGTGTTCCTCTATGTCTTTACTACAGATTTCCTCTGATACTTCTTTCAGTAAGCTCATTACATTTGCCATCTCCTTTTTGTCTCTTGTGATCTTGTTTTTAACTTCTTCCTCTTCTATACCAGTGATTACTATTGATTTGTTTATCTCTACTGAATCTCTGACTAATTTTGGATTGTTTTGGATTATTCTTTTCACTTCCTTTTTAATGCTTTTTTTCCTCCACTCTTGTTTCTAAGTCTTTCTTTACTTTCACCATTTCAGCATACGTGGTTTCTACATCATTTTTGTAGCTCTGCACAGCTTCATTCACCTGTGTTATCTTCTCCTCAATATCACTGCTCTAGTCCATAAGACTGCTTGCTTGCCTAATTGTCTCTGTGTCATTTTTTAACTCTTCCATAACACTCTCGTGATTGACTACTGTACTTGCCATTTCACTCATTTTCTTCCTAAGCGTACTCAATTCCACTGTTAGTTCACTGATGGTTGTGTCTTTCTTATTGGCCTCCCTTCCTAGTTTTTCTATCTCTTCCTTTTGCAAGTGCATTTGCTTCTTTATTTCATCAATTTCATTTTTGAAAGCCATTTCTAGTTTGTGTACACGTTCAACCAGTCTATTGTGAGTCTCCACTTCAACCAGTTCTTGGTAGAAATCATCATTTTGCTTTTTACTTTTATCCCTTTTCTTTTCCAAATTTGTTTTACTGACGTATGTATCCATTTTGTAATACTAAATGAACAGAGTATGTACTTACAGAGTATGTACACTTTCCCCGTGTTGCTGTAGTCTAAACAAACCCAGCTGACTCAGCGCATTTTTTTTTTCCTCGTGGTTCTTTGTTCTGTTTGAACCAGTCTTGTTTAAACTTATTTTTTTTTTTTCCCTTTTAATCATGAAAAATCATTTAGTCTAACCTGGTACAGAGCTTGACTCATTCAAAGATACTAATTTAGGTAATGCCACTGGCCTTGTTGGTTTGGTATGGAGCGCCAATGTCGGACGTCTACCTCTGATGACTCCCTCTGTGTGTGTGTGTGTGTATGTGTGTGTGTATTTACCTATTTGTATTTACCTATTTGTAGTATACAGGAATTGAGCAATGCTTGTGTTGTCCTGTCTCCATATCCACATTTATCAAGTCTACCTTTACACACATGAATGTTTTTCTCATGCACCACCTCTTTGTCTAAGTCGTTCCAAATATTTAAGTATTTACCTAATATACCTAATTGTGATATACACGGAATGTACTATGCTCGTGGGTTTCCGTCGCTGTTTCTCAATAAGTCGAATTTAACTTTAAACTCGTTTAAGTTTTTAGACTGGACGATCTCTTTGTCCAGGCTATTCCATAAGTCTATACTTCTGTAAGGAAAACTATATTTCTTGATATCCTTCAAGCAGCTTGACTTTTTCAATTTCATTCCATGTCCTCTTGCTGCTCTCTTATCCCATACAAACAGATCCTCTTTGTCAATTTTATCTACTCCCACCATGGTCCTGAACACTGCAATCATGTCTCCCCGCTTTCTCCTTTCCTCTAAGGAAGGCAAATCCAGTTTTTCCAGCCTCTCTCTGTATGACAGGTCTGTCAGACTGGGGACCATCTTGGTTGCTGTTCTTTGTATTCTCTCAATCATGTTTATATCTTTCTTTTTGTGTGGGCACCACACTACCGCTGCATATTCTAACCTGGGGCGGATCATGGCCACTATCAATTTTTTCATCATTTCCTCATCCATATAATGAAATGCTACTCTTATGTTAGTCAAGAGCTTATAAGTCTCTCCAACTATCTTGTTAATGTGCTTTTCTGGTGACAAACTATCTTGGACCAGCACTCCCAAATCTTTCTCTTCTCTCCTTTTTGTGATTAATTCATTACCCAAAAAATAATTCAGTGATGGTCTCCTGGTACTTTTACCCATTTCCAATATTTTACATTTCTTTACATTGAATTTCATTTCCCACGTCCGGCTCCAACTGAGTATCCTATCCAAATCCTCCTGCAGTATTTTACAATCCTCCTCAGCCTCTATCTTCCTCAAGATCTTTACATCATCGCAAACAGACTAGCATAACTGTTCACTCCATCTACCATATCATTTACGTAAATCAGGAACATTACTGGCGCCAACACCAAGCCTTGAGGGACTCCACTTGTTACTTCTCTCCATCCAGACATCTTTTCCTTTATTACTGTCCTCATTTGTCTGTCTCTCAAAAAGTCTCTCATCCATTCCAGAAGTTTCCCCTTTAGTCCTCCTATATATTCTAGTTTCCACATTAGTCTCTTATGAGGTACCTTGTCAAAGGCCTTCTCTAAGTCTAAGTACACACAATCCACCCAACCATCTCTCTCCTGTACCACATCAATCGCTCTTGAGTAAAAGCTCAACAAGTTGGAAACACATGACCTTCCACTTCTGAATCCAAACTGACATTCAGCCAAAATATTCATCTCTTCCAGATATTTTATCCATCTGTCTTTCAGGATTCTCTCACACAATTTTGCGACCATGCTGGTTAGAGACACTGGTCTATAATTCAGGGGTTCTTCCCTGTTTCCTCCCTTGTAAATTGGTACCACATTTGCCCTCTTCCATTCTTTTGGCACTTTCCCCTCTTCCAGTGAGCATGCAATTAAGCTGTGAATTTTATCCGCCAGTTGTTCTCTGCATTCCTTCAGTACCCAATTAGAAATTCCATCAGGTCCTGGGGCTTTCCTTACATCTTGAGTTTCCAGTAATTTATACACTTCCTGTACCTCCACTTTTATATCTTTCATCACCGGAACATTTCTAATCACTCCCTCCCCTTCCACAAGCTCCTTTTCTTTAGTGAAAACTGACTGGAAACGTTTGTTCATTATTTCTGCTTGCATTGCCGCATCCTTAAAGACCTCTCCTTCTACTTTCAGCTTGGTGATTCCATCCTTTTGTTTCAGTTTGCCATTAACAAATCTATAAAACAGTTTGGGTTCATCCTTGCATTTGTCAATTATACCTTTTTCAAAATTCCTTTCTTCTTCTCTACGTATTCTTGTGTATTCATTTCTTGTTCTTTTATATTCTTCCTTTGTTCTGTCGTTACCTCTCTTTCTCCAATTGTTCCACGCCTTATCTCTCTCTTTTTTTGCTATCATACACCTTCTATTAAACCACTCCTTTTTCCTGCTTTCTCTCCCTCTTACTCTTGGTACAAATTTTTCCACTCCCAAATTATAGAGGTCTAGAAAGATATCCCACTTCCTCTGTATCTCTCTTGTTTCTCTGAATTTTCTCCAATCCGCATTTTCAAAAAAGTGTGTGTGTGTGTGTGTGTGTAATTCACCGGGTCGGTCAGGATCACTTGATGGTCGTGATCGTCAGCTTTTACCCTCCCGGAAGGGAGCTGAGAGCTCATATAATCCGATCTAAGGGCAAGGCTGTGACCTTCACACACGCACACACCCATCCCCTTGCTCAAGGGGGAGAGTAACCACCCACTTCATCAGTGAAACTTTTCGCAACTTGAGCGAGGCGCAAACTCCCGTCCACCAGTTGCCAAGCGAGAACGTTACCACTGCACCAGCGAGCGGTGTGTGTGTGTGTGTGTGTGTGTGTGTGTGTGTGTGTGTGTGTGTGTGTGTGTGTGTGTGTAATTCAACGGGTAATTCACCGGGTCGGTCAGGATCACTTGATGGTCGTGATCGTCAGCTTTTACCCTCCCGGAAGGGAGCTGAGAGCTCATATAGTCCGATCTAAGGGTAAGGCTGTGACCTTCACACATGCACACACCCATCCCCTTGCTCAAGGGGGACAGTAACCACCCACTTCGTCAGTGAAACTTTTCGCAACCTGAGCGAGGCGCGAACTCCCGTCCACCTGTTGGCAGGCGAGAGCGTTACCACTGCACCAGCGAGCGGTTTTGTGTGTGTGTGTGTGTGTCATGATTTATATTTAATACACTCAATCCTCCGGTAATGCAGACAATAGGTACTAGACAAGGACCGTGTTACTCAAACCCATATCACCCAAACAATATGTTTGCATGCATAACTGTACAATGTGTTCTGGCAACTTCCAAAACTCTTGTTTTTACCCCTTCTTTCCACCCTACCCCATGTAAATTACCCCTACTTCGTATAACGGTACAGTGTGTTCTGGCAACTTAAAAGACTTTTTTTTACCCCTTCTTACCACCCTACCTCACATAATCTACCCCATACTTATACCCACCATCAGGAAAACACTGAAAAAGATGTAACTACCGTAATTAGGAACATCAATGGAATTAAAAACAGCATTAACAAAAAGTTGGGCTGGGTGCCCTTGTGTCATTGATCCATAGCTCCCTTGCACTCTACCCCCACCCCCCAATATTATTGTTGTCATAAAGTTTGGCCTTTTCTCTACAGCCTTCCGTAGGGATGTGAGGCCATGTGCTTTGATGAAACTTTCTGGGTCTTGCAGTTTTAGGGGACGAAATGGAACGTAAGTCTTTGCTAACCTGAAAAAAATTACTCTTTCATTCATGTGTAAGGTGTGTGCAGGATATTTACAAAAGAAATCTGTGCAGCATGTGAGGTGATGTGTGGGGTGAAGAGATGACGAAAGGGGGTGCAAGGAACAGCATGGTGGAATGAAGAGGTGAGACAGGCTGTGGCACAAGAAGAAAGCATACAGTGAGTGGATGAGAAATAGGGGCATGGAAGAAGTTGAGAGATGGAAGAGAGAGTTATATGTAGAGAAGAGAGAGGTGAAAAGATTAGTGAGAGAGAGTAAGAGGAGTGTGGATGAGGAATTTGGAAGGAATTTGAGTGTAAAGTGGAGGGACTAAGAAAATGTTCTGGAAAGAGGTAAAGAGAGTTAGACAGGGTGGCAGTGATGCTAGTCGGGGAGTGAAAGATAAAAAAGATAGATTACTAGTGAAGATGGGAGAAAAAGTGAGCAGATGGAGAGAACACTTTAAGGAATTGTTGAACATACAGAATGAAAGTAATGCGAGTATAAGTGGCTGGGGAATGGCTGGGAGAAGAAGGGATATGAGAAGAGAGAAAGGAATCAGTATGATGGAAGTTGTAGAAGCAATGGAGAAAGTCAAAATGGGGAAAGCCCCAGGAATTGATGGAGTGTGTGGTGAAATGCTGAAGCATGGGGGAGAGACAGTAGTAGAATGGGTGTGGAAGATGTACAGGTTGATCTGGAAGGTAGAGTCCCGGAGGATTGGAAGTCAGGTATAATTATCCCCTTGTACAAAGGAAAAGGGGAAAAACAAATGTGTGGTAATCACAGGGGCATTTGTCTTCTTAGTTAAATAGGAACAGTATATGGTAGGATACTTATTGACATAGTTAGGGAAATAACAGAGTATTTAGCTGGAGATGAACAGGGAGGTTTTAGGAAGGGAAGAGGCTGTGTAGATCAAATATTCATTCTTAGATCTTTAGTGGAAAAGTTTCTAGAGCAGGGTAAGAAGTTGTATGTGGCCTTCATGGATTTGGAGAAAGCAAATGACAGGGTGGACAGACAAGGATTGTGGAAAGTATTAAGAATATATGGGAAGTTGTTGAATGCAGTGAAGAGTATGTATGAGGGGACCAAGGCTGCAGTGCATGTGGATAGTGAACTGAGTGAATTTTTCTCTTTGAAGGTTGGGTTGAAACAGGGATGTGTCATGTCTCCATGGTTGTTCAATCTGTATATGGATGGGGTTATAAAAGAGATACAAGGTAGGGCAGAGGATGTTGGAGTGGCCCTAATGAAAGAGGATAGTGTTTGGAAACTCCCTGTACTGTTGTTTGGAGATGATACTGTGCTGTTAAGTGAAGATGAAGGGGAGCCGCAAGGCTTGGTGGATGAGTCTGGAAGGGTGTGTAAGAAACGGAATCTAAAGATGAATGTAGGGAAGAGTAAAGTTATGGTCTTCGAGAAAAGGAGGAAATGGAAAACGTGAGTACATTTAAGTACTTGGGAAGTGTGATGAGTAAGGATGGACGTTTGGAGGGTGAAGTGCTTGAAAGGGTACAACAAGGAAGAAAGGTTGCTGGTTCCTTGAAAGCAGTGATAAGAAACAGGGAAGTGAGCATGGAAGTGAAAAGTTACTACATGACAGTATTGTGATACCAACTCTAATGTATGGAAGTGAAGCTTGGACGTTGTTGGAGGGACACAAGTCAAGAGTGAGAGCAGTGGAAATGAGAGGAGTAGACTGTAGCACCAGTCGAACATTGCAGTACTCCCGAGGTGGATGGCAAACTGGTGATACGGGGAGCTGGAGCTACCGTTTCACCAGCCCTCAGGACTAGATCCTGACCATCCCCGTTTGCTGAACATTTTCAGTGTTTTCATTTACAGAGAGTAGGCCAGCATACTCTCTTAATACCTCAACCTTCAACTGTCTACACCACACTACATGCACATAAGATATCACAGCTTCTATTCAATCTCTTAGGAATGGCCACTGCAATGTTACTTTCAAAAGAGGTGGTACCTCGGATTGCCACCACCGGGAGAGTAGGGCTGGCGGCACACAGTCCTCCCGGTCGCCATCAAGCAACTGTGCCGGCAGCGACTAGTGCGATTTTCGGTCATGCTCATCAGCGGAGAAGTGAATATGCCACCTTATTCTTCACCAACATCCATGGGCTTAGTACCAACTTAAATTCAGTCCATTTATTCCTACAGTCCATATCCCCTCTGGCCCTATTCCTCACAGAACCACAAATCTCACTGTCTACTGAAATATCCCCATGTTGTTTTCCCGGTTACCATCTCCTCACAAACTTTCATAACAATGGCACCTGTTGTTATATCAAATCCCATTATGCAGTTGACACCATTTTAAACTTCACTTCACACAGTTTTGATTACTCATTGTATAAACTGTCAAAATATTACCAAATATATCTGTGTAGTCTACCACTCCCCCAGTGCTTCTTCTGAACCCAGTGTATTTGATTCCATTTCCACACAGTTTAGTAACCTTAATCTTGCCCTTAGCACCGAAATTACCATTTTGGGCAATTTTAACATACATAATGTTGAATGGTTGTTGCATTCTGCCAGGACTGACGATGCTGGTCTGCAGTGTGAGCTGTTTGCAGAATCGTTTAATCTCACGCAACTGGTAAAGCGACCAACCAGAATACCAGATAATCCTGACCATAATGCCCATCTTTTGGATCTGTTCCTGACAAATAATCCAGATCAGTACAGGATAGAGGTATTGCCTCCACTTTGATCCTCTGACCACAATCTCATCAAAGCCTCATTAGTTAGCCCCCCCAAACCTCCCCATTCTGAACCTGTCAGGGTGACTCGATGGCACTTTGATAGGGCAAACTGGGATGAATTTAGAAATTATCTTGCTGACATTCCATGGCAGTCTTTCTTCTCCAGTGATGTCAATTCTACCCAGTTTCACATTTGCAACTTAATACTAACTGGTATGGATTTATTCATACCAAGTCAACAATTCATTAAAAGACTGAACTCTCCAAAATGGTTTGATAGCAACTGTGCCAGAGCAACAGCCCAAAAGTCATCATCATATAACTATTATTTATAATCAAAAACATCTGAATCACTCTCTCAATTTAAAATTGCTAGAAACCATGCTAAAGCCGTAAAAAATCTTGCTAAATCAAAGTTTCTTCAAAGCCAAGCATCAAAACTACTTACCAACCTTAATGAGAATAGAATATTCTAGTCAACTCTCAATTCTTTCAATAATAACTTTAACAAGTCATCATCCATTTCCCCACTAAAATCTCCAGATGGCAACATTACAAATGACCCGCATGGGAAGGCAGATATCTTTGCCAATACATTTGCCAGAAATTCTACTTTAGATAAAGCCAGCCAGAACATCCCAGCACTAGAACTTGACTCTCCCAAAATTGTTCCACTTAAAATACAGACAAGGCACGTGAAATCCATCCTAGACAATTTACCTACCAACAAAGCTCCAGGCCCAGATGGAATTCCACCAACTGATTTGAAAAAATATTCCCCAGAACTTATTCTTTTCTCGTTAAATTATTCAGACTATGCATACATACTTCTTCATTCCCTAATTCCTGGAAAGAAGCCAATAGCCACCCAATTCCAAAGAAAGCAAGTTCCTCTGACCCCTCTGATTACAGAACAATAGCTGTCACATCTTCTCTTGGTAAGGATTTTGAAACTGCAATTAATAAGCATATAGTTAAATATCTTGAATCCAACAACTTAATTAGTGATAGACAATATGTTTTTTGCCAAGAAAGATCCACCATTGACATACTCAATCTCCTGACTCATACCATCCATCAATCAATTGACCTACATGGAGAAACTCACACAGTAGCCCTGGATACTTCTAAAGCTTTCGACAGTGTGTGGCACCATTCCCTGTTGTCCAAACTCCCTTGCTATAGACTAAACTCTTTTGTTCCTTTGATTTCCTCATGTCTCAGCAACAGAAAAATAAAAGTAGATGATGTATATTCCAATTTCCACTCAATTAATGCCGGCGTGCCGCAGGGATCAGTTCTGGCACCAACCCTGTTCCTCATTCATAATAATGATCTCTCATCTGTCACCCACAATCCCACCCATTCATATGGAGATGACTCAACACTTCATAGTTCATTTACACTCAGACATCCATTTACAAAGTCTGATATCTCTAACTCTCAACTCAGTACAGCCATCTCTTTAAATCAAGACTTATCCACAATCAATGAATGGGGACAAAATATCCTTGTCTCATTTAATGTCAGTAAAACTAAATATATACAATTTACTAATAGGCAGGTATTGCCAGAATCGTATATTACCTTCAATGCTACAAATATTCCCATTTCTAAAAGTATTTAAATTCTCGGCATCTCACTTAACAATGCTCTCAGCTGGACCTCTCATGTCAGATCACTTGCTAAAACCGCCTCAAAGAAACCTGGATTATTGTACAGAGTCCGTAACTTCTTCACTGACGAGCAGTTAGCTATAATTTATAAGAGTCACGTGCTCTCTCAGCTTGAATACTGCTCATCCTTGTGGAATGGATGTGGAGAGTTTGCATTAAAACAACTAGACAAAATTCAGAACAAAGCTGTTAGAATTATTAACAACCCTGCTATTACTAATAAACTAACTCCCCCACAAGTAAGAAGGAATGTTGCCTCCCTTGCATTATTTTACAGATACTTTCATAGCAAATGCTCAGACGAAGTTGCGTCCATTGTGCCACCTCTCCACGCCTTTCATCATGCTACACGGGCATCTGGCACTGCTCATGACAGGCATGTCACTCAGTCATACTGCAGAACTTCTGCCTATCAGAATTCTTTCATTCCCCGAACTGCATCTCTCTGGAACTCGCTTCCCCAGAGTTGTTTCCCTCCAAACTTCAACCTACAGCTGTTCACATCTAACTGTTACAGATATTTTATGAACAGAGGACACCAGTAATCTGGTGTATGGATTTTTTTTTTAATTCATTTGTTTTTCCTTCCTCTGTTCTGTTAAAAAAAAAAAAAAAAAAAAAAAAAAAAAAAAAGTTATTTGAGAGAAGCATGTGGAGTCACATGGAGAAACAGACTGACAAATGAGGATGTGAAGAAGCATTGTGGTGTGGATGTGGATGTGATAGAAAGTGTTAGGAGAAACACGTTGAAGTGGTTTGGCCATGAGGAGAGGATGGAGAGTGAGAGACTGATGAGGAGAGTGTATGTGAGTGAAGTGAAGGGGGGTAGAGGGAGGGGGAGGCCAAGGATGAGATGGAGGATGGAGTGGAGAGGTATATGAGGGAGGGGGGTGTGAGCTGGGAGCAGGGCAGTGACATGGCGATGTGGAGGCGATTTGTTTGTGGCCCCCCTGTACGGGATTGAGGCATCTGGCAATAGATAGATAGATCATCCATGTGTTCTCGCAAATCAGTGTTCAGTTCACATTCTTCATTCAATTTTGCACTTCCCAACACATTTTGGACTGACTGAGCATATGACTAGCTGTTCTTTCTCTGATGCTCCACATAACAACTGATGAGCTTCTCAGTCGGCTTCGGGATAATATTATGAACTTTCACTGCTGCCAAGTTCGCATCAGTCCAGAGTTCCCATGCACTATCTTCTTAATTTTCTCCCAGTCCTTTCAAATTGTTCTGATGGTGCTTTCATACATGCCATGCTTTTTTGCCCCTTCAGTGTACGCTTTACTTGAAGCAGAAGAAAGGCCTTACCATTTCAATTCATATTCTTCCTGTTAGTTTTCTGTATTTTTTTAGGGTGGTAAGTTACCTTTTCCTGCTGAAATATTTCCTACTTATTATCATCATGTTCCTTAAGTTGTACCTATGATTGTCTATCTTAACATACTCAAAGGTGGTTTTGTGTTTCCCAAAGAGAGGATAGGTTAGGTTAGATTAAATTATTAGGTACAGTTAAGATAGGTTTGGTTAGGTTTACTTAAACACTTAGGTTAGGGCAGGCCCTTTCACCATTACCCTGATGAGTCAAACAAGTTGACAGTGGAATATAGCTAAAAACAACGGGGCAACAGATTTCACAGGAAACATTTACTTACCACCCAGAAATAATCAGAAAAATATAACAGGCTAGATTTCACATGAAACATTTACTTACCACCCAGAAATAATTGGAATAATATAACAGACTATCAGGAATAACTGATTTGGTAAGGTGCTTCTACTGCTTCAAATAAAGTGTATGTTTGTCAAGGTTAGCTTTCGATAATGCATTCACAGAGTAAGGCAATGAAGGTGAAAAAATTACCCTGACTCCTGCACTGTTATGAAAAAGACTCCAGATGATCAATAACACAGTGTTGGGGTATGTCAAAACAATGTGCAAAATTAAGATATGTTATACATTCATTCATTCATTGCCAGACGCCATGTATCCCAAACGGGGTGGCCAAGGGCTTAGAGTTAATTGTTTTACAGGGAGGGGCACTAATCCTCCACCAACCCCACTCGACACGTAGGGAGAACGTTATGCCAACAGCATCTGGTGTTCCCAGGCGGTCACCCATCCAAGTACTAACCAGAACCAACGTTGCTTAACTTCGCTGATCGGACAGGAAGCGGTGTACTCAACGTGGCATATATATCCTAGGTAAAAATTATAACACCTTCATCAAAATCTCAAAGCCTTAAGCCTAACTTAACCTAAGTAGTAAGTTCAAGTAATCTGCACATTACAATCAGTGTAATAATAATGATAATCTAGCCTTTTGCTTCTCAAAAGCACCAGTTCTTCCTTTGGGAATTCACTAGCGCTCGACACACATACCTGTACATTATTTTTACAATTACAAGAACTGTGACATTTCTCGTATTTAATACAAACTACATCATATATATATGAAAGTGGCAATAATTAAACCCTATAGTCCCTCTTTCCAGATCATAGGATTTTGAAAAAAGAAAGGCTTTCAGCGTCTCTTAAAGGATTCAACAGAAGAGCATTGTCTTATGGAGAATGGCAACCTGTTATATAATCTAGGGGCTCTATACACAAAAGAATGATCAGAGAAAGATGACTGGTGAATGGCTCCTGGCTCGTCAAGACACAAGAAATCATCTTCACTGTGCAACATCACACCCAGGTGTGCCGATGGGAGTTTTAACAATTCGGCAAGATACTTCGGTTCACCAAACTTAAGAACCTTGAATGTAATAAGACACATTTTAAATTCAATTCTATCCTTTACTGGGTAGCCAATGCAACTCAATCAGAAATGGGGTAGTTGAGGTTCTCGGGGGGAGACCAAAGATAAGCCGTGCTGCCCTGTTCAACACAGACTGAACTTTTGTTAGTACCTGTATATTATTTGGAAGACCAACCCATAGTGAATTACAATAATCAATGTGAGACAAGACCACAGCATGGACCAATGTTAAGAGGCAATGTCTATTCAAGAATTTTCTCACAGAGTACAGATTTCTGATATGCAAGTTACACCCTCTGACAACCTGATTAATATGTTCTTTGTAATTTAACTTTGAATTAAAATAAACACCCAGATTTCGAAAAGAACCAACTGGATGAAGCTGTGACATGCTAATGTTCAAAGCCAGGGCATTATCAGTGTCATCACCCTTTCTGTTTCCTCTGATGATGATGATCTCAGTTTTACCATCATTCAGCTTACGTTTCCTCTTAGCCATCCAAATCTTAATATCAGACATTAGAGATTCAAGCTCTGTCTTAGTATCGTTGATATCTGACATCTTAACATATAGCTGGGTGTCATCAGCATAAAAATGATAGGACACACCATGAGCATCAAGTAGAGATGATAAACCACTTGTGTAGATAGAAAATAGAACTGGACCCAAAACTGATCCTTGAAGGACTCCAAACAGAAGGGAAGCAGAATCAGAGCTAGAGTAATCAACAACCACTCTCTGAGATCTGTCTGACAGATACAACTTCAGGAGCAAATGGGCACTATCACAAACGCCATAAAAATACAGATAATCCAAAATAGTTTATGATCTAATGTATCAAAAGCTGCAGACAGATCCAACAGAACTAGGATAGAGGACATCTCACTGCAAGTGTTTGCCACCAAGTCACTATGAATCCTTGTTAATGCAGTTTAAGCTGAATGGTATTTTCTGTATGCTGATTGAACAACAGGAACAACTCTGTTGTGTTCCAGTAGTGGTACGAGTTGATCGAGTATGGCCCACTCAATATTCTTGGATAAAAAAGGCAGGTTAGAGAGGGGACGATAATTTGTCATGCTCACGACATCAAGGCCAGGTTTCTTAATTAGGGGCCTAAGCAATGCACGTTTCTCAGACTGCACAAAATTACTTTCTAAGAGGCATCTGTTTATTATGTTGCAGAAAAATTCTGCAGCATACTCTTACAGATCAGGTAGTTGTGACATGTTACACAGATCAAGTGAGCAAAATGTTTTATTAAGTTCTCTGATGTAACATTTAACTCTGTTTACATCCAGTGAATGAAATGTTGAAAGCAAATGATTCCCAGTGCACCGTGGCTGGAAGTCAACGAGTACACTTCACTGGGAGAACTGCTGTCTAAACCACTTCTTATGCGAGATATCTTAGTTGTAAAAAATGAAGCAAAATCAGAAGCCAATTGGGCATAAGATACAGAAGTTGGTTTAACAATTACATACATCCGACCAACCAAATTGTTCACATCTGCAGAGTTGTTTTTTATCACCACCACATGAATCAACTTTATTTTGATAATACTAGCCTTTTGGGCTTTTACAATGTGAATGACTGCTCTTCTTGTGAAAACAATGCAAATGAGTTACTTTGGTCTGCCGCAAGCGCCACTCACGTTCTGCCTTTCTACATTGTCTACGCAAAGAATTAATGGATGGACCATACCACAGAGAATTATCATGTACAGTGATTGTCCTCAGGACAATAATGGTCAAAAATTGACCTAAGCTCATTGTTGTAAATATCAACCTATTCATCAGAAGGAAGATCTGAAGTATCTATCTATCTATCTATTGCCTGATGCCATAATCCCGTAAGGGGTGGCCATTGACTTTGAGTTATTTGTTTTACGGGGAGGGGCACTACCCCTCCACCAGCCCACTTGTTGACACATAGGGAGCATGTACGGTTTGGTTATATGGTTACCACCCAGTGTTGTAAATGGTTTCTTGGCTTACAGGAAACTATTTGGCCTGTCACTCAATGTAAAGCCACCAGTAAAGGAAAGAAATGAAATAAGAAGTGACAGGAAAGATGGGAGAAATAGGAAGAGAGGAGGGCAGGCACAGAAATAAAAAAATGATAAAGGCTAAGGAAGAAGTAGGCAGCACTACATCAAGTGAGTGGATGGTGGTCACCACCACCTACCACTATCTGTAGAATCAACTTCAAGACACATCAACTGGCGGTCAACATTCCTGTAATTTCTGAACCTGATGACCTTTTTATATGAAGAGGATTTTGGGACATCAAAACTAAGAGTGATCAGAGCATGATCAGAGATGAAGGGGTCAAATGAGTCAACCTCCACATCTGATACATGCCTGCAACCAAGAGGGGACAAGATCAGTCACACAGAGAGTAGGCCAGCATGATCTCCAGTACAAATTTCTCTAACTATCTTCACCAAACTACATGCACAGTACACACTACACTTCCTATTCAAAATTCACCAAAAATGGCGTCGATTCATCAAGCCTCAGAGTCCCCAGGGGGGGGGGGGACCATAAATGCCCCCGCCATCTGCCCCTCTCCCGGTGACTACTCGAGGTGCCTGGAACCACTGTCTGACTCTCTTCTTCTTCATTTCTGCAACATTCGCGGCCTTTCATCTAACTTTCGCTCTGTTGAGCACCACCTCTCCTCCTCTAAACCTCACCTTCTTTTTCTAATGGAGACTCAGCTGTCTGAGGCAACTGACAGCAAACCCTTTTCTGTATCCTCCTACTTTCTCTATACTCATTTCAAAGCCAAAGGTGGCTGTTGTGTATACATACGCAACGACTTATCTTGCTCTCGTGTTCCTGAACTTGATTCTTCTGAATTCTCCACACTCTGGCTTCGGCTTTCCTGTCATTCTCTGACTAAATATATCTGTGCTGTTTACTTATCCCCTAATTCTACCGACTATCAAAAATTCTTCGACTATCTTACTTCTACGATGGAACACATTCTGTCCATTTCTCCTTTCTTTGAAATCTCCATTCTTGGAGATTTCAATGTTCGATGGAACACATTCTGTCCATTTCTCCTTTCTTTGAAATCTCCATTCTTGGAGATTTCAATGTTCACCACCACCTTTGGCTCTCCTCTCCTTTCACGGATCCACCTGCTGAACAAGCCTACATCTTTTCTATCCTTAATGACCTACAGCAGCTTGTAGAGTACCCTACCTGTATCCCTGACCGCCTTGGAGAGAGCTCCAACATACTTGACCTCTTCCTCACAACTAATCCTTCTGCTTACTCTGTTAATCTTTTCTCTCCGTTGGGCTCCTCCGATCACAACCTTATTACCTTAACCTGTCCTATCACTCCGGTACGGCCTGTGGACCCTCCAGGGAA
This sequence comes from Coenobita brevimanus, assembly GCF_032717465.1. Taxonomy (NCBI): domain Eukaryota; kingdom Metazoa; phylum Arthropoda; class Malacostraca; order Decapoda; family Coenobitidae; genus Coenobita; species Coenobita brevimanus. Next base: position 17,486,250 of record NC_136968.1, on the reverse strand, counting down.
ACGTCGTCTGTGGCATTTTGGAGCCGCGGACTGGGAGGCCCTCAGGCAGTACTTCTTTGATTTTCCCTGGAATGATTATTGCTTCCATGGCCGTGAGCCATCTGAGTGTGCCTTGCGCATTACGGAGGTTATTCTCTCGGGCATGGAAGCATACATTCCTTTCTCATATCCTTTGACTAACGCAAGAAAGCCTTGGTTTAATCACGCTTGTTCTAATGCTGTCCGCAACAAGGAGAAGGCCTACAAAAGGTACCGGAGCCAACCCACCCCTGAATCACATCATCTTTACGTTTCTGCCCGGAATCGTGCTAAGTCTGTTCTTCGCTCTACTAAAAATAATTTCATCCATACTAAATGCTCTCAACTCTCCAACTCGAATTCTTACCGCTCCTTCTGGCACCTTGCTAAAAATCTTTCTAACAACTTTACCTCATCATCCTTCCCTCCTCTTTTCTACTCTGATGGTTCTGTAGCTATTTCTTCTACTGATAAAGCAGATCTCTTCGCACAGACTTTCTCCTCCAATTCCACCTTAGACGATTCCGGTGCTGTTCCTCCATCACTTCCCCCCTCTGACTTCCTCATGGCTGACATTAAAATTTCTTCAGTTGATTTATTTTCTGCCATCACTGGCCTCAGTACTAAGAAGGCATATGGGCCTGATGGGGTCCCTCCTGTTGTTCTCAAGAACTGTGCTTCTGTGCTTACACCCTGCCTAGGCAAACTCTTTCGCCTTTGTTTGTCAACTTGTACCTTTCCTTCTTGCTGGAAGTTTGCTCTCATTCAGCCAGTCCCAAAGAAGGGTGACCACTCCCAACCCTCCAACTATCGTCCAATTGCTTTAACGTCCTGTATTTCAAAAGTTTTCGAGTCAATTCTTAATAGAAAAATTTTAAGGCATCTTTCCTATCACAACCTTCTTTCCGATAGTCAGTATGGGTTCCGTCAGGGATGCTCCACTGGCGATCTTCTCACCTACCTTTCAGACTCCTGGTCATCCTCCTTTCGGGACTTTGGCAAAAGCTTTGCCATTGCACTTGATATCTCAAAGGCTTTCGATCGAGTCTGGCATAAATCTTTAATTTCCAAACTGCCCTCCTATGGTTTCTATCCTTCTATCTGTGCCTTCATCGCTAGCTTCCTTTCTGGTCGTTCTATAGCCGCTGTTGTAAACGGCCATCGTTCTTCTCCTAGATCTATCAACAGTGGTGTTCCTCAGGGCTCTGTCCTATCACCAACTCTCTTCCTTTTATTCATCAATGATCTTCTAAGCTGTACATCTAACCCTATCCACTCATACGCTGATGACTCCACCCTTCACCTTTCCATTCGGTTCCCGCAACGCCCATCTCAACAGTTACTTCAACAAACAAGGGATGAGGCTATGGCACACCTAATGTCTGACTTGGCTCATATCTCTGACTGGGGTAAAAATAATATGGTTGTCTTTAATGCATCTAAGACTCAGTTCTTACACCTATCAACCCGACAAAATCTTCCACAGGTATACCCACTAATGTTTAATAATATTCAGCTTAATCCTGCATCATCCTTGAACATGCTTGGGGTTTCATTTACTCGGGACTTATCTTGGAAAGATCATATTACAGCTCTTGTAAAATCTGCTTCCAAGAGATTGGGTGTGCTAAGCCAACTCCGCTCTCTCTTTACCCCTGCACAATTGTTGACTCTATACAGAGGTTTTATCCGCCCCTGTGTGGAGTACAACTCTCATGTGTGGGGAGGCTCCCCACATACAGCTCTTCTCAATAGGGTGGAGTCAAAGGCTTTTCGTCTCATTAACTCTCCTCCTCTTACTGACTCCCTTCAACCTCTGTCTCTTCGCCGCACTGTTGCATCTTTATCTCTTTTCTATCGCTACTTTAATGGTCACTGCTCCTCTGAACTGTCTGCTTGCATTCCTCCACCTCTATGACGGGCGCGTAGCACCCGTCTGGCAGGAAACTCTCATCCCTTTTCTGTCCAACTCTCTAATGCAAGAGTTAACCGTTACCCCCAGTCTTTCATTTATGCAACAGGTCAGCTCTGGAACTGTCTCCCTCTGTCTGTATTTCCTGCTGCCTATGATCTCCAGTCTTTCAAACGCAGTGTGTCCAGGCATCTCAAAATGATCGGATCTTGAATTTGGCTCTCTATTGTATTTTGTTTTTCTCTTGGAGGGAACTGTTACTGTGGGCTCATGGCCTTTGGTTCCTTCTTCCTCGCATTAAAAAAAAAAAAAAAAAAAAAAAAAGCGTCAAGGACATGTCCTGAGACATGAGTTGGATTACTCACATGACTGAAAAAATTGTTCTGGATGATCAACTCAAGGAATTCTGAAGAAAATGGCTTTGACTCTGGACTGTCAACCGAATAAATGAAATCACCCCCTGGGGGTAGGGGGGGTTTTCAAGAATACTCCCCCAGTATCCCTGGTTGTCGTAAAAGGCGGCTAAAAGGGTTGGCGGAGGGTTAGTGCCCCTCCCCGGAAAACAACTAACTAAAAAACCAAACAATAAGCCTCGGACAAGGACTGACCAAACGATGACGACCAAGGACCGGACAAAGGACATGATTATTGGAACATGGAATGTAAGGGGAGCGAATGATGAGGTGAAAGAGAGAGAGATTGTCCAGGTGCTTGAGGGTGCGAAAGTGGATGTATGTGGAATAGCTGAAACAAAATGGAGAGGAGAAAGTGTGAGAGAATGGGAGTATGGATGGGGTATATGTGCAGGAGTAGATGAGAATGAGAGGGCAAAGGAAGGAGTATGTATAGTTGTGAGTAAAAGAGGGAAGAGGAACATAAGACAGTATGGATCAGTTGGGTCTAGGATTGTGTGGGTAAAGTTGAGAGTTGGAATACAAATGTGGGCGATTGTGTGTGTGCATGCGCCAACACAAGACCGTGCTAGAAGAGTGAGAGAAGAGTTCTGGACAAATGTAGAAGTGTGCATGGAAATGTTTGGAAGGAATGAGAGAGTGTTTTTGATTGGTGATATGAATGGTAAAGTTGGGAATGTGAAGGTGGATGGAATAGTTGGTGAGTGGGGTGTGCCTGCTGAGATAGATGAGAATGGGAGTGCGTTAGTGGACATTTGTGCTGGGAGGGGGTTGGTGATAGCCAATACCCTCTTCAGGCATAAAATGATCCACAGGTATATATGGTGAATGATGAGAAGGGTGGGTGGTGAACTGAATGAAAGGAAGGCAATGATTGATTATGTGTGTGTGGATGAAAGGATGTGAAGATGTGTAATGGATGCAAGAGTTTATAGAGCCTGGAGGAGTGGACTTTCTGACCACTACTTGGTGGTGGCCAGAATTAGGTTTCAAGTAAGATGGAGGAATACAAGAAAGGAAAGACGAGAGGAAGGAGTAGTGGCAAGGAGAGTGGAAAGGTTAGAAGAGGATGAGAAAAAGGCAGAGTATAAGAGAGAAGTGGAGGAACGATTAAGCAAATATGAACTGGAGCAGATGGGAGACGTGGAAGGTGTGTGTAGGATATTTACAGAAGAAATATGTGCAGCATGTGATGTGGTGTGTGGAAGGAAGAGAAGACGGAGGGGGGTGCAAGGAACAGCGTGGTGGACTGAAGAGGTGAAACAGGCTGTGGCACAAAAGAAGAAAGCATGCAATGAATGGATGAGAAATAGGGGCGTGGAAGAAGTTGAGAGAAGGAAGAAAGAGAGTTATACGTAGAAAGAGAGAGGTGAAAAGATTAGTAAGAGAAAGTAAGAAGAGAGTGGATGAGGAATTTGGAAGGAATTTGAGTGTAAAGTGGAGGGACTGTAAGAAAATGTTCTGGAAAGAGGCGAAAAGAGTAAGACAGGGTGGAAGTGAAGTTAGCAGGGGAGTGAAAGATAAAAATGGTAGATTACTTGTGGAGAAGGAAGAAAAAGTGAGCAGATGGAGAGAACACTTTAAGGAATTGTTGAACGTAGAGGATGGAAGTAATGCGAGTATAAGTGGCTGGGGAATGGCTGGGAGGAGGAGGGAAGTGAGAAGACAGGAAGAAATCAGTAGGATAGAAGTTGTGGAAGCAATGAAGAAAGTTAAATCGGGGAAAGCTCCAGGAATTGATGGAGTGTGTGGTGAAATGCTGAAGCATGGGGGAAGAGATAGTAGTAGAATGGATGTGGAAGATGTGCAGATTGGCCTGGGAGGAAGGTAGAGTCCCGGAGGATTGGAAGTCAGGTATAATTATTCCCTTGTACAAAGGAAAAGGGGAAAAAGAAGTGTGTGGTAATCATAGGGGCATTTGTCTTCTTAGTATAATAGAAAAAGTGTTTGGTAGGATACTTATTGACAGAGTTAGAGAAAGAACAGAGAAATTAGTTGGAGAAGAACAGGGAGGCTTTAGGAAGGGAAGAGGTTGTGTAGATCAGATATTCATTCTTAGATCTTTAGTGGAAAAGTTTCTAGATAAGGGAGAGAAGTTGTATGCGGCTTTCATGGATTTGGAGAAAGCATATGACAGGGTGGATAGACAAGGATTGTGGAAAGTGTTAAGAATATATGGAGTAGATGGGAAGTTGTTGAATGCTGTGAAGAGTATGTACGATGGTGCGAAGGCTGCAGTGCATGTGGATGGTGAACTAAGTGAATTTTTCTCTTTGAAAGTTGGGTTGAAACAGGGATTTGTCATGTCTCCATGGTTGTTCAATCTGTACATGGATGGGGTAATAAAAGAGGTACAAGGTAGGGTAGTGGATGTTGGAGTGTCCCTGGTGAGAGAGGATAGTGTTTGGAAACACCCTGTACTGTTGTTTGCAGATGATACTGTGTTGTTGAGTGAAGACGAAGGGGAGCTGCAAGGCTTGGTGGATGAGTTTGGGAGAGTGTGTAAGAAACGGAATCTAAAGGTGAATGTAGGGAAGAGTAAAGTGATGGTCTTTGAGAGAGGTGAAGTCAGTGAATGTACAGCGAGGTTGGATGGTGAGGAATTGGAAAATGTGAGTACGTTTAAGTACTTGGGTAGTGTGATGAGTAAGGATGGAGGTTTGGAGGGTGAAATGCTTGAAAGGGTACAGCAGGGAAGAAAGGTTGCTGGTTCTTTGAAAGCAGTGATAAGAAACAGGGAAGTGAGCATGGAAGTGAAAAAGTTACTACATGACAGTATTGTGATACCAACTCTAACGTATGGAAGTGAAGCTTGGACGTTGTTGGAAGGACACAAGTCAAGAGTGAGAGCAGTGGAAATGAGTTATTTAAGAGGAGCCTGTGGAGTCACATGGAGAGACAGGCTGACAAATGAGAATATAAAGGAGCGTTGTGGTGTTGATGTGGATGTGATAGGAAGCGTTATGAGGAACACACTGAGGTGGTTTGGCCATGTGGAGAGGATGGAGGGTGAAAGACTGATGAAGAGAGTCTATGTGAGTGAGGTGGAGGGGGGAAGAGGGAGGGGGAGGCCGAGGATGAGATGGAGGGATGGGGTGGAAAGGTATATGAGAGAGGGGGGTGTGAGTTGGGAGCGGGGCAGTGAAATAGCGGGGGACAGGGCGACTTGGAGGCGATTTGTTTGTGGCCACCCCAAACGGGATTGAGGCGTCTGGCAATAGATAGATAGATAGATCAGAAGCAAGAAGTCCTCCAGATTTAAGGGAAAACGCTTCAAGAAATTGCCCAAACTCCTCTATAAAACCTCGATCTGTGCCTGGATGACCTGGTCGACAAACAATTGCAATTCTAATGGTATTCTGATGGAAATTTATTAATACACACTACTTCCAAAAATTCAAATGAAGATGGGGTCAGGTTTGAGTCAATGAGCGAAACGTTTGCAAGTGCTGCCGAGTAGATGAGTGCTACGCCTCCTCCCGGATAGTCAGCAGCAGCCTCGGAATACTAATAATAGAATGTGTCTTAGGCAAAGCATTATGAATAATATTGATATCAGACTCATAGAACCAGGTTTCAGTCAAGCACAAAATGTCAAGCTCGTGCTGATTTAGAGTTTCATTAATATACTCTATCTTATTACGGATAGAACAAATATTTAAATGACCCATCCTTAACTGGTTCAAGAGGGATGTAGACAGTTTTTTGAATGGTCAAAATTGGTGTTTTCAATCAATCTATTCCTGCGAGAAATCATATTTGGACAGTCTCTACTTGTTGCAAAATGGGCAACCGACCATGAATCTGAAATAGCATCTTGATGTCTTGAAGAGCAATTGATGCATTTGCGAGAATTTCTGTTACTACAATCCTTAGACAAAAGACACATTTAGGTTCATCATCTTTCCTAGAACATCTCTCAGATGTATGACCAAAGCCCTGACAGTGATGACACTGTGTAACCCAGAATCTATCGAAAGCACGGCATTTTGTAAGATCCATATAGATGTAATTGTCCTGTTCTACAATGGAGGATCTCACCTCTGGCGACATTTTCAAGACAGCAGTTTTGGTGTCATTCCTTGTTCTTGTGAAGAGAAGGTTAAGGGTACAACCTCGATCAACAAGCATCTTAATTTTGTTGTTTTTTTCTCAGAATGTTTGGGATGATGTCAAAGTCACCCACGGAAGAGGAAAGGCCTGTCAGGGCCATTTTAGGCAACATTTTCTTTGGCTCTGATGTGCAAAAAGTGCCCTCAGAGCCGAAATGATCACTCAGCACCCCAGTTGCTTCGCCTTTGGCCTCAGCTGACGGAAACTTCATTACCAGCCCACCAGCCTTGGTCATAAGGCAGCTATCAACCGGTACCGAGTTAAGTACATCTCTGATGTCTTCTGGTCCCATCTGATTTGTCAGGGCATCAGCGCCGCTCTTTGGTTTCACAATCAGTACACGCTGACAATGAATGGCTTTTTGCTGGCCATGAACACTGATCTCAATCATGCCCCCAGGCAGATCCTTCCCTCCCCCCACAAGAGACCCACGAACAGCATCCGCAAATGACATGGCCTGATCTTGCATGACCTCCATGGGTGATGAGACCTTGGTCTCTAGTGCCTCCAATCTGTTTGAAACATCTCTAATTGCCTGAAAGATTAGGCCAATAACTTTATCTTCAAATTCCTTCTTGGTTACACTACTTCCTCCACCAGCCAAGACCTCGTCTGCTGGTGCAACACATTGGTTACACAGCCAGCGAAAGCCCAGATGGTGGCTCTTCTTCATAAATGGATAGTCGCCTGCGTCCAAATTTTCACAAGCTATATGAACCCAATCAATGCAGTAGGAGCACTTCTGTGGTTGTGCATTTTTTGCTACAGACCTACTGCAGCGAGGGCACTGGTGTTGTTTGCTCATGGTAAAGAACAAAAACAAAAACAAAACAACAACAGCAGCAGCAAAAAGCATATACAATACTGCCCGGAATAAACCCAGGTAGTGCTGCCCCCGTTTGTGTCACCCTAATTTAGGAGAAAAAAAAAAAGATAACCAAAAAAACACAAAACAGAAATGGAAACAAAACAGAGTGTCTGCGAGGTCACCACGAGCAGGTGGGGTACGACTTGACTACCCTTCTAGGAAAGGAAACCCAAACCGAGGTGCTGCAAAAGTGCCAAAATGGTATTGACGACTTTTCCCAATTCGAGCTTTATAGCAGCAGCAAATACGTCACTTAGGCAAGACCTCATTGGTTACAATACTTCCACTGCGCAAAGCTAGCATGGCTTAAACACTGTGGATACATCACAGTACAACCTCACAAAGCAGCACAAACACATAACACAAGCACAGTTAACAAAATTAGTGGAGGGTCTCGTCTGGTGGGGGAGTACTTCTGCAGACTTTTCTGTACACATGCGGACACTAGTTGAATGAGAGAGTTGAGTAGGGCAGGAAGGACAAACATGAACAGGCAGGAATGTAGCGTGGTCACAGGGATTTCTCTTCCCAATAGCTACACTAGTACTTAATATCTGTGTCTGATGGAGAGGGATGGTTAGAGCTTATATTCACTGCCAGTGCTGGTTCCACACTGCTGGTCTCACAACACCTGCCCCCCTCGTTCCCTCGCTCAGCCAGAATCCTACCTACAACCCCTCAAGCAAGCCATCACAAAATAACTGGGCACTTTATGACTGGAAAGCAACTCTGTAAGAGCTTTTACAACCTCTGGTACATTTATGGCAAGCTAAGCAAATACAGTATTAACTGAAGACCTAAACAAAACCTAGAAATTAAATTAGTCAGGATTTACTTCAATGTTTACCACCACTTCTACCTGCCTCTTGCCCTGCTCTAACTCCTTTACTATTTTATAATTCTGGGCACAATTTCTGCCTGCCTCTTTCTCTGCTCTAACTAACTCCTTTACTATCTCATTATGTGACGATGTGCCGCTTTCTTGGTGGCTGGGGCAGATCACAAAGCATGACTAGTCAATGTCCTCACGTGACACTCAAACACACACACAAAAAATCTTACTGCATAGCATAAGTAGAACTCAGCGTAAGCAAGAAAGGACTGATAGCCGTTATGCTCAGTCGGTTCAAAATGTGTTGGGATGCACAAAATCGAACGAAGAATGTGGAACTGAACGCTAACTTACGAGGACACAGGGATGAAAGTAATTTTTTTTCTGGTTAGCAAACATTTTTATTCCATTCTGTCTCCTAAAATTGCAAAACCCATAAGAGTGTGGGGTAAAGTTGGTGAGACATGAGAAAAGGCTGATAGCCATGAGCTCAGATGGTCCAAAATGTGCTGGGAAGCATGAAATCAAAGAATGTGGAACTGAACACTAATTTATGAGAATAAATGCATACATTTTCATTCCATTTCGTCCCCTAAAAGAGTGAAACCCATAAATTTTTGTCTAACCATACAGCCTTGAGTGTGCCCAGGACAGGTACCCAGATATCAGCCCACCAATCATGGTCAGTCTGGTGGGTGATGTCACCGTGCGCGACTTTCTAATTTCGTTGCCAGGCCAGCTGACTTCCTGCCTTAGCACAAGTTTTTATGTGTGTTGAAATGGTCTGTCACATTATGTTTAGTGCATCAGAACAAAAATGTCTTACTCAACCATGTATCTCAAGGATTGAGCGTATTGTATTCATATTGCATCTGTGCCAGATTACAAAGCACATTTTCCTTTGTACCTATGTAGTTACTGTAATTTTGTTTTTTCATCTCTGTCTCCTTGTCTCCTTCCTTTTTTTTTTTTTTTTTAACTAATTTGGCCATTCTAAGAGAAAATTACAGACCCCAAGTCTTATACCACAGGATGGACTGCACCCATTAAAATATAAACATCTCAACTCCCCCCCTCTCCTAACCTCTTGAAAAAGAAGGACAGTGAATTGCAAGAGAAGGGCTAATTCAGCCTGTATTCACCTGGGTTAATGTCAACTTTAATTTGCACGACAATAATAATGATAATTTGGGAATACATTTTACAATCAAATTATGATATGAAGATTGGGGATGGGGGGGAGGGGGGGCATGGATATGTGGACCATGGCAAAGGGGGGAGCAACCCAGAAAGGCTGAGAACCGGTGTTTTAGACTCTCCTTGATGCTATCATGGCAACGGCTTCTCGGTAAGTGCTGCTGCCATGAGACAGCTTGCCAAAACATAACTTGGGGACCAATCATCAGCCGGTCGATGGCATCTTTAAGTCTAACATTTCTTCATGTGTTAAAGTTGTGTGCAAAGTTAAGTTAATATTTGCATGATATGAAGCTGCTAAACCTGTAAGGAGGTAAAATGATAAATAGTGCAACCAATGCATGACTTACAGTGGACATGCATTCTTCAATGCAGTGATATTAAGAGGTTCGCCATATCGCAGATCCTTTATTTCTGTTGGGAATGGGATGGGATACATTCCTGACAACATCCACTTCTGCTACTGGGTACTGTCCCTCCTTTCCAATATTACCAAATGAACAATTATAGTGATCTTTCAGTTACTGCACAATTGGTTATGGAGATTTTTGTTATCATTGCTAGAAGAAAATCTGCACCTCTCCAGTTCTCACACACCTGAACTTTGTTTGTTGGCAATGATGACATCAAATCTGTGGTTTCTGATGGCTCTGAGAGATTCAAAGATGTGGCCCCTACTAAAGCATTAAATCGCTGGCGGAGACCACTAACTCTCCACCCCCTTAGCCTCAGAACCCCTTCCCTCAAGCCCATTTCAGGTCTTTATATATGGCACATGTTTTTTCCTTCGTACACCCTTTCCATAATTTTCTTTTAACCTAACTATGCCTATGCATGTTTCTGAGACTTACCATAACAATATGTATGAATTTTGTAATAACTTCTTCCTGATGATAATGTCAGAGGAATTCTTCCATGCTGACCCCTTGCATAAAGATAAATACAATATTTCTTTTTGCAGTGTTGAAAAATACATGAATTAAACCCTGTGCATTTCAAACTGCCAACAGTCGGATCATTGAAGCAAGAGAATCACAACATAACAGTTATCTGGGGAATGTATCGTTGAAAGAGCATATCGTCAGTTTTTGATTCATCAGCTATTGGGGTATGTTTGTACTGTTATACTGCATGACATTACCTTCAATACATCATAATAAGAAAGTATTTTTCACTTAGCTCTGTAGTGTTGATTTGAATCTTCCAATGAACCAAAAACCAAAAATTTTCATTTCAGCCAAATTTCACAAGTTGTTTGTGACAGGTGTATTGTTCTCTAGGCATGTTGTGTGTTTTTCACTGTACTGGACTGTACTGTACCAACTCTCATGCTATCCTATCAAACGCTTCCTTCAGATCAACTAAGTGAGGTTCACTTCTCTTTCCTTACCCAGTAACCTACTGGAGTTGCCCAACAATAAAAGTCTGTATTAATTTTGTTATCAGTGGTTCCTCTGCTGGACATGAAACCAATCTGCACCTCATTAGTAATCATTTTCCCCCAACCTAATACACTAGAACCTCTCCATGACTTTTATCTCATTAATAATTTCCTGTCGCTGTAGCTACATTCATTATCATCCTTCCCTCTGCAAACATTCAGTCACCATCTTCAGCTGATCATTAGTGACCATTACTCATCTCTATGGCTGGATTTATGAGAATCATGGAATGGACGAAAGGACAATAAGAGTGACATGTGGATTAACTGAGCTGATAAAGAGGACTAAAATAATATGGTATGGCACATACAAACAATACACATATGGTCCCAAAGACAGCTTGTGAAAAAAAAAAAGACAGTGTAGTGCTGGTAAAGGCAGACCTTCTATGGTAAGAATGTGTAGAAGAGTATATTGGTAAGAAAAAAGGAAAAGAAGACTGTTTGAGAGTGGAAGGGGTTTGTGAGGATAAAGTAGCCTGGAAACACTTCTGTCATGGCCATCCCTTGTTCAGATTTCCAGGAGAGGGCAAGTAGTCTAAGCAAGAGGAAGATGATGAAATCAGTCACCAGTATCACTCCCCTGCCACTGCTTAAAATACTTGGGTGATGTCATAAGATACCCAAACACCTTTTCCCTAAATTAACTCCAAAAATGGAGTGCTGATGGAAAAATTAATTGGTTCAATGTTTTAGGAATTACTTCTTTAACTGTTATTACAAGAAACTCATTTAATCAGAACTTATTACCATGGACAATACTACACAAAAGCAACAATAAGATCTTACCATTCTGTGCAATATTTTGTAGCCTGGAATGAAGCGCTGGTGCCAGGTTTGTGAGCATGATATTTTCTCCGAGCCCCCAGAATGCTGTTGCCTGGTCCACAGTGCAAATATAAACTGGCTGGCTGCATCTGTCAAAAGTATCCCATGATCCACTGTTCAAGGGAAGCAGAGGGATACCCTGGAGGTCCCGATAACATGAGTCTGAAGTTATGTAGTCTAAGAGTGCGACATGGTTCCACTCTGTTCTCACTCCTCTCGCTGACCTCAGAGTGTCTCGAACTAATTGGGGTGTTATTGCTCGGGGTGATGACTCTGTTGGATAAGTGAATAAATCGTACAGTGAATCCCCTTGCTTTTTTTTTTTTTTTTTAAGTATCAAAGTTGTTTTGTACTTACTCTAGCGTAGCCTACAAGTATCATCTCCCCACCTTGAAAACTGAGTTAATGCTAGAATATGGTGATAACAATGAAGAAGTGCTATGGAAAGGATGTAGAACCATAGTAACGTCGTACTGTTCCACTGAGTTACATGAAATAATCTGCAAAATGACAAAATTTTTGCAAGTTGAGGTAAATGAAATATAGTATTTTTAAAGTTAATTTGACAATCTGTCCCATTTAACACTACCAGTTCAGCGATAAGGGTTATGATACATCAGAACGCATCCCTGACTTATACGAGGAATGCCTACATATTATCATTCTGACATTTTTTTCTTCTGTAAGCAGGACAACTATCAGTAACATGCCAAGGGAAATGGGCCAGCCAATCAACTATACATCATTCTAGCCCCTGGCATCCTGGGTCCATTTCACAAGTGTGACTCTATTGTTCTAAATACTGTGTTCCTCCTCCTCCTAATCAGAATTTGCTGATAATAAAAATACTACTATATTCTAGTAATAATCGTTCGTTCGTTCATTTTTAAAGGCTCCAACATGCTTGCATGTGTCGGCCTTGGTCACCTAATGGCGACTCTCCATGCTGCACGATCCATTGCAGCCTCCCTGTTCAGTCCCTTAACCCTGAGGTCACACTTAATGACCTTGTCCCATGTCTTTCTCGGTCTACCCCTCATAACCCCACCCAAAATACTAACACTTCTCACCTTCCTCACCCAATTATCATCCCCCATCCTCTCCACATATCCAAACCACCTCAATCTACCTCTCCTCATCACAACACCAATACACTCCAGTCCCATCCTACCTCTCAACTCTTCCATCGTAAACCCAGCCCCTCCAGGCCTTGGACGCAGGGACGCACTGCACATCCACCTAATCATTGTCATTTCTGTACGTCTGAGCCGGCGAATATCTTCCTCCTTCACTGCCCAGGTCTCACTACCATACAGCATTACACTCCTAGCACATGCTGCATACAAAGACCCCTTAGCACGTAGGGAGAGTCCTCTCAATGTCAGGAGAGGCAAGAGCTCCCTGAACTTCTTCCAACCACTTCTCACCCTAGCCACAGAGCTAGCTCCTGCCCCACCTCCAGCACACAACATGTCTCCCAAATAACAAAACTTTCACACACTCAAGAGATTCACCAGCAAGTTCAATCCTTTCATGTCTAACAATCTCCACCTGCTCACCCCGACACACCATACACATAAAATCAGCATTATCTCGCAGTCTACCTCTGATACCATTACATCTCTTATGCACCCATTTATCACAAACACCGCACAAGATGGAATTACTTCCCACGCCCTTGTGGCAAACTGCACATGGCCACTCTCCCTCGTCTTTGACAGTACAGCCACCAACCCTAGATATCATCACTTTTGTTTTATCTGCATTTACCCTTAAGCCCTTGTGCCCCATACCATCTCTCCACTTCCTAAACCTTTCCTCCACCTCCCTTTCATTCTCTGCAATCAACACCAAATCATCAGCATACAAGAACTCCAATGGGAGTCCGTTTCATGAGAGTTATTGTATGCTGATGATTTGGTGTTGATTGCTGAGAACGAATCAATAATAATAACGTAACAATGACGAATAATGACAATAATAATTAAGTAATTCAATAATAATTGGGAGAAATCAGACACAATACAAGAAAAGAAATTCAAAGAATGACATGTAAACACACTGGCCAGCACAATGGGCCATGTATGTTTTACCATCATTACCACCTCCACAATCCCGGCTTCAGCTCACTGGCAAAATAACTCATAGGGCCACATACCTGTTCTCTCATCATTGTCACCTTCAAATTCCTTTTTTCAGCTCCCTGGCAAAACCATTCATATAATTACAGTACTGAAACCCTACATTACCAGCTACCCCTTTTTTGGTCTTTTGGGCTATTAAGTACTCAAAGTTATCAAATGAAGTTCTATTGCTGTTTGTGATGCAGTTTGCCAATATATGGAACAAGCTGTGATATTTGGGAACACACATTACACATATGGGAAATCCTGTGTCCATGTGAAAACAGCATCTCTCTTTCTCTTGCATATACAGTACAGTATTCTCATGAGCGCAAAGGACGTCACAAATCAATAGCTTATATCCGATGTTATTTGATGATTTGTAATTACTACATGGTACTTTCAAAAGCCTGTACTATTAAATGCCACTGCACCACATTGTAAGGTAGTTTTATTCATCCCTATGCAGAGTACAACTCCCATGTGTGGGGATGGTTCCCCACAAACAGCTCTTTTCAACAAGGTGGAGTAAAAGGCTTTTTGTCTCATTAACTCTCCTCCTCTAACTGGAGCCCTTCGACCTCTATCTCTTCACCCTACGATTGCATCTTTATCTCTTTTCTATTGCTACTTCTGTGGTCACTGCCCCTCTGAGCTGTCTGCCTGCATCCCTCCACCACTATGGCAGGCAAGTCTAGTAACAAATTCTCAACCCTTTCTGTCCAATGCTCTAATGCAATTGTTTATCATTACTCCCAGTCCTTCATGTATGTAACAGGTCAACTATGGACCTGTCTCCCTCGATCCGTATTTCCTACTGCCTATGGCCTACAGTCATTCCTACGCAGTGTGTCCAGGCATCTCAAAATGAACATCTCTTGAATTTGGCTCTGTTATCTTTTTATTTATAATTATTATTATTATTTTTTTATTCTTGGGGGGAACAATCAGGCTTCTGGCCTTTGGTTTCTTCTTCCCTGCATAATAAAATATATGATTATACTGTTTAGTGCAAAAGCATCTAGAGAAGGATAAGAAGATTTATGCTGCTTTCATGGATTCTGAGATATCATATGGCTGCAGAGAGATAAGGAATGTGGAAGATCATTTTGCTTATAAAGGCTCCAAAATGCTGGCATGCATCAGCCTTGGTCACCTAATGGCAGATCTCCATGTTGTTTGGTCACTGGCACCCTCCATATTCAGTCCCTTATCCCTGAGGCCACACTCTTTACTGCATTTACTCTCAAGCCCTTGTGCTCCATACCATCTCTCCACTTCCTAAATCCTTCCTCTGTCTCCCTTTCATTCTGCGAAATCAACACCAAATTATCAGCATACAACATCTCCTATGCGAGTTCATTTCTGAAGTCACGTGAGAGGGCTTCAAGCACCATGATAAACAACAACGGGCTCAAGACTGATTCCTGATGCACACCAACATTCATGGAAAACTCATCACTCAAATCACCATTAGCTTTTACCTGGCTGTGAGCACCCGCATACACTGCCATAACCACTCTAACCAGCCACTCCTCGATCCCAAGCTTTCTCGCTGCCCATTTCATCACCTCCCTAGGGACTCCATCAAAAGCCTCCTTCAAAGCAACAAAAACAAAGTACTGTATAGATCCCTTCTTTCCTACGTATTTTTTCTGAAGCTGTTAATGAGTATGGCATCAGTGGTCCCTTTGTCCAGTATAAACCCAAACTGCATCTCATCAATATTCATTCTTTCTCTGTCATACCTTCCAGAACTCTATTACCTTCATTATCTGGTCCAAAAGTTCTACGCCTCTATAATTTCCTCTTTCCAGGGCATCATCTCTCTCCTTGTACAAATTCACAATAAAATTCTTCAGCCAATCATCTGGGCTAACACACTCATATATTATCATATTTATCAAGCCAGTAACTGACCATCCAGCCATCCAACATCCAATCCTATTTTGCCCCATCAGGAGCATAGGAGCCCGAGGCTAGGCAAGTTGGTCCTGACATTTAAGGATGAGGGCGACCAACCTCACTCATCCCAGGGTGGCATTACGTGAGCAATAAACCCCAACCACTCCTTGAATATAAACCTACACAGGCTCAATTAGATTGGAGCACCTTAATGGTTTCCTGGTGTACAGGAAACCATTTCAATTGTCACTCAGTATAAAGTCACCCATAGGCAGAAGGAAGAGGAAAGAATGAAGGTAAGTAAGACACAGAGGAGGGAATGTAAAGTCACCAGAAGGCAGAAGGAAGAGGAAAGAATGAAGGAAAGAAAGACAGAAGTGGAAGGAGGAAAAGAGGAATGGGCAGATACCCAAGGCAGCACTACACCAAGTGAGTGGATGGTGAGTGCCCCCACCAACCACCCCACTTCTGTATCTCCTAAGATCTTGAGCATTTCAGCAGTCAACCCAGACACACATGTTACCTTCCCCACCTGCATCCCACCTATTGCCCAGCTCACAGTAGCAGCATCAAAGACCAGAGGCCAAACACCTGGATCTGCTGACTCCACACTTTCTCCATTCTAGTCAAACTCCTCATTCAGCAACAAGTTATAATGTTCTCCCCAGGCATCTTTAATATCCCCACTGTTTTCATTATTCTTCATGCACTGCTCACCTAAGATATCCCTGTTTTCCACAGTTGGCAACAAAGTGGGTGACCCAGTTTTGCCCACCTGGTTTTTTTCAATAAAACCCACTTGAAAAAAAAATGCTATTTTTTTTTTTTTTTTTTTTTAAATAATGTATTTAATCACATAAATTGTGTAATATTAATACTTTAATTACAACATTTCCATAAATGAATGTAAACATGGATAACTGTGCTTAAGGTTCAGGAAAACAAATCTTAATACTGTAGTGTGAATTAAAGGTAAATTTCCTCAGGCACTTATCCGGTGAACATAAACTTTATATCCGGCATTAGCTAATTTTGTAACCTTTTAGGATTACCAGTAAGTTTGTTTCTGATAGATATGGTTTTTGCTTAGTACAGATTAGGGTAAATATGTCACATAATCAGTACTTATGTACGGTTAGGCCTATGCGAGGTTAGGTTGTCTCATATTATTACCAAATCTCAATCATCTTCAAGAAATTTACTATAAACACTGCTACTTTCTGAATATATGTCTATTTGATAGACTTTAGAACTGTTACTCCAAGGCTATTTTTACTGTTAAGATGATGTGTACATTCACATATGGAAGTTATTTTTCACCTATATGAAGAATGGGAAATATAGGTGTAAAATTACCGAAGAAAGTGGTAGCAGCAAAGAAAATGAGTCCTTCTGCTACTACTGTGTTGTTGCAGTAAAGGAAATGAATCCTTCTCCTACCATACTGTGTAGTGTGCACTGCTCCCTCTGTCATCTCCTAAGATGCTATCATGTTGAAACATGTTCTACAGTGTAGCAGACAGCCCAGGGGTAACAGACAAACAAGTAAAAACATGATCTCAATGTGTAAAATCATAATTTAATTGGGCTGTCCATAATTAGGTATAAACATTAATGTTTGTTTTATGGTACGCTCTGAAAAAAAACCGCCATTGCCTTTTTTTTTATCCTGGTTATTATGTGGGGGGTGGGGGGGGAAACTCAGGTGGGTTAGGCTGTTCAAATAAAGTGGGTTTTTGCCAACCCTGCGTTTTTTTCCCTAATCTGATCTGCCACCTCATAGTCTTCCTTTCAACACTATTTAGGTTATCCAAGTAAAAGGGTCGGAGACTCAGATATTGCCCTGTATCTTTTCTAGTCCTTTGCTTTGCAGCCAAATATTCCTCTCCGTTACCACTCCTTTTCCATTCTCAGAGAAGCCTTCTTTTCTCCTTAACTGCAGCTTCTACAAAATCATCGTACCACCAAGTTACTTTATGTCTTGGGGGTACCCCTTGTCTAACCACACACTGAATTGGTCACTCTCAGGAGACTGTTCTTGAGGGCTCTGTACTGTTCATTAACACTTTTGTCAACAGCTCCCTGCTTAGCCACCACTCGACTCATCTTGCTATAGAAGGCATCCATTACTACTTGGTTTTTCAACTTTCATATTTTCCTCCTAGGGGCAAAGGTCCTCTTTTTCATCACCTGCTCCTTATGCACTATGTAACATACCAGTAACCTGTGATGTTGCACACACTCTTCACTCCCATAACTTTAACAACCCGCACCAACCTCCTTGTGGTAGGTGGGGGCACCCATCATCCACCTACTTGGCATAGTGGTACTTTGTTTGAAGGGTAGCTCTACATTGAGTGGCAAGCCAAATGATTTCCTGTAAACCAGGAAACCATTTACAACACTGGGTGGTAACCTTATAACCAACCGACACATGCTCCCTCCATGACAGCAAGTGGGTTGGCAGAGGGTTAGTGCCCCTCCCTGGAAAACAGCTAACTAAAAGTACGAACAAGAAGCCTTGGACAAGGACTGACCAAAAGATGACAACTAAGGACCGAACAAAGGACAGGATACGGATGGCGAAGTAGAATGTAAGGGGTGCGAATGATGAGGTGAAAGAGCAAGAGATTGTCCAGGTGCTTGACGGTGAGAAAGTGGATGTATGTGGATTAACTGAGACTAAATGGGGAGGAGAAAGTGTGAGAGAATGGGAGTATGGATAGGGTACATGTGCAGGAGTAGGTGAGAATGAGAGGGCAAAAGGAGGAGTGTGTAATGTTGTTAATAACAAATGGAAGGAGAATATAAGAAAATATGGATCAGTTGGCTCAAGGATTGTGTGGGTAAGACTGAAAGTTGGACTACAAATGTGGGCGATTGTTTGCGTGTATGCACCAACGCAAGACTGTGCAAGCAGAGTGAGGGAAGAGTTCTGGACAAATGTGGAAGTGTGCAGGGAGAAGTTTGAAAGGAATGAGACAGTGTTTTTGATTGGTGATATGAATGGTAAAGTAGGGAATGTGAAGGTGGATGGAATAATTGGTGAGTGGGGTGTGCCTGCTGAGATAGATGAGAATGGCAGTGCTTCTGTGGACACTTGTGCCTGGAAGGGGTTGGTGATAGCCAATACCCTCTTCAGGCACAAAATGATCCACAGGTATACATGGCGAGTGATGAGAAGGGTGGGTGGTGAACTGAATGAAAGGAAGGCAATGATTGCTTAGTGTGTGTGGATGAATGGATGTAAAGATTTGTAATGGATGCAAGAGCACATACAGGTTGGGGAGGTGGACTTTCTGACCACCACTTGGTGGTGGTCAGAATCAAGGTCCAATTAAATGGAGAAATAGAATAAGGGAAGGGCGGGAGGATGTAGTAGTTGCAAAGAGAGTGGAAAGGTCACAAAAGGATGAGAAAAAGGCAGAATATAAGAAAGAAGTGGAGGAAAGACTGGGTAAATATGAACTGAATCACATGGGAGACATGGAAGGTGTGTGCAAGATATTCACAGAAGAAATATGTGAAGCATGTGAGGTAGCGTGTGGGGTGAAGAGAATACGAAAGGGGGTGCAAGGAACAGCATGGCGGAATGAGGAGGTGAAACAGGCTGTGGCACAAAAGAAGAAAGCATATAATGAATGGATGAGAAATAGGGGCGTGGAAGAAGTTGAGAGATGGAAGAGAGGTTATATGTAGAAAGGAAGAGAGAGGTGAAAAGATTAGTAAGGGAGTGTAAGAAAAGAGTGGATGGGCAAATTGGAAGGAATTTGAGTGTAAAGTGGAGGGACTGTAAGTAAATGTTCTGGAAAGAGGTAAAGAAAGTCAGACAGGGTGGCAGTGAAGTTAGTAGGGGAGTGAAAGTTAAAAATGGTGGATTACTAGTGGAGGAGGGAGAAAAGCAAGCAGGTGGAGAGAACACTTTAAGGAATTGTTGACCATAGAGAATCGAAGTAATGTGAGTATAAGTGGCTGGAGAATGGCTGGGAGGAGGAGAGAGGTGAGAAGACAGGAAGAAATCAGTAGAATGGAAGTTGTGGAAGCAATGAAGAAAGTCAGAATGGGGAAAGCCCCAGGAATTGATGGAGTGTGTGGTGAAATGCTGAAGCATGGGGGAAAGATAGTAGTAGAATGGATGTGGAAGATGTGCAGATTGGCCTTGGAGGAAGGGAGAGTCCTGGAGAATTGGAAGTCAGGTATAATTATTTCCCTGTACAAGGGGAAAGGGGAAAAAGAAATGTGGTAATCACAGGGGCATTTGTCTTCTTAGTGTAATGGGAAAAGTATATGGTAGGATACTTATTGACAGTGTTAGGGAAATAACAGAGGAATTAGTTGGAGAAGAACAGGGAGAATTTAGGAAGAGAAGAGATTGTGTAGATCAGATATTCATTCTTAGATCTTTAGTGGAAAAGTTTCTAGAGAAGGGAAAGAAGTTGTATGCAGCCTTTATGGATCTGGAGAAAGCATATGACAGGGTGGATAGACAAGGATTGTGGAAAGTATTAAGAATATATGGAGTAAACGGGAAGTTGTTGAATGTTGTGAAGAGTACATATGAGGGTGCTAAGGCTGCAGTGCATGTGGATAGTGAACTGAGTGAATTTTTCTATCTGAAGGTTGGGTTGAAACAGGGATGTGTCATGTCTCCATGGTTGTTCAATCTGTACATGGATGGGGTTATAAAATAAATACAGTACAAGGTAGGACAGTGGATGTTGGAGTGGCCCCAGTGAGAGAGGGCAGTGTTTGGAAACTCCCTGTACTGCTGTTTGCAGACGATACTGTGTTGTTAAGTAAAGACGAAGGGAAGCTGCATGGCTTGGTGGATGACTTTGGGAGTGTGTGTAAGAAACGAAATCTAAAGGTGAATGTAGGGAAGAGTAAAGTGATGGTCTTTCAGAGAGGTGAAGTCAGTGAATGTACAGTGAGGTTGGATGATAAGGAAATGGAAAATGTAAGTACGTTTATGTACTTGAGTAGTATGATGAGTAAGGATGGAGGTTTGGAGGGTGAAGTGCTTGAAAGGGTACAGCAGGGAAGAAAGGTTGCTGGTTCCTTGAAAGCAGTGATAAGAAACAGGGAAGTGAGCATGGAAGTGAAAAAGTTACTACATGACAGTATTGTGATGCCAACTCTAACGTATGGAAGTGAAGCTTGGACGTTGTTGGAGGGACACAAGTCAAGAGTGTAAGCAGTGGAAACTGAGTTATTTAAGAGGAGCCTGTGGAGTCACATGGAGAGACAGGTTGACAAATAAGGATGTAAAGAAGCTTTGTGATGTGGATGTGGAGGTGAAAGGAAGCATTAGGAGAAACACACTGAGGTGGTTTTGGCAATGTGGAGAGGATGGAGAGAGAGAGACTGATGAGGAGAGTGTATGTGAGTAAGGTGGAGGGGGAGAGAGGGAAGGGGAGGCCAAGGATGAGATGGAGGGATGGAGTGGAGAGGTACATGAGAGAGGGGGGTGTGAGTTGGGAGCAGGGCAGTGAAATGCCGGGGGACAGGGCAACGTGGAGGCGATTTGTTTGTGGCCACCCCTTATGGGATTAAGGCATCTGGCAATAGATAGACTGATTGTATGTCATCAACCAACTCTCTTTTCCTAAAATGCATGTTGCACAGTCATGTTCACTGTCTCCTCATACTTGAGTATCCTTCCCTTCTCATTTTTTGTACTGTATGTGCATCCCCCCCATGTACCCCTTCATATCCTTGAGCTGCTTCACCTACTTGACCATTTCAGCCCCCTCCCAAAACTACAATCTCATCCATTTAAGTCCCCTCCCAAAACCACAAAACTACAATCTCATCCATTTAAGTCCTCTCCCAAAACTTCAATCTTGTCATCCCCCAAACCACTTACCACAAGTATTAAGTCATCCCAGAATCTATCTTTCTCTACATCATCCAAGCCAGCCTCTGGTGCACATACTGATAAAAATGAAAATGTGACCCTATCAAAGTTTCACTACTATTATCCTTTACTCACTTTCATTACATTCATGACATATTCCACCCATTTTTCCTTAACCAGCACACCCACACCACCATATCCTTCAGCCAAACCCTGCAAAAATATCTTGTACTGACAATACCTCCCAGCCCTCCAAGCATTCATTCTGGTTGATCCTCCCCTATATCTAACCTCCTGTACACAGCCAGCATCCATCCACCCCCTGCTCATGGCCTTGACCACTTCCCCTGCTCTGCCTTTCAAACTAAGCACATTCCAAGATGCTACTCTGATCCCCTTGGGTGATTTAGTATCGGTCAGGTTTCTCCTCCTCGTTTTTGGCCAAAGTCATTAAAATTAGACAGAGGGAGAGACAGAGGCCCTGCCCACTAGCACAGTCCCAAGTCCAGGCATGGGACTTGGGACCCACAGTCCACCAGCTGTGCCCAGTGGCTGAGGTAGTGGCCTCGGAGCACCCTGACAGGACAGCTACATGAACACCCTCCAAGCACATGTTGGCACTGTAAATGCCCAGCCATTATACACTCGCTGATAGGGCAGCCTCCTGGGATGCTACTCCTGGGTTAAGGTCCCTCTCCATTGGGTGGAAGCAGCAGGCTGGGAATTGCAATGCACTGTACCCTCTAGCACAGATCCATGACTCATCCCGACCCAGAAAAACTACACTGGCAAAGTCCGTGTCACACCTTCCCACAAAAGGTCTACAACTAGGTATCGGGGGCAAAGTTTTCCATCTGTGTGCCCTTGCTGGTGTCAATCCCTGCAATGCAGTGGGGTATGTTGTGTGATATGTAAAGCACATGTAGGGTAGTGCATGAGACAGAGGAAAGTGTTTGGGAGAGTATGCTGGTCTCTTCTCCATGTCAGTGTCACACTGAAAAGGTCAGCGAATAGGGATGGTCAGATATTACGGTGACTAGTGAAACACGAGCTCTGGCTCTCTGAATCACCAGCAGATAGTAAGTTTCTGAAAGCTGTCAAGAGTATCGGTATATACGAGGTTTGTTCAGAAAGCATCCAACCTTAGGCTCTAAAAAAAATAAATACCTAACCTATTGAGCTAGGACACTAATCCCCCTCAGGGTAGGCCCCTTCTGACTTGACACACATAGTCCTGTGTTCTTTCCACTGCCAGTAACAATTTTTAAAGTCAGTTTTCGGTATCTCCTGCAGGTGCTTCATCACATTCGTCATGATCTCTTCTCTCGTCTCAAACTGGGAACTCTTCAGTGGAGTTTTAAGCTTGGGGAATAACCAAAAGTCACACAGAGTCATGTCTGGTAAGCAGGAGCCTGCCAGACCTGCAGGATATTGTTCTTGACCAAAAATTATTGAATCTGTTGAGAAGAATGTGCAGGAGCACTGTCACGTGCAGCTTCCAACTTGCCACTTTCCAAAGGTCTGGTCTCTTCAGCCAATGCATCATGAAGACGATGGATAACGTCGAGGTAGTGATGTTTGTTGACAGTCTGACCTTCAGGTGCATATTCGTGATGCACAATACCACCACGGCAGTCGAAAAAAACTGTTGACATCCATTCGCCTTGCTGTGTACCTGTTGTGATTTTTTTGGCTGAGGCAACCCTGCATGCTTCCACTGCGATGACTGTGCTTTGGTTTCTGGGTCATAAACGTACGCCCAAATCTCATCTCCAGTAACAACCACCAAAGATAACAGTCATCTGAAAGTCTGGATTGCAATTAGCACACTCCAACATGTCTTGAGCATCGTTCATCCGCAGAGCTTATTCACATTACAGTACCTTCGTGTCCAGCACGGTAATATTGTCATGCATGGGTTATGTGTTGGACCAAAAACGTGTTGGACTAACAATAGAGCTTATGGGGAAAAATGAATTATGTCAGCAACCCTCGGAAAGGTCACCCTAAATACCTACCATATACCTATACATATATTGGTACTATTGTAATTATAATAAATGGTACTGTGCTATGAATGATAACTAACCTTTTAGGATAGTGTTGGTGGGCTTGCTGGGAATGGAAGGTGGTATCCAAGGCTGTAGTTAGTCCTACTGGGTCCCCGGTGGATGGCTGCTGGCGTCACTAGCGGGTAATGGCTGTTGCTTCTCCTCAACCTCCCTCATAAATCCTTCGAAATCAAACCTCCCTCATAAATCCTTCGAAATCACACTCAGAATCACTATCTTCGTCCACAGCCATGGAAGGTCCTGCTTCTGCCTGTCCTAGCCCTCTAATCCTCGGCAAAGTGCATGCTTCTCACACTGTTGCCAGAGCCCCATCTCGTGACTGTGGAAAGTGATCGCTGTCGCTGACTTGGTAGAGAATAAGGAGAAGCAACTTTGTTTATAAACTGGTACGCACGCCGATGAGAAGGGTTTCAAAACTATTGATATTTATTCTAAAATATTAATATGTATTCAGTGTGAGGCTAAATGTTCAATGCTGTAGTACGATACATTCTCTGTCGAGTCACCTGGGTTTTGGTCACACTGTTTTCCCCATCGTATGCTCGGCAGGAATCCATCCAGATGAATTCCAAATGCCCGTGGTATCGTCGGCAATTTTACCACATTACCGTTCCGATTTACCATCGTATCCTCGGCAAACCTGGTATGAAGTGCCGTGTGATAGCCTTCGGCTGCCAGGATCTTGTCTTAAGTTTTTTATTATGATCACGTTGGCTTCATTCATGTCGTTGGCCTTGGCAATGTCAACTTTCCTCTCCCCTTTCTTCTTCCTCTCGATGCTTTCTAGCTTGGTGGCCTGAGGGAGGTGCCGACGCTTCTTGGGGTTCTCAGAAGGCTTCCTAGGCATCGTGAGCAGGGTAAAATGCAGTAACAAGGGCAGAAAATGCAGCAAGAAAAAAGCACCTTCCAATGCAATTATGCGACTGAGTGGCTCTGTGGCGGGAGAAATGTAAACAAAACATCACGTGACACCAGAAGCGTTTTTAATTGGGCGGCATCACGATCACGTCACGATAGCGGGCGGGGAAGGCTACTTGATCAGAAGTTTTTCACTGGCTATCATCATCATGGGAATATCCAGTATGGCCGTGTTGGACCGGGGGTGATCGTGCTAGAGTGAACTCTGCGGATTTGGCCCACTTCTCGGAGCTATGTGCGTGTTATGCTAACACACTCATGTTGCAATAATTAAATCGTATTAAATAATACTAATTAATTGCTTGCCGAGCTGGACTAACGCGTGCTGGACTCAAGGGTACTGTATTTGGCAATGGTTCTTTGCATGCCCAAATCATGTTAAACTTTCGTGCGCTGATTCCAATTTCATTAGTGACTTCCCTGACAACCGATGATTTCCCACGACAACATCGCTGACTTTCTTCACATTTTCAGCACTCCTGCTTGTCGATGGCCTCCCAGGACATGGATCACTCTTGACTGACATTCAACTATTTTTTAAATGACTGTACCATTCTTTATTTGTGTTACTCCCATGGCTTCATTCCCCCAAACTTGCCTGATCTTCTTGAGAGTTTCAACTTGGTTATCACCTAGTTTTTGACAAAATTTGATGCAGTAACGCTGTTTGACCTTTTCGGTCATCGTGACAAGTGCAGGAACGTGACATGCAAGGTGCAAGACTATGAACACAGGCTGACTGACAGCCACTGAGCCACTTATGGTGGCTGGCATTAATCACGCATGCACAAGAAGGCCTGCATTGTGGTACACAAAATCCCGCCCCTATCCTCCAACTGGTTGTGAGAAAAAAAATGAGGTCTGATACTATCTGAACAGACCTCGCATGAAGACAACAGGGACTGCGCTGTGTGCAGTAAGTAAACTAAGGGAGTTGTTTGAACTGAATGTTTGACTGAAATGAGGACTGTCATGTCTCAGGAGTTTTACAGTGCATGTAAAAAATGAAATCTCAAAGTGAAACAGCCAGGAGTAGAGTTATGACCTTTGGGGTAATGAGGTAACAGAGTGCACAGTGAGGCTGGATGGTAAGGAAATACAGAATGTAAGTGCATTCAATTACTTAGGTAATGTGATGACAATGGAGAGAAGTTTAAATGATTAAGTGCACAAAAAGGTACAGCAAGGGAGAAAAGTTGCTGCTTCACTGAAAGCGATTCAGGTTAAGTAGACCAGTATGGAAGTAAATTTTTTTTGTATAACAGTATTGTGATCCCCACTCTAACACATGGTAGTGATGCCTGGACTCTACTGGGAAGACACATGCCAAGAGAGACAGCAGTGTAGAAATGAGTTATGTGGGAGAAGTATGTGCGAGTTACATAGATAGGCAGACAAATAAACGGGGAAGTGAAGGAGCATTGTGGTGCTATGTGGATGAGACTAAAAGTCTATCTATCTACCTACCTATAGCCCGACGCCTTAATCCCGGAAAGGGTGGCCGCAGACAAAACGCCTCCAAGTCGCTCTGTCACCCACCATTTGACTACCCTCCCCCCAACTCACACCCCCCTCCCTCATATACCTCTCAACTCCATCCCTCCACCTCATCCTCGGTCTACCTCTCCCTCTCCCTCCCTTCACCTCACCTACATACACCCTCTTAGTCAGTCTTTCATTCTCCATTCTCTTCACATGTCCAAACCACCTCAGTGTATTTCTCCTAATCTTCTCAACCACATCCACATCCACCCCACAGCGTTCCTTCACTTCTTCATTCATCAACCTGTCCTTCCACGTCACTCCACATGCTCCTCTCAAGTAACTCATTTACACTGCTCTCACTCTTGACTTGTTCCCCTCTTGCAAGGTCCATGCCTCGCTTCCATACGTCAGGGTAGGGATCACAATACTATCATGCAGTGACTTCTTAACTTCCATACTCACTAAAAGTGTTAAGAGAAATATTCTGATACGGATTTGACCATGTGGGGAGGATGAAAAATGAAAGACTAGAAGAGTACGTGAGTGAGGTGGAGACCAAGGATGGATGGAGAGATGGAGCAGAGCGATACATAGGAGAGATGTGATTTGGGTGGAGGACAACCAAATGGCAGAAGACAGAGGGACACAAAGGCAATTATTTTGTTTGTGGCCAATCCTTACAGAATTAAGACATCAAGGCCAATCCTTACAGAATTAAGACATCAAGCTATAGTGTAGACTGCTGGATAGATAGATTATGAACAACTAATCAATACAGAATAACAACACATATGTTAGAAAATATAAATTATAGAAATTGTTTACTTACCAATGTATGCCCTGGACTGTTCTCATACCAGATTTCAATGCTGATCTAAGACTATTTAAAATAATAATATTTAATATTTAAATATTTAAAATAATAATGGTAGGTGGGGGCGCTCACCATCCACTCACTCGATGTAGTGCTGCTGTCGGGTGTCTGCCCTTTCCTCTCCTCCATCCGTCTTTCCTTCCATCCTCTTCTGTCTTCCTTTACTTCATTCTTTCCTTGTCCTTCTGCCTACGGGTAACTTTACACTTCCTCTTCTGTCTTTCTTTCCTTCATTCTTTCCTCTTCCTTCTGCCTGTGGGTGACTCTACACTGAGTGACAAGCCAAATGGTTTCCTGTACACCATGAAACCATTTACTACGCTGGGTGGTAACCATATAACCAAATTTTGGCGCTTGGTGGTTTAGTGAGTAATTATTGTGCTCCAATCGGATTGAGCCGGTTAAGGTTTATATCCAAGGGGTGGTTGGGGTTGATTGCTCATGTAATGCCACTCAGGGATGAGTGAGGCTGGTCACTCTCATCTTAAATGTCGAGACCAAATGCTTAGCCCCGGGCTCCTACGCTCCTCATGGGGCAATATAGGATTGGATGATGGATGGATGGATGAATAGCTTTAGTTTACTGATGATACTAATACTCATATTGAAGCAGATCATCTGGATTTTTATCTTTAATTACATGACTTGTTAAACTGTGAATACTGAAACAACTTTTATTTACATTAGTAAATGGCATCTCTAGCTGGAAGCTAGGAAGACTGCTTGGCAGATGGCAGAAGTATCCAAAACATCAAGAGGGAAGTGCAAATTACCAGTGCAGAACAAATGCTACCTTAAGTCACTCACAACCTATCATCATCTGATTCCTTTACTGACACTCCTCAACCATTCTACAGGACAATAGCTAAGTAACTTGATATATTACAGATACAGTACAATTTTATTGTCGGTGTGCTAAGCAGCTGCCAGAGAAATGATGCTATGATTTTTTTTTTCTTAATACTTTGAGAGCTACCAGCATCAAGTGATGTCCTTCAAGGCCAATGATGGTGATGTCAAATTATCATGATCTATAGGAAAGTGCAAACAATTATGGGAAGGGAGCGGTCACTTGCATGTTGACACGTCCCTACTCTACCATCCCAAGCTCTCAGAGTCAGTTTATCTTGCATGTTTTTGCCCATACGTTTACATGTTAATGGCACATGCTCCGTACTTTTATGAATTTTTCCGTGAGTCATAGCAAATTGCAGGATGGATTTAGGAAGATAAAAAACACACTGCCTGGTGTGCTAGATGATTGCCTTGACATCTGTAAGAAACAGAAATCGACTGTTGAAATTTGAAAAAAACGGTCCTGGTGCTGGCCCGGGGGGCATGCAAATGTATTATCTCTCGGCCATAGGAGGATTAAAAGTTGGCTAACCAATACCATCTCAGCACTTCTGCGGCACCTCGGTTTGGGTTACCTTTCCTAGAAGGGTAGTCAAGTCGTACCCCACCTGCTCGTGGTGACCTCGCAGACACCGTTTTTTTTTTTTTTTTTTTTTTTTTTCCCCACTTCTGTTTTTTGTGCTTTTTTTCTTTCGGTTTCCTTTTTTTCTCCTAAATTAGGGTGACACAAACGGGGGCGGCGCTACCCAGGTTTTTCCCGGGTAGTATTGTATATACGTTTTGCTGTTGTTGTCATCTTGTTTTGTTTTTTGTTCTCCCTTATCATGAGTAAACAACACCAGTGCCCTCGCTGCAGTAGGTCTGTAGCAAAAAGTGCACAAGCACTGAAGTGCGCCTACTGTAGCGAGTGGATTCATAAAGCTTGTGAAAATTTGGATGCATGAAGAGGAGCCACCAGCTGGGCTTTCGCTGGCTGTGTAGCCAGTGTGTTGCACCAGCAGACGAGGTCTTGGCTGGTGGAGGAAGTAGTACCAAGAAGGAGTATGAAGATAAAGTTATTGGGCCAATCTTTCAAGCAATCAGAGACGTATCAAATAGACTGGAGGCACTAGAGACCAAAGTCTCATCACCCATGGCGGTCACACAAGATCAGGCCAAGTCATTTGCAGATGCTGTTCGGAGGTCTCTCGTGGGGGGAGGGAAGGATCTGCCTGGGGGCGTGATTGAGATCAGTGCTCATGGCCAGAAAAAAGCCATTCATAGTCAGCATGTACTGATTGTGAAACCAGAGAGTGGCACTAGTGCCCTGACAAATCAGATGGGACCAGAAGACATCAGAGGCGTACTTAACTCGGTACCAGTTGACAGCTGCCTCAAGACCAAGGCTGGTGGGCTAGTAATAAAGTTTCCGTCAACTGAGGCCAAGGGTGAAGCAACTGGGGTGCTGACTGATCATTTTGGCTCCGAAGGCACTTTTTGCATATCAGAGCCAAAGAAAATGTTGCCTAAAATGACCGTGACAGGCCTTTCCTCTTCCTTGGATGACTCTGACATCATCCCAAATATTTTGAGAAAAAACAATAAAATTAAGATGCTCGTTGATTGAGGTTGTACCCTCAACCTTCTCTTCACAAGGACAAGGAATGACACCAAAACTGCTGTCTTGAAGATGTCGCCAGAGGTGAGATCCTCCATTGTAGAACAGGGCAATTACATCTATGTGGATCTTACAAGATGCCGCGCTTTCGATAGATTCTGGGTTACACAGTGTCATCACTGTCAAGGCTTTGGTCATACATTTGAGAGATGTTTTAGGAAAAGTGATGAACCTAAATGTGTCTTTTGTGCTGGAGCCCATAAATCTAAGGACTGTAGTAACAGAAATTCTCCCAAATGCATCAACTGCTCCTCTTTAAGACATCAAGATGCTAATTCAAAGTCACAGGTGGTTGCCCATTTTGCTTCAAATAGAGAATGTCCAATTATGATTTCTCATAGGAATAGATTGATTGAAAACACCAATTTTGACCATTCAAAAAACTGACTACGTCCCTCTTGAACCAGTTAAGGATGGGTCTTTTAAATATTCGTTCCATCCGTAATAAGATAGACTATATTAATGAAACCCTACATCAGCACGAGCTTGACATATTGTGCTTGACTGAAACCTGGTTGTATGAGTCTGATATCGATATTATTCATAATGCTTTGCCTAAGACACATTCTATTATTAGTATTCCCAGGCCTGCTGCTGACTATCCGGGAGGAGGCATAGCACTCATCTACTCAGCAGCACTTGCAAACGTTTCTCTCATTGACTCAGACCTGACCCCATCATCATTTGAATTTATGGAAGTATTAATAAATTTCCATCAGAATACCATTAGAATTGCAATTGTCTATCGACCAGGTCATCCAGGCAGAGATCGAGGTTTTATGGAGGAGTTTGGGCAGTTTCTTGAAGGGTTTTCTCTTAAACCTGGAGGACTTCTTGTTTGTGGTGATTTCAATTATTGGGTTGACAGTCCAGAGTCAAAACCATTTTCTTCAGAATTCCTTGAGTTGATCACCCAGAACAATTTTTTCAATCATGTGAGTAATCCAACTCATGTCTCAGGACATGTCCTTGACTTGATCTTGTCCCCTGTTAGTTGCAGGCGCATATCAGATGTGGAGGTTGACTCATTTGACCCCCTCATCTCTGATCATGCTCTGATCACTCTTAGTTTTGATGTCCCGAAATCCCCTTCATATAAAAAGGTCATCAGGTTCAGAAATTACAACGATGTTGACCGCCAGTTGATGTGTTTTGAAATTGATCAACGTTTAAACTCCATCGATTCTTCAAGTCTTTCTTCTGGTGAATTGGTTGATATTTACAACAACGAGCTCAGGTCAATTTTTGACCATTATTGTCCTGAGGTAGTAAAAACAATCACTGTACGTGATAATTCTCCGTAGTATGGTCCATCCATTAATTCTTTGCGTAGACAACGTAGAAGGGCAGAACATGAGTGGCGCTTGCAGCGGACCGAAGTAACTCGTTTGCATTATGTTTTTGCGAGAAGAGCAGTTGTTCACACTGTAAAAGCCCAGAAGGCTACGTATTATCAAAATAAAGTTGATTCATGTGGTGGTGATAAAAAAAAACTGTCTGCAGTTGTGAACAATTTGGTTGGTCAGAGGAATGTAATTGTTAAACCAACTTCTTTATCTGATGCCCAATTGGCTTCTGATTTTGCTTCATTTTTTACAAGTAAGATATCTCGCATAAGAAGTGATTTAGACAGCAGTTCTCCTAGTGAAGCGTACTCAGTTGACTTCCAGCCACGGTGCACCGGGGATCATTTGCTTTCAACATTTCATCCACTGGATGTAAACAATGTCAAATGTTACATCAGAGAACTTAATAAAACATTTTGCTCACTCAATCCATGTAACATGTCACAACTGCCTGATGTGTATGAGCATACTGCAAACTTTATCTGCAACATAATAAATAGATGCTTCTTAGAAAGTAATTTTGCGCAGTCTGAGAAACGTGCTTTGCTTAGGCCCCTAATTAAGAAACCTGGCCTTGATGTTGAGAGCATGACAAATTATCATCCTGTCTCTAACCTGTCTTTTTTATCCAAGATTATTGAGCGGACCATACTCGACCAACTCTTACCACTACTGGAACACAACAGAGTTGTTCCTGTTGTTCAATCAGCATACAGAAAATACCATTCAACTGAAACTGCACTAACAAGGATTCAGAGTGACTTGGTGGCAAAAACTTGTAGTGGGATGTCCTCTCTCCTAGTTCTTTTGGATCTGTCTGCAGCTTTTGATACAGTAGATCATAAACTATTGTTGGATGATCTGTATTTTTATTTGCTCCTTAAGTCGTATCTGTCGGACAGATCTCAGAGAGTGGTTGTTGATTACGCTAGCTCTGATTCTGCTCCTCTTCTATTTGGAGTCCCTCAAGGATCAGTTTTGGGTCCAATTCTATTTACTATCTACACAAGTAGTTTATCGTCTCTACTTGATGCTCATGATGTGTCCTATCATTTTTATGCTGATGACACCCAGCTCTATGTTAAGATGTCAGATATCAACGATACTAAGACAAAGTTTGAATCTCTAATGTCTGATATTAAGATTTGGATGGCTAAGAGGAAACTTAAGCTGAAAAATGAGATCATCATCATCAGAGGAAACAGAAGGGGTGATGACACTGACAATGCCCTGGCTTTGAACACTGGCGTGTCACAGCTGCATGCAGTCAGTTCTGTTCGAAATCTGGGTATTTATTTTAATTCTAAGTTAAATTACAAAGAATATATTAATCAGGTTGTAAGAGGGTGTAACTTGCATAGCAGAAATCTGTACTCTGTGAGAAGATTCCTGAATAGACAGTGCCTCTTAACATTGGTCCATGCAGTGGTCTTGTTTCGTGTTGATTATTGTAATTCACTGTGGGTTGGTCCTCCAAATATTATACTAACAAAAGTTCAGTCTGTGTTGAACAGGGCGGCACGGCTTATCTTTGGTCTCCCCCCGAGAACCTCAACTACCCCGTTTCTGATTGAGTTGCATTGGTTACCAGTAAAGGCTAGAACTGAATTTAAACTGTGTCTTTTTACATTCAAGGTTCTTAAGTTTGGTGAACCGAAGTATCTTGCCGAATTGTTAAAACTCCCATCGACACGCCCGGGTGTGATGTTACGCAGTGAAGATGATTCCTTGTGTCTTGATGAGCCAGGAGCCATTCACCAGTCATCTTTCTCTGATCGTTCTTTTGCATATAGAGCCCCTAGATTATATAACAGATTGCCATTGTCCATAAGACAACTCTCTACTGTTGAATCCTTTAAGAGACAATTGAAAGCCTTTCTTTTTTCAAAATGCTATGACCTGGAGAGAGGTACTATGACGGATGATTATAGGGTTTAATTATTGCCACTTTCATGTATATATGATGTAGCTTCTA
This sequence comes from Coenobita brevimanus, assembly GCF_032717465.1. Lineage (NCBI taxonomy): Eukaryota > Metazoa > Arthropoda > Malacostraca > Decapoda > Coenobitidae > Coenobita > Coenobita brevimanus. Next base: position 17,453,561 of record NC_136968.1, on the reverse strand, counting down.
TTATGTACAAGAAATGTCACAATTCTTGTAATTGTAAAAATAATGTATGTGTGTCGAGCGCTAGTGAATTCCCAAAAGGAAGAACTGGCGCTTTTGAGAAACAAAAGGCCAGATTATTATTATTATTATTATTAACCAGGTCTCCTTGTTCATCTCTTGCTCTCCATCCTCTCCACATAGCCAAACTACCTCAATGTATTTCTCCTAACGTTTTCTATCACATCCACACCACAAGGCTCCTTCACTTCCTCATTTGTCACCTTGTCTCCATGTAACTCCACATGCTCCTCTCAAATAACTGATTTCCACCGCTCTCACTCTTGTGTCCTTCCAACAAGGTCCAAGCTTCACTTCCATACATTAGAGATGGTATCACAATACTGTCATGCAGCGACTTTTGTACTTCCATGCTCACTTCCCTGTTTCTTATCACTGCTTTCAAGGAACCAACAACCTTTCTTCCTTGGTGTACCCTTTCAAGCACTTCATCCTCCAAACTTCCATCCTTACTCAACACACTTACCAAAGTACTTAAAAGCACTCACATTTTCCATTTCCTCATCATCCAACCTCACTGTATATCCAATGACTTCATTTTTTCCCAAAGACCATAACTTTACTCCTCCCTACATGCACCTTTAGATTCTGTTTCTTACACAATCTTTCAAACTCATTCACCAAGTCTTGCAGTTCCCCTTCATCTTCACTTAACAATACAGTATCATCTACAAACAACAGTAGAGGGAGTTTCTAAATGTTGTCCTCCCTCACTAAAGCTGCTCCAACATCCACTGCCCTACACTGTATCTCTCTAATAACTCGATCCATATACAGACTGAACAACCATGAAGACATGACACATTCCTGTTCCAATCCAACATTCAAATAGACAAATTCACTCAATTCACTATCTACAAGCACTGCAGCCTTAGCCCCCTCATACATACTTTTCACAGCATTCAACAACTTCCCATTTACTTCATAATTTCTCAATACAGTAAACCCTCGACATAACGAACTAATTGGGGGGAGGGGTGGGTCATTATATCCGAGGGGTTTGGTATTTCCGAGGGGTTACCAAACTCAGTTCGCTATATAAGGGGAGTCGTTTAGTCCTATGTGCTCAAACATAACCTAACCTAACTCTATGAAGGTTTACATGGAGTTGTACATGTAAATACAATACTGTATGAAGTTGTACATATAAATACAATACTGTACTGTACCTATAATAAGAAAACAGTATATTGTAGTAAATACAATACTGTACCTATGAGAATACAGTATATTGTAGTACTGTTACAGTACACTTACTGTGCCAGGAAGAGATGCTGTTGAAGTATATTTACTGTGCCAGGGAGGGATGCTGTTGTCACCGTGGGCTGATTCGCGAACTTCCCCCACATTTAGCAATCTTTGTTCGCAAAATCCAGGGGAATTTTAGTCGCGATTTGGCCATTCGCTATAACCAATATTCACAATATTGGGATTCATTTTATTGAGGGTTTACTGTTCCACATTCCTTGTCTATCTACCCTGTCATATGCTTTCTCCAAATCCATGAAGGCTGCATACAACTTCTTTCCCTTCTCTACAAACTTTTCCATTAAAGACCTAAGAATGAGTATCTGATCTATGCAATCTCTTCCCTTCCTAAAACCTCCTTGTACTTCACCTGCTAATTCCTCTGTTATTTCCCTAACTCTGTCAATAAGTATCCTACCGTACACTTTTCCTATTACACTAAGAAGACAAATGCCCCTGTGATTACCACACACTTCCTTTTCCCTTTTCCCATTGTACAGGGGAATAATTATACCTGATTTCCAATCCTCCAGGACTCAACCTTCCTCCCAGGCCAATCTGCTCATCTTCCATATCCACTCTACAACTATCTCTCCCCCATGCTTCAGCATTTCACTGCACACTCCATCAATTCCTGGGGCTTTCCCCATTTTGACTTTCTTCATTGTTTCCACTACTTCCATCCTACTATTTCTTCCTCTCTTCTCACCTCCCTCCATTTCCCAGCCATTCTCTGGCCACTTACTCTCGCATCACTTTTGTTCTCTATGTTTAACAGTTCCTGAAAGTGTTCTCTCCATCTGCTTACTTATTCTCCCTTCTCCATTAGCAATCAACCATTTTTATCTTTCACTCCCTGGCTAACTTCTATTACCTTGTCTAACTCTCTTTATCTCTTTCCAGAACATTTTCTTACATTCCCTCCACTTTACACTCAAATTCCTTCCATATTCCTCACTCACTCTCTCCTTACCCTCTCTTAATACCTTTTCACCTCTCTCTTCCTCTCTACATATAAGTCTCCCTTCTGTTTCTCAACTTCCTCCACACCCCAGCTTCCTATCCACTCACTATATGCTTTCTTCTTTTGCACCACAGCATGTCTCAACTTTTTAATCCACCATGCATTATCTTGAACCCTCTTTTGTTTTCACCCCACACATGACCTTACATGCTGCACAGATTTCTTCTGTGAATATCAAGCACACACTTTCCATCTCTCCCATCTGCTCCAAATCATATTTACCTAAACACTCCTCTACTTCTCACTTATATTCTGTCTTATTTCTGTCCTCTTGCGACCTTTCTACCCTCCTTGTATGGACTACTACTTCCTGTCCTTCCCTCTTTGTACTCCTCCACTGCATTTGACCCTTGACTTTCACCACCACATGGTGGTCAGAAAGTCCACTCCCCTAATCTCTGTATGCTCTTGCATCCAATACACACCCTCTGATTCTGTCATCCATACATACATAACCAATCACTGCCCTCCATTCATTCAGTTCATCACCCACCCCTCTCATTACTCGCCATATATACCTGTGGATCATTATGTGTCTAAAGAAGGTATTGGGTATCACCAACGCCCTCCATGCACAAATGTCCACTAGAGCACTGCCATTCTCATCCACTTCTGCAGGCACACCCCACTCACCAACTACTCCATCCACACTCACATTCACTACTTTTCCATTCATATCTCCAATCAAAAACACCACCTCATTCCTTTCAAACTTTTCCATGCACACCTACACAACTGGCAAGAACTCTTCTTTCACTCTACTTGCACAATCTTGTGCCCACATTTGTAGTCCTATTTTCAATCTTACCCACACAATCCTTGAGCCAACTGATCCAAACTCTCTTATACTGTAGTTTCCTTCCAGCTCTTGCACACAACAATACATACTCCTCCTTTTGCCCTCTCATTCTCATGTACTCCCACACATACACCCCATCCATATTCCGTATCACACTCTTACCTCACCATTTAGTCTCAGTTATTCCAAATATGTCCTCTTTTGCACTCTCAAGCACCTGGACAATCTCTCTTGCTTTCACCTCATCATTTGCATCCCTTGCATTCCAGGTCACAATCCATACCATATCCTTTGTTCAGTCCTTAGTCATCACCTGTTGGTCAGTCCTGGTCCGAAGCTTCTTGTTTGTATTTTTAGTTAGCTGTTTTCCACGGAGCGACATTAACCCTCCGCCAACTCACTTGTTGTCATGTATGGAACGTACTGTATTGGTTGGTTATAATGTACATAAAGAAATGCATCAACTTCTTCCTTCAGACATAGAAGCTCAGAATCATAGTCCAACCTTAAATGACAAATAAAACTTACGGAGTATGTGAAGTGAGGCAGATACATGTGACGGAAGTGCAGCTAATGGCTTCTTGTAGTAAAGCAGTACCTCTTTCACACATCTACTTATCTCGCTTGAACAGTTGTTCATCGTGTCATCTCTTATTACCTCATCTGCTCGCTTGAACCCCTGCATCTGAAAAATCAAGATTCATCATCATCATCTTTTTAACTAACAGCCTCCATAGAATGAAAAAGATGATGAGCTGAAGAGGTAACAAAACAAATCCTGGTGAAATGGGCCACATCCATTCACTCATAACTCATGCCTGCAAAATTCTCAGCTCTATTTCACACATCAAAGAATTCACTAGATGGAAAATGAGAGACAGGGAGTTTGAGAATAACTTGGGTAGCAGCAGGGAGAGAAGTGGGAGCCTGAGATACTGATGGAGAGGAAAGGTGTAAAAGTAGGTAATGGAGGGTGGTAAGACATGGGATTTGTTACCTAGCAGGGACAGTCATCTGCAGGTTCTTCTCTGAAGGCAACCTCATATAGGATGCAGCATAGGGTCATACACAGATAGTGTACTTTTATTAACCCTTACACCGCGGGCTTGTTTTGCTTTGACTTGCGGCTCCTGCGGGCATATTCGCGCTCCGACAGACTCTCTAAAAATATTTGCAAAAAATCAGTTATTAGTCCTAGAATATTAAAATCACATATACTTATGGTACATACCTTCAGCTTTTTCCTTGGGTATTTGTTGAGCCTTCGTCGAGTACCGTAGGACTTGTGGAGACCTCTGAAGTTGGGTAACGAAGTCTCCACTTTACACTTCCCGACAACTCGTAATATGATTACCACAGCCTGATATTATCACTAGAAACACTAATCTATGATTCTCAAATAGTTTAGAATCCATACTCCCCCAAAAAAACACTGTGAAAGCAATGAAAATTACGAGGGTGTATGACCATCCCACTTCCAATCGTTCGCCGCTAGTGTTGTCTATTATTCATAAAAACACTCACAGTTTATATTTCTGTTACTATATAACACTTATATATATCTACAGTCTTTATCCATAAGTTTCCTTCAGTAATAGTAGTTTATTGTCACTGTAGGGATTCAATTTCTTTCAGTAAAATACGTAGCATTCACTTTCTCGTCCTGTATACTAGCATTGAGAGTGAATGTCACTTTCGCCTTCACTCTCACAACTCATAGTATTCATACATGCTAGAGTGAAACTTTCACTTTCATTACTCCTAGTATATATACTCTATTCTTATAATACCACTCATTTACATTTCGATTTACGTTCTCTATTTTATTTACATTATTTACATTTCTATTTTATTTACACTGTGTTATGCACTGTCACTTGAAGTAACTTATAAAACTATTTTCCACTGTTCACTTATATATACATTCATTGCTTTCTTGCTGTTTACACATTATTTACACTTTATTTACAATTCCACTTGCACTGTTTTAAGCAATAAAAAGATCATAGTCACTCTTTATCAATTGTCAGCCCTTTACCTCTTTCCACACGAAGTTTAGTAGGGGGTAAAGGTCACAGGGCCCTTTGCATGGGTCTATAAAGCGACGGAAGTTAGCAGGAGCAAATCAGACATACTCCCACTTTCAAAGACGAGAGTGAACTGATAGTGGTGGACTCCTGCCACCTGGCTAGGGTAGGTCCAATACTACTAACTTCAGCCCTATGAGACCTGCTAATATAAAGCAATGAAATGATTGGCAGGAAACCAAGACAATACATAATAAATTAGGTAGTTCCAGGTGAATGTAAATATCACTTAGGCTTCTCCCTTCCCTCCTATGTGTATATTTATTATGAAAATAGATTATGCGGCATATTTCAAGGGGAAATAAACAGCAAAAATTAACGAACGAGTGCACGTGAGGTGTTGTCAGGTGATAATTAGCCAATTTCAGGTGTATGGCACTATCACTTACCTTATTTCTTTTTTGTATATATTATTTGGTATAAGAATAGGGCATAGGGCTTATTTCAATGGATGAAATCAGTGGAAAATTCCATGGAAGATTTACTTAGCGTAGAATACAGTGTGGTGGCCTGCTATAATTAGGTAGTTCCAGATGAATATAAATATCACTTAGGCTTCTCCCTTCCTTTCTTATATATATTTTATTACGAAAATAGATTATACAGCATATTTCAAGGGGAAATAAACAATTAAATTAGCGAACGAGTGCACATGAGGTGTTGTCAGGTGATAATTAGCCAATTCTAGGTGTATGGCACTCTCACTTACCTTATTTCTTTCTTCTATATATTATTTGGTATAAGAATACGGCATAGGGCTTATTTCAATGGATGAAATCAGTGAAAAATTCCAGGGAAGATTTACTTAGTGTAGCATGGCCGGCCAGGCGAGAGGATAGGGTAATGGAGGGGAGGTAAGGAGGGGAGTCAAGAACAGGAAGAAATGGCTAAATTGTCAACAACAGATGGGAGTACAGATGAGATTAGGAGTGCTGACTAGTGTTGGACATTGGCAGTACTGATAGATGATACAAGCCACCACTTCAAAGCCCGGGGAAATTCAAAATAACACAGAATCACAAAAGTGTCGCCCCGCGGTATGATCCCTTGCTCCCAAGCATCACGAAAGTGACGCCCCGTGGTTAAGGGGTTAAAAACCTATTCTCCTTCTGTCCAGAGGTATAAAAATACATGCAAGACTGCTAACATAATTACTGATAATATCACACACCTTGAATTTGGGAAAGGAACAAAGGCAGATGTCAACACAAGATGGAGAGGGAGGGGTGTAACCACTTGAGCAGCAGGGTGCTCATAACACCCGTCTGAATAACCTTCAAGGTACAGTGCCAAAGTAAAGTACTGTACAAGGCAGTCATCATCATTTCCTGACTCATTATGGTACCAATAGGAAATACAACTCAAACAATTCACTATGCCTTCACTGTAATGCCACTCCTCACATCAAAACACCCTTACCTCATGCATCTCACTTTCAAAATACTGTATAAACAAATCTTCAGCATAATCTTGACAGGAGATTTCTGAACACACTTAGCTGAAGTGAATGGTTTCCTGCTGTCCACCAAGTTCATGTCCACATGATCTGAATGCCACATAAACAATACTTGGGTCTGCAGTGACCAGGTCTTATTCTCAACGGTCCACATGATCTGAACGCCACATAAACAATACTTGGGTCTGCAGTGACCAGGTCTTATTCTCAACAATCACTTCTGAAGATGGAGCCCTAGTGGCCACAACTAGTCACTGCAATGCTACACATAAATCCCAAACACTTTCCATCAACATCTGTTCAGTAGGGAGCCCCCTTTATTACAACCATGGCCACAGGCATAATGATCAACATGAGGTCTACGATCTAAATGACAGCACCCCATTCTAGTTTACAGACAATCAGACTTCACTGTTCACCCAGGTCTGGGGTTCGTTATGAAAAGCAAAACACCTGAGGGCTGCATTATACAACCTCCTGACATGGAAACTGCATGGCAGATCACTTTCCTCTAGTCTCTGCTAGACTGTAGCACCAACTGAACAGGGTGGTACTCCGAGGAGAGTTGCAAGCTGGTGACAGGGAGAGCTGGAGCTCCTGTTTCACCATTCCTCAGGACTAGTTCCTGACCATCCCCCATTGCTGAACATTTTATACTTTCATTAGCACAGAGAGTAGGCCAGCATACTCTCACACCTACCTCCAATTGGCTACACTATGCTACATGGACATATGGTAGACATCACACCTGCTCCATTTCTTTCTTAACAAGGGCTGCTGCAATACTGCAAGAAAATGCGGTGGTATCTCAAATTGCCTCCACCAGCAGGGTAGGGCTGGTGGCAGAGAGCTCTCCTGGTAGTCATCAAGTGACTGTGCCAGCAGAGGTTATTGCACCCACAAATCATGCTCATCAGTGAAGCAGTGCTGGTTCAGCTTTATATTTTACCAACATACAGTAAATGGTCTTAGTACCAATCTGAATTCTGTTTACGAAGTCCACATCTCCTCTAGCCCTATTCCCCTCAGAAACCTAAATCTCTCCCACTACTAACTTCTCCCCATATTATTTACCTGGATACCATCACCTCACTAACTTCTGTAACCAGAGTGGCATAAATCTCAATATGCAACTGACATTATAGAATCACAAACTTCATTTCTACTAGTTTTGATTACTCACTGTACGAACTAAATTACCTTAACATAGCCAATTACTTGTGTAGTTTATTGCTCCCCCAGTGCCTCACCAGAACCCAGCGTATTTGACTCCATATCCACACAGCTGACCAACCTTAACCTCATCCTCACTACTGAAATTATCATAATGCGTGATTTTTTGCGCTGCATCGATAATGTAGAATGGTATTGCATTCTGCCAGGTCTAGAATGAGCGCTGTTTGCAGAACTGCTTAATCTGACACATCTGCTAAAACAACCAACCACAATACCAGATAATTCTGGTCACAGAGCCTGTGTCTTGAACTTATTATTGACAAATAACCCAGATCAATAAAGGATAAAAGTAGTCACCACTTGGATCCTCCGACCACAATCTCATCAAAGCTTCATTTGTCAGTTGCTCCAAACCACCCTGTTCTGAACCAGTCAGGGCAACCAGATGGCACTATGACAGGGAAGGATGGGATGGATTTAGAAACTATCTAGCTGATACACGGTAACCTTTCCCCACAGACATAATTTTACCCTGTCCCACATTAATGACTTAATACAAGTTGGTATAAAAATTTCATACCCTGTATAAACATTTATTAAATGATCCGACTCCCCAGAATGGTTCAACTACATTTATGCCAGAGCAACAACCCAAAAGTCTGCTGCATATAAAGTAAAAAACTACTGAATCTCTCAACCAAATTAAAATTGCAAGAAACCACACAAAGGCAGTAATAAATCTCACCAAATCATACTTTTTTCACAACCAAGCATCCAAACTAATAAATAATCCTAATGATAACAGAATATTCTGGTCAACTCTCTTCTTTCAACTGTACCTTTAACAAGTTATTACCCATTCCACCAGCAAAATCTTCAGGAAACACTGTATATGACCCTCATGGAAAAGTTAACATTCTTGCCAGTATGTTCGCTACAAATTCTACCTTAGAGGAAGTCTGTCAGATCAAGCCTGTACTAGAACTTGACTCTCCTGAAACTGATCCACTGAAGATACATACTAGACAAGTAAAATCTGTATTACACAATTTACGAACCAACAAAGCTCCAGGTCCAGATGGAATTCCTCAAACGGTATTGAAAAAGTGTTTCCCAGAACTTGCTCCAGCTCTAGCTAAATTATTCAGGCTATGCATGCATATTTTCTCATGCCTTAGGGTCTTTGAAGGAAGCCAACATCCACCTAATTCCAAAGAAAAGAAGTTTGTCTGATCCCACTGATTACAAACCCACTGCTATCACATCTTCTCTTGGTAATGTACAGTATTTGAGACTATAATTATTATGCACATTATTAAACATCTTGAATCCAACACGTTAATTAGCAACAGATAGTACAGGTTTTCACCACAAATGATCCACTGTTGACATACTCAGTATCATTACTCATACAATCCACCACTCAACTGACAAACTGGAAGAAACCCATGCAGTAGCCCTTGATATTTCTAAGGCCTTTGACTGTGAAGAACTGTTCTCTGATATCTAAACTTCCTTGCTACAGCCTATCATCTTTTGTCTCACTGATCTCCTCACATCTCAATGACAGAATGAAACGAGTAAAGGCAGATGATGTACAGTACCTTGTAATTTCTACTCAATTAATGCTGGCATGTCATAAGGATCAGTCCTGGCTCCAACCATTTCTCATTTATATTAATGATCCCTTCGGCTGTCACCCATAATCCCCTTCACTCATATGCAGATGACTCAGTGCTTCAGTGTTACTTTAAACTTACTCTCCCATTCATAAAGTCTGATATCTCTAACTCCCAACTCAACACAGCCATCTCTAAAAAAACACCTATCTACAGTACAACTACTAAATAGGGAAAAAATAACACTGTCCCATTTAATGCTAGGAAAACCAAATACAAGTACAGTATATCCAACTTACTAACAGACAGATATTACTTGCATCTTCTATTACCTTCAATATAACCAATATTCCTATTTTGACAACCCTAATAGTTCCCAGGAAGTCAGGAAATCTTTTACAACAGCGGGAGGCAACAACATAACCAACCCATATGTGTTCCCTATGTGCCAGCAAAGTGGGTTGGCGAAGGATCAATGCCCCTTCCCCACAAAACAGCTAACTCAAAGACAATTGACCACCCTTTATGGGATTGTGGTGTCTGGCCATAGATAGAGAGATAGAGAATTCATCACCATCATTCATCATCCAATCCTACGTTGCCCCATGAGAAGCGTTGGAGCTCAGAACTAGGCAAGTTGGTCCTGACATTTAAGATGAGAGTGACCAGCCTCACTCATGTCTGAGTGGCATTATGTGAGCAATAAACCCCAACCACCCCTTGGATATCAGCCTTCACTGGCTCAATCCGACTGAAGCGTTGTAATTACTTACTAAACCACCAGGCGCCTAAATTTGGTTATTTGGTTACCACCCAGCATAGTAAATGGTCTCCTGGTGTACTGAAAACCATTTGGTTTGTCATTCACTGTAGAGTCACCCACAGGAAGAAGGAAGAGGAATGAATGAAGGAAAGGAAGAGAGAAGACGGAGTGTAAAGTCAACCATAGGCGAAGGACGAGGAAAGAATGGAGGAAAGAAAAACAGAAGAGGATAAATGGAAAGAAGGATGGAGGAAAGAAAAGGGCAGACACCTGAGAGCAGCAATACTTCGTATGAGTGGATGGTGAGCACCCCCACTTACCACAAAGTACCCTCACCTACCACAGAAAGAGAAAAGTATTGAAATTTTCAGTGTTTCACTTAACAATATCCTCAGCTGGACCTCTCACATTAGATCACATGCTAAAACCACCTAAAAGAAATATGGATTATAGTTCAGAATCTGTAATTTCTTCACTGATGAACATTTAGCTATAATTTACGAGAGTCAACTGTGCTCTCCAATTCCAATACTGCTTACCCTTGTGGAGTCGATGTGCAGAAGTTGCAGTAAAACAACTGGACAAGATTCAGAGCACAGCTAAAAGAATGATTAATAACCTTGGAGTTACAAATGAACTATCTACCATACAAGACAGATACTTTTATGGTAAATGCTCAGCTAAAGTTGCATTCAATTGTACAACCTCTCCATGCCTTCCCCTGTGCTACATAGGAATCTGGCAGCACCCATGACCTGACCATCACACTGCCATCCTGCATTGTAGAGCTTCTGCCTATCGGAATGTCTTTATTCCTTAAACTGCTTCACTTTGGAACTATCTACGCCCAGATGCCTTAATCCTGTAAGAGGTAGCCACAAATAAATCCCCTCCATGCTGCCCTGTCCCCTGCCATTACACTGCCCACCTTCCAATTCACACATCCCTCTCTCCACTATATCTCTCTATCTCATCCACTGTCTCCCCCTCCCTCCCCCTCACTCACATACACTCCCCTCTTTATTCTTTCACTCTTCATCCCCTCCACATGGCCAAACCACCTCAATGTAATCTCCTGATACTTTCTATCACGTCCACATCCACACCACAACACTCCTTCACTTTCACGTCTGTCAGTCTGCCTCTCTGTGTAACTCCACATGGTCTGCTCAAATAACTCACTTCCACTGCTCTCACTAGCATCCTTCCAACAAGGTCCATGCTTCACTTACATATGCAAAAGTTGCTATTACTATGTTACCATGCAACTAATTTTGTACTTCCATGCTCACTTCCCCATCTCTTAAAAATGCTTTCAAAGAACCAGCAACTTGTCTTCCCTGTTGTACCCTTTCAAACACTTCACCCTCCATACTTCCATCCTTACTCATCACACTACCCAAGTACTGTACTGTACTTAAATGCACTCACATTTTCCATTTCCTCATGACCTAACCTCACAGTACAGCCAGTTACTTCATTTCCCTCAAAGACCATTACTTTACTCTTCCCTACATTCACCTTTAGATTCCATTTCTTACACACTTAAACTCATTCAATAAACCTTGTAGTTCCCCTTTGTCTTCAATTAACAATACAGTATCATCTATAAACACCAGTACGGGGAGTTTCCAAACATTGTCCTCCCTCATTAAAGCCACCCCAACATCCACTGCCCTACCTTGTATCTTTTTATAACCCCATCCATAAACTGACTGATGAACAACTGTGGAGACATGACACATCCCAGTTTCAATCCAACATTCAAACAGAAAAAAATTCACTTAATTCACTATCCACATGCACTGCAGCCTCATACATACTCTTTATGGCATTCAACAACTTCCCATTTACTCCTTATTTTCTTAATATTTTCCACATTCCTTGTTTATCCACCCTGTCATACACTTTCTCCAACTCCATAAGGGCTCCATACAACTTCCTCCCCTTCTCTAGAAAATCTTCCACTAAAGACCTAAGAATGAGTATCTGATCTATGCAACCTCTTACATTCTAAAACCTCTCTGTTCATCTCCAACTAATTCCTCTGTTATTTCCCTAACTCTGTCAATAAGTATCCTACCATACACTTTTCCTATTACTCTTATATAAGAAGACAAATGCCCCTATAATTACCACACACTTCGTTTCCCCTATTCCTTTGTACATGGGAATAATTATACCAGACTTCCAATCCTCCGGGATTCTACCTTCCTTCAGGCTAATCTGCAGATCTTCCATATCCAGTTTACTACTGTCTCTCCCCCATGCTTCAGTATTTCACAACACATTCCATCAATTCCTGGGGCTTCCCTCATTTTGATTTTCTTCACTGCTTCCACTACTTCCATCCTACTGATTTCTTCCTCTCTTCTCACTTCCCTCCTCCTCCCAGCCATTCCTCAGCCACTAATCCTCGCATCACTTTCATTCTCTATGTTTAACCCCTAAAACGCGGATCGTCGCATTTGCGACGGTCGGCCCAAAGGAGAGAACGGCGGATCGTCGCGTTTGCGATTTGAGTTAATTTTGAATAACCGCGGGCAAGCAGGCTACAGCTGGTATTGTCTATCAGTACCGCCACCCGTGAGCTACGTTTAGCACACTTGACCTTTGTACTACTGACCTCGGTTGTTGCCAAGTATCATTTTTTTTACCCACCCACGCACCGATGCGTGGCCCTCCCTCGTCGTGCGATATGGCAACGCGCGGACGGCTCATACGTGTCAAGACTTATCTTGGAAAGATCATATTACATCTCTTGTAAAATCTGCTTCTAAGAGATTGGGTGTGCTAAGCCGACTCCGCTCTCTCTTTACCCCTGCACAATTGTTGACTCTATACAGAGGTTTTATCCGCCCCTGTATGGAGTACAACTCTCATGTGTGGGGAGGCTCCCCACATACAGCTCTTCTCAATAGGGTGGAGTCAAAGGCTTTTCGTCTCATTAACTCTCCTCCTCTTACTGACTCCCTTCAACCTCTGTCTCTTCGCCGCACTGTTGCATCTTTATCTCTTTTCTATCGCTACTTTAATGGTCACTGCTCCTCTGAACTGTCTGCTTGCATTCCTCCACTTCTGCGACGGGCGCGTAGCACCCGTCTGGCAGCAAACTCTCATCCCTTTTCTGTCCAACTCTCTAATGCAAGAGTTAATCGTTACTCCCAGTCTTTCATTTATGCAACAGGTCAGCTCTGGAACTGTCTCCCTCTGTCTGTATTTCCTGCTGCCTATGATCTCCAGTCTTTCAAACGCAGTGTGTCCAGGCATCTCAAAATGATCGGATCTTGAATTTGGCTCTCTATTGTATTTTGTTTTTCTCTTGGAGGGAACTGTTACTGCGGGCCAGGGCCTTTGGTTCCTTCTTCCTCGCATATAAAAAAAAAAAAAAAAAAAAAAAAAAAAAAATGCGCCGTCATCTCGCAAGCACTTTCTGCTATTGGGAAACGCTTGTTTCCCCAGTTGTCACACTGTGATTTTTTCGCGCGGTTTGCCCCTGATTAGCGTCAGTCCACGCGAATCTTCCACAGTGACACCATGTCAAATTCAAGCTCTTCCGAGTCTGTGCCTTCCAGCCCTCCGAAAAAGGGTTTTGTGACCTCAACCCCCTTCAAAACCTTACCAGGAACTGCTAAGGGACTGAGTGACTCTGCAATAGCCAGTGAACTATTGAAAGCTTCGATGGATTATGGGAGTGACGTCGGCGTGTGGTCAAGCCTGGCAGAGTCTGACACGCAATCGAGTGCTGAGTCTGTGCCAGAAGTGACTGTTTCAGTGCCAGAAGTGAGTGTTTCAGTGCCAAGCACCTCAACAGGCAAGGCTCCTGTGAAAAGGGGCTTGGAATATGGGAAGGGGGCAAAGAGGAAAAGGAGTGGTGACCCAAGTTCACTGCCATTGTCCCCTACGCCACATCACGCCACCGCCAGCCCGCCACGCACTCCCAGCCCCATTCTCTCGTCCTCCTCTTCTGCTGCCCTGTCTCCTGAGTCTTCAGAGTCGCCTTCACCACCTCGAAAGGGAAGTAGACGTTCTACTTTATGTAGTAGCGGTTTTCATAGGCCCAGTGTTCGTGTTGGTAGAGCTAGAACTTTGTCCCCTAGTGTAAGGCTAGCTCGTAAGGAAACTCGCACTAGGCAACTCACCAGTCACGCCACCGCGAGTGACCTTGAACCCTCAGATAATCTCCCCACCACCACCACCACCACACCAACACGACCTAGGACAGCCTCTGCCTCACGCACTGTCTCACCGCCTGCCTCACCCGCTCCCACACGACCTGCCTCACCCCCCACCGCCCCCAGCACCTCCCAGCCAAGGCAGGGCACTCTTGATGCCTTCGTGTGGTCAGAGGGCTCAGATTTTGTGCTGGAGGATCTGCCCTTTGATGACAGTGGGTGTGGAGTTCAGGCTGACTTCCCTGTCGACGAGGATGGTGAATGCTTGGACTACCTGTTGGCCTTCCTTGACAACAAGGTAATGGAGCAGATTTGTACCGAGACAAACAGGTACGAGGGGCAATCTGCTGCAGTTCGCGAAGGAGAAAGTGAGGCGGCAACGCCATCCACGTCGCGGATGGCAGCATGGGTGCCTCTAACGATCAGGGAACTTTTTGTATTTATTGGGTTGATGTTATTGATGCCCCACAATTGGAAACATAAGCTGGAGGAATACTGGAGTTCAGACGATCTTTGCCCAACACCAATTTTCAATAAATACATGAGCCGCGATCGTTTTAGGCAGCTCATGACTTACCTTCACTTCGCGAACAATGATGAGCCTTCCCGAACTGACCCATTATGGAAAGTGAGGGGAATCCTGAACATGATCAAGGATAAGTTTACGAGGTTCCTGCGCCCTTTCAAGAAAGTGGTGATTGACGAGTCCTTGGTTTTGTTCAGGGGCCGTCTTCGGTTTGTGCAGTATATTCCAAGCAAACGGCACCGCTTTGGAATCAAGTTTTTCGTGCTGTGCGACTGCAAGACGGGGTTCATCTTAGACTTCGTGATTTACACCGCCAGCAATGTCGATTTGGACAAGACTGACCCCCTTGGATTCTCTGGTTCTGTGGTGAAAGTGCTTTTGGAAAAGTACTTTGGCGAGAATCATGTCCTGTATACGGACAATTACTATACAGCTCCTAAACTCGCCAAGTACCTTTCTGAACACGGCGTCGGATCCTGTGGCACTGTCAGGAGCAATAGGGCACACTACCCTGCCTTCCCCGAGGCTGAAAAGTCAAAGCGGGGAGACGTGCACCTGAAGAAATCTGACAAGATGCTTGCGATCAGGTGGCATGATAAGAGAGTCGTGAATGTGCTCACCACAGTACACAAGGGGGAAATGCTGGCCACAGGGAAGGTCGACAGAAGGACTGGCGAGTCTGTGATGAAGCCTGATGCTGTCATTGACTACAACGTCAATATGCGGCTGGTGGACAAGTCTGACATGATGATCGGAGAGATAGACTGCCTGAGGAAGAATTGTCGTTGGTACAGGAAGGTGTACTTGCACTTGATTGATATGTGCATGCTGAACACCTTCATCCTGTATAAAATCAAGAACAGGAAGCCAGCAAACTACTCTCTCCGAAGGTTTTCTAAGACTTGTGTCTACCAGCTGCTTCAGCGTTATGGCCAGGTACTTGCAACAGGTCCCAAACGCCACCCTCAGACACCTCCAGACCGCCTACAGTGTATGGCCTACCTTCAGCGACACCGCCTGGAGCCACTGCCTGCCACTGCCAAGAGGGGAAAAGCACTGAGGAGGTGTCATGTGTGCAGCCACACTACCAGGCAGGACAGAACCTTTAGGCGCACCTCCTTGCAGTGCAAAGAGTGCAAAATTCCCCTCTGTGCTTACCCGTGTTTCTTTGACTACCACAGCCTGACTAGATTTTGAAAATAAGGGTAAGATTCTTGGAAATAATACTGAGAGTGACAGAGATACTAGTGTTTAGTTTTCTTTTACGTACTGACAGTGACAGCCTGATGAGTGTAAATTAGTGTATGTACTTGTAAAAGCACTGACAGTGACAGTGTTTTTTGGTGTAAATAATTGTACATAGTAATAATAATTAAGTATTGCGAGTGACAGTCACTCCAGTGTAAGAAGTTGAAAGCATATGTTCCTATTCTATGTTCTGACAGTGACAGTTTGTTGTGTAGAAAAGATTATTTTTATAACAATGGACAGTGACACTGATGAATAAGGCAAAAAACGGACAGCTACAGTGAAAGTGAGCGATAGAAATGAAGTGCAAGTGGCCGACCGGAGCGAGAATGAAGTGCCTGCCGTAAGGCTGAATAAACTCGCGCAGCGATGGTCTTCCTCAGTCCCGATCCACAATACTGGCAGTGACAGTGATTTTTATGGCCGTAATAGTGACAAGCGAAGGTTTGCGAAGTACTATGATGGAAAATAATGTAGTATACGTGTTTTTAGCCGTGAAAAGGCAAATGTGACAATAGTGACGGGAAGATCGCCGCCGCGCTGCATGTCGGCCGTGTGCTCCGTTCATTTTAGCCTTATTTTCAGTGCTTATTGTACAAATACGGATTCCAAACAACCTGTACGTTGTTGTATAAAGTGTACTGTGACAGACTGAGGCTGTGGTAGAAAGAAAACCGGGTTTCTGGAGGTGTGAAAGTGAAGACTTTGTTACCCAACTTTGCAAGTCTTCACAAGTCCTTTGGTAGTCCACGAAGGCCCAACATGTGTCTCAGGAGAAAGCTGAATGTAAGTACTATATGCCATAAAAATTTTAATGCTCTAGGGTTAATCTCTGATTTTTGGAAAATATTTTCCCACAGGTACTCAGACCCCGCTACAACCCCCTCACAGCGGGGGGATCGGCCGTACACAGCCGCGTTTTAGGGGTTAACAGTCCCTTCATTCTCTATGTTTAACAGTTCCTTAAAATGTTCTCTCCATCTGTTTACTTTTCCTCTCTTCTCCACTAGCAATCTATCATTTTTATCTTTCGCTCCCCGATTAACTTCTTTATCACCCAGTCTAACTCTCTGTACCTCTTTCCAGAACATTTTCTTACATTCCCTCCACTTTACACTCATAATTTCTTCCAAATTTCTCATCCATCCTCTTCTTACTCTCTCTTACTAATATTTTCACCTCTCTCCCCCTATATACATGTAACTCTTTCTTCACTCTCTCAACTTTCTCCACGCCCCTGCTTCTCGTCAACTCACTATAAGCTTTCTTCTTTTGTCCCACAGCTTGTCTCACCTCTTCATTCCGCCATGCTGTTCCTTGCACCCCTTTTGTCTTCTCTTCATCCCACAAACCATCTCTCATGCTGCACATATTTCTTCTGTGAACATCTTTCACACACCTTCCAGTTCGCCCCATCTGCTCCAAATCATATTTGTTCAATCGCTTCTCCACCTCTCTCTTATATTTGCCTTTTTTCCATCCTCTTGCAACCTTTTTACCCTCCTTGTATGGAGTACTACTTCCTGTCCTTCCCTCCTTTTATTCAAGAAGGAAGTGACGGAGTGAAACAAGAAAGGAGAAGCAATGCAGCCATTGGAAAAGCTGTAGGTCTGGCTGAATCAAGGGTCAGGACAACATGTACTTAATATCCCATAAAACATAGGCAAAATGACAGTCTAGGCACCAAAAGGTGACTTTTGGGGTGGCCTCCCACCAATCAGAATTTCCCTCATGTGTTATTAGTAAAGTGTAAAATTTCTAGAGTGAGGTCTCCTACCACCCAAATTCTTGCATATTAAGCGAATGGACTACTCTTCAACAAGCTACTGCCTTCTTGATTCCTCTACAGAAGGCACAGCAACATCTATTGGTGGGAGAGCAGTCAGTGGTTGTACACCAGCCGACAGAAGCTCCGCTGGGAGGTTCAGCCATATAAAGCAGCTCAAAGTACTCAGCCCAATACTTACTCGCTCGACATGAGCCATCCATATGCTGCTCGAACAGAGTTAACCTGAGAGGCAGGTCTAGAGTGGAGCTTCTTCAGGGCTCAGTTAGCAGGTCAAAGGTTATTCACAGGAAAATGGTCTTCCATCTCCTCAATGATTTTCATGACATACCTATCATTGTCCCTTCTCAGCAAAACTGGTGCCTGTCAAGACTGAAGTCTGTGCTGCTCCTGACCCCTAGCCAATCAGGCAGCATGACTCTCCTTGATTGTGGCATGTCACAGGTGAGACAAAACTCCACCTCAATCTCAGGCTTTCTGCAATGCACTCATTGCTAATGCCATGGTAGCACATTTAAAGGTATCCCATCACTCAACTGGGTCCTTGACAGTACCGAGCACTTCAAATTGATTTGAGACTGCCAGTGCATACTCATAAACACACTCCTCATCCATGACTTTCTAAGACAGAATTGCTTTTGGTAGCATTTTGAGCTTCTCTCGGTTTTGATTTGTAGCCTCAAAGTGGCAACAAGTTTGGGATCAGCAGTAAAAAAAAATCCACATTTCTGAAAACCCTGCATTTCTGAAAGATCCTCCAGTGAGTACATATTAACAAGTATGTGGTCAACCTCCTCTGCAACCTTTCTGGTACTGGAATATAGTACAGTCTTCATACAACATGAGATAGCATACGAAAAATCTCATGCTGATCAAGTTCGTGCAAAAACTTGACATATATTTACATGTAAAATAGGGAGTTAGGTTCTAGGAGCCCCATATTTTTCTTTAAAATATATATAAAGATAGGATATTAAAAATATATCTGCCTTAAGACACCCGAGGCAGTATGTTCACATATGACCTTGCTGACTGGACACATCAGTATATCTTAACCTAATCAAGATGTTTTACCCCCCCATAACACCCCAAACTTTTAACCATGGATTGCCACTAAGCCAAAAACTGAAAGCCCCCAATACCAACTGGACAAAAACTTCTAACCTAGT
Source organism: Coenobita brevimanus (assembly GCF_032717465.1). Lineage (NCBI taxonomy): Eukaryota > Metazoa > Arthropoda > Malacostraca > Decapoda > Coenobitidae > Coenobita > Coenobita brevimanus. The sequence continues at coordinate 17,434,428 of NC_136968.1, read as the reverse complement.
CATCCATCCATCATCCAGTCCTACGTTGCTCCATGAGGAGCATAGGAGCCCGGGGTTAGGCAAGTTGGTCCTGACACTTAAGATGAAAGTGATCAGCCTCACTCATCCCTGAGTGGCATTACGTGAGCAATTAACCCCAACTATCCCTTGGATATAAACCTTCACTGGCTCAATCCAATTGGAGTGCTGTAATTACCCACTAAATCACCAGATGCCAAAATTTGGTTATATGGTTACCACCCAGTGTAGGAATTGGTTTCCTGGTGTACAGGAAACCATTTGGCTTGTCATTCAGTGTCGAGTCGGCCACGGGCAGAAGTAAGAGGAAAGAATAAAGGAAAAGAAAGACAAAAGAGGGAGTGTAAAGTCACCCTTAGGCAGAAGGATGAAGAAAGAATGAAGGAAAGAAAGATAGAAGAGGATGGAAGGAAAGAAGGATGGAGGAGAGGAAAAGGCAGACACCCGTGAGCAGCACAACATTAAGTGAAAAATCGCTGCCCTGCATTACATATATTTTGCCAAGAATTACTTTTGGTGCATTGTCATTAAAAAAAGTGCAGTGTGAAACTATTTATGAAAATATCATTAATCACCAACAATAAAGAAAAAAAATATACTGAAAGTCAGAATGGAGTGATTGTATATAACTTTCTAACAAACATGAATGCAGTAATCCTGAATACCTGTAATAAACAAGTCAGCCAAGCAGTATAATTTGTATCACAGTATTTTTAACAAGAACTGAATGCACATAATTATCTTGCCTAACTTCTTACATGAACACATAAATGCTTCACATACCATAAGCGCCGAATTTTCTTGCCTGGAGTCCATCAGTTCATAACAAAGATTGGTCACAAAGCCCTTCCCACACTCGCTGCACTAAACGCTAAAACATGAATTTTACTGCTCCAGCATCATTAATGTTTTTAGTTTTTATCACTCTCCAACCAAGACACTACCAAAATTGTAAACACACCTAACTTATTTTATTGTCTGAATGCTCTTGTACACATTAAGTACCCACACCACATGCCACTTTGTCAACCAGTTTTACTTTTTCCTGGGGAAAAAATGCTTTTCTTCTGTTCTCAACACTTTCAGAGTGCTTAGGCATAATTAAGTTACGGTAATTTGGGACTGCATGCTCAGAGTTATGATATGAAGTGAGGCACGAGGAAACAAATGCTTCTAGATACAACAACAATAAACACAACAACTGAGGCAGGCAGCAGCAGGTATGGGACGTGTGATATGGGTTGGCTTGGGTCACGGAACCCTAGCAGTGACCAACAAAAGCACAACTCACAAGATGTAAACAAACACAGCCATCTGGAAATCCAATACTTAAATGCACCCACTTTCCACTCAGTTTCTCCCGCACAACTGAGTGACATTACAACGTTTTTTAATAATTAAAAGAGAAATTATATGCTCATGTTATATGCTGGGTGATAACCTTATAACCAACCAACACGAGCTCCCAACATGTCAGCAACATAACTAAAAAGACAATCAAAATGCCTCACACCAGGACAGACAAACAGGTGATGACTAAGGACCGGACAAAGGACATGATATGGATTACAGCATGGAATGTAAGGGGTGCGAATGATAAGATGAGAAAGAGAGAAATTGCTCTGGTGCTTGAGGGTGCAAAAGTGGACATATGTGGATTAACTGAGACAAAATGGAGAGGTGAGAGTGTCAGAGAGTGGGAGTGCAGATGGGGTATATGCGTGGGAGTAGGTGAGAATGAGAGGGCAAAAGAGGGTGTATGTATTGTTGTGTGCAAGAGATGGAAGGAGAATATAAGAGAGCATGGATCAGTTGACTCAAGGATTGTGTGGGTAAGACTGAGAGTAGGAATACAAATGTGGGCAACTGTGTGTATATATGCGCCAACTGAAGTCTGTGCAAGCAGAGTGAAAAAAGAGTTCTGGGCAAATGTGGAAGTGTACTTGGAAAAGTTTGAGAGGTATGAGAGAGTGTTTTTGATTGGAGACATGAATGGAAATGCAGGGAATGTGAAGGTAGATGGAGTAGTTGGTAATTGGCTTGTGCCTGTAGATGAGAATGGCAGTGCTCTACTGGACATTTGTGCAAGGAGAGGGTAAGTGATAGCCAATACCCTCTTTAGGCACAAAATGATCCACAGGTATATGTGGTGACTCATGAGAAGGGTGGGTGGTGAATTGAATGAAAGGAGGGCAATGACCGATTATGTGTATGTGGATGAAAGAATGGGAAGGCAAGCAATCGATGCATGAGGAAACAGAGGTTGGAGGAATGGACTTTCTGACCACCACTTGATGATGGTGAAAGTCAAGGTACAAATGTGATGGATGAATAGAAGGAGACCAGGACATGACGAAATAGTCCATACAAGGAGGGTAGAAAGGTTGCAAGAGGATGGAAAAAAGGCAGAATATACGATAGAAGTGGAGCAGTGATTGGGTACACTGTAGCACCAGTTGAGCAGGGCAGTACTCCCAAGGTGGATGGAAAGCTGATGACAGGGAGAGCTGGAGCTCCCATTTCATCAGCCCTCGGGACTAGGTCCCGACCATCCCCCTTTGCTGAACTCTTTCAGTGTCTCAGTAACACAGAGAGTAGGCCGCCATGCTCTCCATGACAAGTTTCTCTAACTATCAACACCAAACTACATGCACAGTACACACTACACTTCCTTAAAAAAAAAAAAAAAAAAAAAAAAAAAAAAATCATGACAACTCAACTCGTGGCCTCGTAGTCCCCAGGGGGGGGAGGGGGCCCATAATGCCCCCACCTTCCACCCCTCTCCCGGTGACGACTCAAGCTGCCTGGAACCACTGTCCGACTCTCTTCTTCTTCATTTCTGCAACATTTGTGGCCTTTCCTCTAACTTTCACTCTCTTGAGCACCACCTCTCCTTCTCTAAACCTCACCTTCTTTTTCTAACAGAGGCTCAGCTGTCTAAGGCAACTGACAGCAGACCCTTTTCTGTATCCTCCTACTTTCTCTATACTCATTTCAAAGCCAAAGGTGGCTTATCTTGCTCTCGTGTTCCTGAACTCGATTCTCCTGAATTCTCTACACTCTGACTTCGGCTTTCCTATTATTCTCTGACTAAATATATCTGTGCTGTTTACTTATCTCCTAATTCTACTGACCATCAAAAATTCTTTGACTATCTTACTTCTACAATGGAACACATTCTATCTATTTCTCCTTTCTCTGAAATCTCCATTCTAGGAGATTTCAATGTTCACCACCACCTTTGGCTCTCCTCTCCTTTCACTTATCCACCTGGTGAACAAGCCTACACCTTTTCTATCCTTAATGACCTAGAGCAGCTTGTACAGCACTCTACCCATATCCCTGACCGCCTTGGAGTGAGCTCCAACATACTTGACCTCTTCCATACAACCAATCCTTCTGCTTACACTGTTAATCTTTTCTCTCCGTTGGGCTCCTCCGATCACAATCTTATCACCTTAACGTGTCCTATCGCTCCGGTAAGGCCTGCGGACCCTCCAAAGAAACGTCGTCTGTGACACTTTGGAGCTGCAGATTGGGAGGCCCTCAGGCAGTACTTCTTTGATTTTCCCTGGAATAATTATTGCTTCCATAGGCGGAAGCCATCTGAGTGTGCCTTGCGCATTATGGAGGTTATTCTCTCGGGCAAGGAAGCATACATTCCTTTCTCATATCCTTAGACTAATGCAAGAAGGCCTTGGTTTAATCATGCTTGTTCTAATGCTGTCCGCAACAAGGAGAGGGCCTATAAAAGGTACCGGAGCCAACCCACCCCTGAATCACATCTTTTATATGTTTCTGCACGGAATCATGCTAAGTCTCTTCTTCGCTCTGCTAAAGATAATTTCATCCATAATAAATGCTCTCAACTCTCCAACTCGAATTCTTCCCGCTCCTTCTGGCACCTTGCCAAAAACCTTTCTATCAACTTTACCTCATCATCCTTTCCTCTCCTTTTCTACTCTGATGGCTCTGTAGCTATTTCTTCTACTGATAAAGCAGATCTCTTTGCCCAGACTTTCTCCTCCAATCCACCTTAGACGATTCTGGTGCTGTTCCCCCATCGCTTCCCCCCTCTGACTTCCTCATGGATATTAAAATTTCTTCAGCTGGTGTATTTTCTGCCATCACAGGCCTCCATACTAATAAGGCATATGGACCTGATGAAGTCCCTCCTATTGTTCTCAAGAACTGTGCTTCTGCGCTTACACCCTGCCTAGGCAAACTCTTTCACCTTTGTCTATCAACTTGTACCTTTCCTTCTTGCTGTAAGTTTGCTCTCATTCAGCCAGTCCCAAAGAAGAGTGACCATTTCCAACCCTCTAACTATCGTCCAATTACTTTAACATCCTGTATCTCAAAAGTTTTCGAATCAGTTCTTAACAGAAAAATTTTAAAGCATCTTTCCTATCACAACCTTCTTTCTGATCGTCAGTATGGGTTCTGTCAGGGACGCTCCACTGGCAATCTTCTCACCTACCTATCAGACTCCTGGTCCTCCTCCTTTCGGGACTTTGGCGAAAGCTTTGCCATTGCACTTGACATCTCAAAGGCTTTCGATCGAGTCTGGCATAAATCTTTAATTTCCAAACTGCCCTCTTATGATTTCTATCCTTCTATCTGTGCCTTCATCTCTAGCTTCCTTTCTGGGCGTTCAATAGCCGCTGCTGTAGATGGCCATCATTTTTCTCCTAGATCTATCAACAGTGGTGTTTCTCAGGGCTCTGTCCTATCACCAACTCTCTTCCTTTTATTCATCAATGATCTTCTAAGCTGTACAACTAAACCTATCCACTCATATGCTGATGACTCCACCCTTCATCTTTCCATTCAGTTCCCGCAAATTCCATCTCTGCAGTTACTTCAACAAACAAGGGACGAGGCTATGGCACACCTAATGTATGACTTGGCTCGTATCTCTGACTGAGGTAAAAATAATCTGGTAGTAGTAGCAGTAGTTGTTCCCTAGGCAGTCTGGCCGAACAGCCCCGAGTCCCTTAGGAAGGCCATGGCCGAGACTGGGCTTTCCCACAGAGCTCTCAAAGAGTGTAAGTTGTGTTGTTGGCGTAGGTGATTGTGTGCAATGCAGTCTTCCATAATCTGCTTAATAGCATGGGGAGCTGTGTTGCATCCTGGACAGGCATCAGCGACAGAGTCATCCAGCCTCTTATGGTAGCTTAAGAGGGCTGGATGGTGCCCACATCTCAGCCTGGCCAGGTGGACCCTGTCCTCATGAGGGAGATAGGATTCAGAAAGGTGGATGTCAGGAGGCTGTGCATGCAGCTGTGTGTTGTCTTCAAGTGACTGAATGGAGCGGCGAGTGATCTGAGTGTGGATATGCTTCTGGAAGCTGGTATGACGTGGGCGAGGGGGGAGAGATGACAGTACAGTATTTGTGTATGGTATTGTGTGCTGGGTGTTGTTTTGATGTTCCTTGGTGTGGGTGGATGTGCTGCCATGTACTGTAGTGGATGTTGTGGATTTGTGGAGGCTGCAGCAAGAAACTGGGTGCCTCTCATGTCTAGGTGATCCTTGACTTTGAGGACTTTGGTTTCTTGATGTAGGTGGTCTGTGGGTGTAGTAGCTGTGCAGCCTGTGATTATTTTTAGGGCCTTGTTCTGTATGGTCCGTAGAGTGTTGTAGTGTGTTTTGGTGAGGTTAGAAGCCCAGGCAGGGCTTGCCTAATTCATCACTGAACATATGTACTGTTTGTATACTTTGGTGGTGGTTTCTTTGTTGTGTCCGAATGTTGTATGGGCAAGTGACCTCAAAGCATTGAGTCTTGGTGTTATTTTTAATGTTTATGATGTGTTGTTTAAATGACATTGATGTATTGTGTTACACCAAGGATTTTGGGTGTGTGTGTGTGTGTGGTAGGGGAGTGTTGTTTATGGTGAGGTGTGGGATGTGACTGTTCTGCTGTCCAGTTTGTGAGAAGAGTCACTGTAGATTTGGCAGGGGCTATTTTGAGAGTGTTTGTGGTGAACCATTCGTGTAGTGTGTTGAGGTAAGGTTGAATGATGTGTGCAGCTGTGTTTGCATTTTGGTGCATACATGTAAGTGTTATATCATCTGCATAGGAAGCTATGTGTATCTGTGGTGTGTGGGGTGTGGGTGTGTCATGTATGTATAGATTAAAGAGTGTAGGGGACAAAACAGATCCTTGGGGGACGCCGTTTGTGAAGTTTCTGATGTTAGAAGATTGACCGACAAATGTTACGTGTGCACATCTGCCTGCTAAGTAGTTTGCCAGCCATCTTTTTGTGTTATTGTGCATGTTTGTGTTGAGTATTTTGTTTGTGAGGTTGTGGCGGGGGATGGCATCAAAAGCTTTGCTAATGTCTAGTGTGATTAGGAGTGTTGTGTGTGGCGGCCTAGCTGAATTCATGCCATTGAAAACTCTCTGTGTAATGTCTGTAAGAAAGGTGTTTGTGGAGTGTAGTGGCCTAAAGCCATGTTGTGACTGGGCTAGGGGAATGTGAGGTGTGACTAGTTGTAGTATCAGTCGTTCAGTGACTTTAGAGGGGGTGCAGAGGAGTGTGATGGGGCGATGTGATGAGGGTAACGTAGGGTCTTTGTTGGGTTTAGGGATAGTGATGAAACTGCCATGCTTCCAGATGTTGGGTATTATGTTGTATGAGTAGCTGTAGTTTGATATGTTGGTGAGTGATTGTATGCCTTGTGGTCCTAGGTGTTTAAGGTGAATGTTGCTTATGTTGTCTGGTCCACAGGCAGATGAGTGCTTGAGGTTGTTAATGATGTGCTTCGTCTAGTTGTCAGTGAAAGGTGTGTAGTCTGGGTCTGTGGGGAACTGTCTCTTACGTCTGATGATACGTCGGTCTTCGGGATGGGGGGTTAGATGGCTGACTTGTGAAAAGTGATTGATGAGTGTTTGCTTGTTGTTTTTTTGAGGGTATGGTGTCTGTTGTTGTGATGGCAGCGTGTGATTGTGTGGTGTTGCTGTTGGAAAGTGTGATGCTGTTTAGTGTTTTGTAGAGTTTGCTGATATTTGTTTTGTGGTCAAGTGTTTGGAGGTAATTTTTCCAGTTTAGTGTTTGCTGTTCTGATATTCTACTGTTTATCTGAGTGTTGAGTTCTTGTATTTGTTATATGGTGTCTCATGTATGAGGTGTTGGGGAGTGTCGCAGTGTGTCCCGTTGTCTGATGAGGACTTGAATTTCTGGTGTGAAGTTGGGGTTATGTCTCTTTCTGTTGCCTCTAGGGATGTCTTTTGTCTGCATTTTGTATGATTGTATTGAAAGTGTGCACAGCGTGTTGATGTTTGTGATGGGTGTACTGTTTAGTGTATCGAAATGTTGTTCTGTTTCAGTTACAAAGGCCTCCCAGTTGACTCTCTTATAATTAGTGTATGTGTGTTTGTGGCCAGCTGGGGCGATTCTGGTTTTAGTAGTGATGATGATTGGGAGGTGATCAGAACCTAGGGTTTTGACCACTCTCCATGATGTAGTGGGAGCGAGGTTTGGGGAGCAGAAGGTGATGTCTGGAGATGATGGGAGGAAGAGGGCATGGTGTGGGATATGGGTATGTTGGTCTAGACTGTTTAGTATGAAAAGATGATCTGTCTGGGATTGTAGTACCAGCCCTCTGTCTGTGTCAGGGTTGTTGACATGCCAGGCCGACGACTTGGCGTTGAAATCACCACCCAGGATGATGATGGGTATGTTAGTGATGTGGTGTATCCGTGGAGAGTAATTGTGTGGTACTGTGGGGGATGATTGGGGGGGAATGTATGTGTTAGCGATTGTTATGTGTGATTTGTTACCAGTGAGTATTTTAATTGATTATATTGCTGTTGTGGTGTCATGTGGGGGGAGAAGTGACTTTGTGTGCACACTGGTATCTGCAAAGTTGATGGATTTGTGTACCAGGGGATGAGTCCACCGCCACCGCCGTCGGCCCAGTCTTGTCAATGGTGGTGAAGTTATGAAATGTCGGTGTTTTCTGTGCTCTGTGTAGTTTTGTTTCTTGTAAGATGGCAATGTGTATGTTCTGATGTCTGATGAATTGTGTGAGTTCATGTATTTTGGTGTTTATGCCATCTATGTTTAACTGAAGGATGTTTATGTTGTGTGTGCGATGTGTGTCAGCTACTGCAGCACGGGGGGAAGGTGGTGTGGGTGGAGGGGAAGGGGTAGGAAGAGGTTGTGACGGAGGTAAGGGTTGAGGTGGATTAGGATGGGTTGGAATGGGAGGAGTTGGGGGACTGGATGGTGTGGGAAGGGTCAGTGGGTTTGGCTGTGGTGTGAAGGATGTAGGAGTAGGATTGGAAGGGGAGTTGATGGATGGGGGGAGGGAGCATAAGGAGCAGGTCCAGGTGTTTGTGTAATGTTTTCTGGATGCAAGTGTTGTGCAGGTGTAATGGGTCCAGTTCTTGCAGGAGTTGCACTGAACTGAACCCTTTGTTTGTCGGCTCGACGTGATAGGTTTTGAGCATGTTGGACATATGTATTTGTTGGTGGGTCCTGGATTGCTCTCACTGTCCCCGGCTAGAAGAAGTCATCAAGAAATGACAGCCGGGGAGTCATTTCTCGGTGTGGAAAAAACGGTGTTGTTGTGTGTGTTGTGTTGGGAGATGTGGTACTTGCCCGGGCGACTGAAGCCACTCCCAGGTACTCGAGCCCCGTGAGGGGCTGGGGGGGTTTGCGGTGGTTTGGCCCCCATGCTGTCCTCCTCTTCTCTTCGACAGCCTCTAGGGGGTAGACCCACGATGAAGACGCCACCGCTCCAGGTCAATATAATCTGCTTGTTTTTAATGCATCAAAGACTCAGTTTTTACACTTATCAACCCGACAAAATCTTCCACAGGTATACCCAGTAATGTTTAATAATATTCAGCTTAATCCTGCATCATCCTTGAACATGCTTGGGGTTTCATTTACTCGGGACTTATCTTGGAAAGATCATATTACATCTCTTGTAAAATCTGCTTCCAAGAGATTAAGTGTGCTAAGCTGACTCCATCCCTTCTTTACCCCTGCACAGTTGTTGACTCTATACAGGGGTTTTATCTGCCCCTGTGTGGAGTACAACTCTCATGTGTGCGAAGGCTCTCTACATACAGCTCTTCTCAATAGGGTGGAGTCAAAGGTTTTTCGTCTCATTAACTCTCTTCGTCTTACTGACTCTCTTCAACCTCTGTCTCTTTGTAGCACTGCTGCATCTTTATCTTTTTTCTATCAGTACTTCAATGGTCACTGCTCCTCTGAACTGTCTGCATGCATTCCTCCACCTCTATGACGGGTGCATAGCACCCATCTAGCAGCAAACTCTCATCTCTTTTCTGTCCAACTCTCTAATGCAAGAGTTTACCATTACTCCCAGTCCTTCATTTATGCAACAGGTCAACTCTGGAACTGTCTCTGTGTGTGTGTGTTTCCTGCTTCCTATGATCTCCAGTCTTTCAAACGCAGTGTGTCCAGGCATCTCAAAATGATCGGATCTTGAATTTGGCTCTCTCTTGTATTTTGTTTTTCTATTGGAAGGAACAATAACTGCAGGTTCACAGCCCTTGGGTTCCTTCTTCTTCACATTAAAAAAAAAAAAAAAAAAAAAAAAATTGGAGCAGATGGGGGAGGTGGAAGGTGTGTGCAAGATATTCACAGAAGATATCTGTGCACCATGTCAGGTGGTGTGTGGGGTAAGGAGAAGATGAAAGGGGGTGCAAGGAACAGCATGTGGAATGATGAGGTGAGACAAGCTGTGGCACAAAAGAAGAAAGCCTATAGTAGATGGGAAGCAGAGGCACGGAGGAAGTTGAGAGATGGAAGAAAGAGAGTTACATGTACAGAGCAAGAGAGAGGTGAAAAGATTAGTCACAGAGAGTAAGAAGAGTGGATGAGAAATCTTGAAGGAATCCGAGTGTAAAGTGGAGGGAATGTAATAAAATGTTCTGGAAGGAGATATAGAGGGATACACAGGGTGATAAAGAAGTTAATGAGGGAGTGCGAGATAAAAGTGGTGGACTGATTGTGGAGAGGGGAGAAGGAGCAAGCAGATGGAGGGAGCACTTTGGGGAATTGTTAAGCATAGAGAATGAAAGTGGTGCAAGTGCAGGTAGCTGGGAGCGAGAGGGAGATGAAAGAGGAGGAGATCAGTAGGATGGAAGTGGTGGGAAAGGGGGTAGGTTTTGTGTGTGGTGAGATGATGGAATGCGAGGGAAGGATGGTGGTGGGATGAACGTGGAGGATGTGTAAATTGGCCTGGGAGGAGTGTGGAGTCCCAGAGGACTGGAAGTTGGGTGTGGCTGTTCCCCTGTGCAGGGGAAAGGGGGGAGTGTGGTGATCATAAGGGCATTTGTCTTCTTGGTGTGGTGTGAAAGATGTATGGTGGGATACTTGTTGACAGGGCTGTGGAAGTGGAAGAGGAGTTGGCTGGATAGGCAGGGAGGTTTTGGGAAGGGAAGAGGTTGTGTAGATCAGATATTCATTTTTTGGTCTTTGGTGAAGGAATTTCTGGAGAGGGGAAGGGGGGCTGTGTACAGCCTTCGTTTGGCAGAGTGGATATATAGACAAGATAGAGAATGTTGGGAGTGTGTGGAGTTTTTGGGAAGCTGTTGGGTGCTGTGAGGAGAGTGTGCGTGAGGAAGCTGAGGCTGCAGTGCACGTGGATGGTGAATCTTTCTGTCTGAGTGTTGGGTTGGGGCAGGGGTGTGTCATGTCTCCATGGTTGTTCGGCCTAAATATGGATGGGGTTGTGGGAGAGATATGGGGTGGGGCTGTGAATGTTGGAGCAGCCCTGGTGGGAGATGGCAGTGTTTGGAAACTTCCTGTGCTGTTGTTTGCAGATGGTGGTGTGTTGTTGGGTGGGTGAGAGGGGGGAACTGCTGGGCTTGGTGGGTGAGTTTGGGAGTGTGTGGGAAGTTGAATCTAGGGGTGTGTTTGGGGAGGAGTGGGGTTGTGGTATTAGTGAGAGGTGAAGTTGCTGGGTGTGCAGTAGGGCTGGATAGTGAGGAAGTGGAAAGTGTGAGTGCATTTGGGTGGTTGGGTGGTGTGATGAGAGGATGAAGTGCTTGAAAGGGTGCAGCATGGGGGAGGGATGGGTTACTGGTTCTTTGAGGGTGGTGATGGGAAGTGGGGGGGGGGGGATTGGGCATGGAGGTGGGAGGATCACTGCATGATGGTGCTATGGTGGCAACCCTGGCATATGGAGGGGAAGGGGGGGGGGGAGGCTTGGACCTTGTTGGAGGGAGAGCAGTGAAGGTGGGTTGTTTGGAAGGAGCATGTTGGATGCCACGGAGAGACAGACTGGCAATGAGGGGGTGAAGGAGCACCGTGGTGTGAATGCGGATGTGATGGGGTGCATTGGGTGAGATGTACTGGGGTGGTTTGGCCATGTGGAGAGGATTGAGAGTGGGAGACTAGAAAGGAGGGTATGTGTGAGTGGGATGAGGGGGAAGGGGAGGAGGGCCAAGGATGAGATGGAGGGATGGAGTGGAGAGGTGTGTGAAACAGGGAGGGGTTGCAAGCTAGGGAGAGGGAAGTGAAATGGCAGAAGACAGGGCAACATGAAAGCGATTTGTTTGTGGCCACCTGTTACAAAATTGAGGCATCTGGCAATAGACAGATAAACAGTTATTGTACGATCATTGATTCCCTCTGTCTTAAATTGTGGACTCTACCAAGTCTAGCAGTGAAGATTTGGTCGCTGGAACCAGAATCAGTCAGTTCTCAGCTTCTGGGACTTTGTGAAATCCTGAAGGTAAGAACTACTGGCATTCCTGGTTCCAGGGAGATGGAGACCTGCATATTCCTCGAAGCCTTCAAGTAACCACACTGATGTCACCCAGGATCAAGAGTGTATCCTGCAAGTGGTATTGTTCCATAACTGAATCAAGTTTAGCATAGAACAGCTCCTTCTCTTCAAGATCACTCATCTCAGTTGGACTGTACACTCCAATAAGTGAGATGAAGTCCAAGGAGTATTTCAACCTTACCAGCGTTATATGCTCGTCAACCGGAGTTACTCTGTTGACACAAGAATCAAAGTGAGCAGTAACTGCCACAGCAACACCTCTAAGCTGGACACCATCATCACAGACAGACCAGCAGTATGTATAACCACTGCTCCTGATCTTGCCATGCCCAGGCCCCCCTCACTTCAGACACTGCAGCTATGCCAACCCCCAGTTACCCAAATCTCATGACAATGAAAGCAGTTGATCATCTTGTGAAAGACTGAAGGTTTCAAGCCCCCGATCATCCTGTGAAAGAATGAGGGTTCCAAGCCCACACTTGGAGTGCCTTCTGAAGGTTAAACTAGCATGCGGTTCTACAGGTTCATGGGTCCTGTGCACCACCATGACATGAGTCAAAAAACAAGATTGGGGTTAGGGTGTCCCCTCTCATTGTCCAGCTGCTGGGGTCCTGTAGGCTTTACCCATTAACCCTCATAATTGCTGCCAGCATGACAGGGTCTCAAAACCCCCATAAGGCTGGCACCCGAGGAAGTACCCCCCCAGGCAAAACTACGTTAGTGTCAGGCAACCCAAGCTGACCCTGATCCCTCTTCCTTTCCTTAAGTCACACAAGATGCAAGTTTTTCCAGGGAGGAGATGCAAACCCCACTTAAACCTCCCAAGTCAAGGAAGGACTCACCACTAGCCTAGGGACAGGGGCATGGGGTCCCTGACAAATGCTAAGTTTGATTCAGTTTTCCTTCTAAGTCAACTGCCAACCAAGGCTAATGAGCTACACCCACTTGGCTAGACTGCTGTTGGCTTTAGTAGCTCATCTGCCCTTTGACAGGTCTTGTTTTTGGTCCTGCGGGGTGTCTAACCACCCTCCTCGCTGGCCTCAGCCAGTGGGGTTGTCGGATTAGTCAATGATGATTTGAACATGAGACAGGCAGTACTGGATTACATGTTACCAGTAGAAGAACAGTGTCTGACCTGGTTCACTTGTTCAATTAATTCCTCAGTAAACTACAAAAAGATTATGAGGTCAAATGCTACCTACACAGCCAATTTACCAACTTTCCCTAATTTCCAAACTGTTATATCATACTGTATTATTTATAAAGGCTCCAACATGCTTGCATGCACCAGCCTTGGTCACCTAATGGCAGCTCTCCATACTGCTTGATATCGTCACCCTCCCTATTCAGTCTTTTATCAGTGAGATCACGCTCTATGACCTCATCCCATGTTTTTTTTCAGTCTGCCTCTTGCAACCCTACCCCTGACATTCCACTTTTTACTTTCTGCATCCAGTTGTCATCCTTCATCCTCTCCACATGCCCAGACCATCTCAATCTGTCCCTCCTCATCACATCACCAAAACACTCCAGTTCCATCCTTCCTCTCAGCTCTTCAATCTAAACCCAGCCCCTCTGCCCCCCAGGCTTTGCATTCAAGGATGCACTACACATCCATCTAATGTCATTTCTGTAAATTTGAGCCTATGAATATCCTCTTCAAATAACAAATATGACAAAAGTCTTCATGTTATGGTGACACTCCCAACTTACCGAATCCATCCACTCAACATCCTGTGTAGGTGAGCTTTTAGGCAGAAAGAAACATCTCCCTTTACCCCATGAATCCAGTGACCTATTTTACCAACTCATTCTTGCTATCTCTAAACAATTAACTCAGTAAGTGTCCATGCTAAGGAAGGGATATATTAATGTTATATCTGTCCTCTCCCAACAGAAAAATCTCCCCTTGGCCAAATATACCCATCAGGAGATAAAAAGAATAACTAAAAAATACATTTCAGGATTCAAGGGGTTAAGCATTATTACAGGAAGTGAAGAGATGGTATGGGGTGCAAGGGTCTGAGAGTAAATGCAGATACCAGAATCTAGGGCTGTGGTGGTACTGTCACAGAAGAAGAATCATGTGCAGTTTGCCACAAAGGCGTGGGAAGTAATTCCATCTTCTGGAGTGTCTGTGATACATAGGTGCATAATAGATGTAGTGATATCAGAGGTAGACTGTGAGATAATGCTGATTTTGTGTGTGCAGTGTGTCAGGGAGAGCATATGGAGATTGTCAGGCATGGAAGGATTGATCTTGCTGGCGAGTCTCTTGAGTGTGTGTGGAAGAGTTTTGTTATCTGGGAGGCATGTTATGTGCTGGAGGTGGGGATGGAGCTAGCTCTGTGGTTAGAATGAGGAGTGGGTGGATGATGTTCAGGGAGCTGTTGCCCCTCCTGACTGAGAGGGCTCTCCCTCCATGTTATGGGATCTTTCTATGCAGCATGTGTTAGATGTAATGCTGTATGGTAGTGAGACCTGGGCAGTAAAGGAAGAGGATATTTGAACACTCAAACATACAAAAATGACAATTACTAGGTGGATGTGCAGTGTATCCTTGAGTGTGAGGCCTGGGGGTGCTAGGTTTACGATGGAAGAATTACCAGGTAGGATGGGACTAAAGTGTATTAGTGTTGTAATGAGGAGAGGTAGACTGAGATGGTTTGGGCATGTAGAGAGGATGGGGGGTGACAAATGAGTGCAGAAAGTGAAAGTGTTAATATTAAGGGTAAGGCTGCATGAGGCAGACCTAAAAAGACCTGAGATACAGTCACTAAGTGTGACCTCAGAGATAAAGAGAAGAACAGGGAGGCTGCCAGAAATCAAGCAGCATGGAGAGCCACCAATAAGTGACCCAGGGCAATGCATGCAACATGCTGGAGCCTTTAAAAACAAAACAAACCTATGGACACAGTCTTTAACCCCTTCAGTCTGAGGAAGCAATTTCAATATTACTATCACTGATACAAAGTTATTGTATTCAGGAGAAAACTACTGAAAGCTATATGTAAACTCTGCTGTTTGAAAAGTCTATCCGAAGGTGAATACAACTCTCTGGAAGCAGCAAGAATTATATTGAAAATACAGTAAACTCCCAATTTTCCAGCATAATTAAGCCAAAGGCCTGCCAGACAGTCAAAATACCGGATTATGCAAAAGTTCCCCCTAGGAAGCCATAACCCCCAACCCTATTACACTTATCCACTGTCTAACCTCCACAAAATGCTTTAAAATGTAAAAAAAACAGCTAACAGACGTTCCTAATAATAAAATACTTTATTATACTGTTAGGTATACTAATTTTATGTACAGAAGCAATTATGTTGACGATGGGAATACTATACTATATACTATATATTAAATTCCCTGACCATCTCCCTTTTCTGAACATTTTCAGTGCATTCATTTACACAGAGGGTAGGCCAGCATGCTCTCATAATACCTCTACCTTCAACTGTCAACACCACACTACATGTGCATAACATTTCACACCTTCTATTCACATCTTTAGTAATGGCCGCTGCAATCTTATGATCAAATGAGGTGGTACCTCGGATTGCCACCACTGGCAGGGTAGGGCTGGAGGCACAGGGTCCTCCCGGTCGTCATCAAGCGACTGTGCCGGCAGCGACTGTTGCTATTTCCGAGAATGGTCGTCGGTGAAGAGGTGACGGTGTGGCCTTATTCTTTACCAACATCCGCGGCCTTACCACAAATTTAAACTCAGTTCATTTTTTCCTTCAGTCCATATCCCCTTTGGCCCTTTTCCTCACAGAACCACAAATCTCACCTTCTACCGATATATCTCCATTTTGCTTTCCCGGTTACCATCTCCTTACAAACTTTCAAAACAAGGGCGGCACCTGTTGTTATATCAAATCCCAATATGCAGTTGATACTATTTTAAACTTCACTTCATCCAGTTTTGATTACTCATTATATAAATTAAATTGCCAAAACATTACCAAATATATCTGTGTAGTTTATCGTTCCCCCAATGCTTCTTCGGAACCCAGTGTATTTGATTCCATATCCACTCAGTTGAGTAACCTTGACCTTGACCTTGGCAATGAAATTACCATTTTGGGTGATTTTAACATACACAATGTTGAATGGTTATTGCATTCTGCCCGGACTGACGATGCTGGTCTAGAATGCGAGCTGTTTGCGGAATCGTTTAATCTTACCCAGTTGGTAAAGCAACCAACCAAAATACCTGATAATCCTGACCATAATGCCCATCTCTTGGATTTATTCTTGACAAATAATCCAGATCAATACAGGATAGAGGTATTGTCACCACTTGGATCCTCTGACCACAATCTCATCAAAGCCTCATTAGTTAACCCTCCTACACCTCCCCATTCCGAACCTGTCACGGTGACCCGATGGCACTTTGACAGGGCAGACTGGGATGGATTTAGAAATTATCTTGCTGAGGTTCCATGGCAGTCTTTCTTCTCTAGTGATCCCAATACTACCCAGTCCCACATTTGCGACTTAATACTAGCTGGTATGGATTTAAGTGGGGTTGGTGGAGGATTAGTGCCCCTCCCTGTAAAACAATTAACTCTAAGCCCTTGACCACCCCGTTTGGGATACATGGCGTCTGGCAATGGATGGATGGATGGATGGATTTATTCATACCAAGTCAACAGTTCACTAAAAGATCAAACTCTCCAAAATGGTTTGATGGCAATTGTGCCAGAGCAACAGCCCAAAAGTCATTTGCATATAACTCTTACTTAAAATCAAAAACATCTGAATCACTCTCCCAATTTAAAATTGCTAGAAATCATGCAAAAGCTGTATAAAATCTATCTAAATCAAACTTTCTTCAAAAGCAAGCATCAAAACTACTTAACAACCCTAATGACAATAGAATATTCTGGTCAACTCTTAATTCATTCAATAATAACTTTAACAAGTCATCTTCCATTCCCCCACTAAAATCTTCAGATGGCAATATTACAAATGATCCACGTGGGAAAGCAGATATCTTTGCTAGTACCTTTGCAAGAAACTCTACCACAGATGATACCAGCCAGAATGTCTCAGTACTGGAACTTGATTCTCCCGAAATTGCCCCACTTAAAATACAGACAAGATTCGTAAAATCCATCCTAGACAATTTACCTACCAACAAAGCTCCAGGCCCAGATGGAATTCCTCCAATTGTTTTGAAAAAGTGTTCCCCTGAACTTGCCTCTGTCCTGGCCAAATTATTCAGACTATGCATACGTACTTCTTTATTCCCAAATTCGTGGAAAGAAGCCAATATCCACCCAGTTCCGAAGAAAGGAAGTTCGTCTGACCTCTCCAATTACAGACCAATAGCTGTCACATCTTCTCTTGGTAAGGTATTTGAAACTTTAATTAATAAGCATATTGTTAAACATCTTGAATCCAACAACTTAATTAGTGATAGACAATACGGTTTTCGCCACGAAAGATCAACCATTGACATATTCAATCTCTTAACTCATACCATCCATCAATCAACTGATCTTTTTGGAGAAACTCATGCAGTAGCTCTTGATATCTCTAAAGCTTTCGACAGAGTATGGCACCGTTCCCTGCTGTCCAAACTCCCTTGCTATGGACTAACGTCTTTTGTTCCTTTGATTTCTTCTTATCTTAGTGACAGGAAAATAAGAGTAAAAGTAGATGATGCATATTCGAATTTCCACTCAATTAACGCCGGCGTGCCGCAGGGATCAGTTCTGGCGCCAACCCTATTTCTGGTTCATATTAATGATCTCTTATCTGTCACTCACAATCCCATTCACTCATATGCAGATGACTCAACACTACATAGTTCATTCACACTCAGACATCCATTTACAAAGTCTAATATCTCTACCTCTCAACTTAGTACAACCATCTCCATAATCAAGATCTAGCTACAATCAGTGAATGGGGACAAAACAACCTTGTCTCTTTTAATGCTAGTAAAACTAAATATATACAGTTTACTAATAGACAGATATTGCCAGATTCGTACATTACCTTCAGTGCTACTAATATTCCCATCTCCAAAAGTATTGAAATTCTTGGTGTTTTACTTAACAGTGCCCTCAGCTGGACCTCTCATGTCAGATCTCTTGCTAAAACCGCCTCAAAGAAACTTGGATTATTGTACAGAGTCCGTAACTTCTTCACCGATGAGCAGTTAGCTATAATTCATAAGAGTCATGTGCGCTCTCAGCTTGAATATTGCTCACCCTTGTGGAATGGTTGTGGAGAGGTTGCATTGAGACAACTGGACAAAATTCTGAATAAAGCTGTTAGAATCATTAACAACCCTGCCATTACATATAAACTACCTCCCCTGCAAGTAAGAAGGAATGTTGCCTCCCTTGCATTATTTTACAGATATTTTTTTGGCAAGTGCTCAGACGAGGTTGCGTCCATGATGCCGCCTCTCCATGCCTTCCCTCGTGCTACACGGGCATCTGGTAGCGCTCATGACTGGAATGTCACTCAACCATATTGCAGAACTTCTGCCTATCAGAATTCTTTCATTCCCCGAACTGCATCTCTCTGGAACTCGCTTCCCCAGAGTTGTTTTCCTCCAAATTTCAACCCACAACTGTTCAAGTCTAACTGTTACAGATATTTTATGAATGGAGGGCACCAGTAGTCTGGTGTATGGATTATTTTTTTTTCCCCCCATTTGTTTTTCCTTCCTCCGTTCTGTTATTTAAAAAAAAAAAAAAAAAAAAAAAAAAAAAAGCTGAAAGACCTGTTCTCTTTCACTTGGCAGTGGTGTATAAACACATGCATTGTAAAAACCTTACCAAACACATGTCTTGCATTATACAGCACTATGGTAGGATTACTGATGTCCTTATCATATCATTACAATAATAATGTTCTAGAAGAGACTTAGAGTGCAATGAGGGCTTGTCTGTACATCGGCAACATAGTGACGGAGGAATACAATGGACAGCAAGGGATCATCCACCTACCTGCTGCCAGCCAATGAAAACTCTGCATTAGAATTCTCCTCCCCTACCTTAGCCAATCAAAACTCTTCTAATCCCTACCACCACATCTCCCCTCCCTATCCAACACCAACACCTTGTGCGCTGCAAGGCCAGTCTACAGTCAACCCTCCCTCCCTCAACACTCCACCACTTGCCTATTACAGCACAGTGTAACCCCATGCTTTTTGCATATTTATTTTCTTTTTTGGTGATTATGGCTGGATGTTTGATGACAACTGTCTAATGCTGGATAATAATGTACTTTTAGCCAGAAGAATGGACCATTCATGCCGGATAATGTTAGATTTTATGTTTACTGCTGGATATCATTTTAATTCAGCCACTGACTACGCCAGATAATGTCTTAGGCAGGATAATGCAGTGCCGGGTAATAGAGAGTTTACTGTACTACTGTACTGAAAACATTAAACACCGACTGGAAAGTCATTGTAGATACTGTACTGTATTTGTACAATACTTGTTTTAATTTGCAACTGAGCATTTTAATGAGAGAATAATATTAAATTTGTATTTGACCCCCTGGGGGTAGGGGGGTTTCAAGAATACTCCTCCGGTATCCCTGCTTGTCGTACGTGGCAACTAAAAGGGTTGGTGGTGGGTTAGTGTCCCACCCTGTAAAAAGAACTAACTAAACAAGCGAATAAAGCACCTCGGACCCAGACGGACCATACGCTGACGACTATGGAACAGACAAAGGACATTCTTAGGGTGGGAACTTGGAATGTGAGAGGAGTGAATGATGGAAGTGAAAGAGAGAGAGATTGTTCAGGTGCTTGAGGATGCAAGAGTGGATATATGTGGACTGACTGAAACTAAATGGGAAGATGAAAAGGTGAAAGAATGAGAATATGGTTTAGGTATATGTGCGGGAGTTAATGAGAATGAGAGGGCAAGAGAGGGAGTAGGTCTGATGATAAGCAAGAAGTGGAAGGAGAATATAAGAGAGTATGGAACAGTGGGTGCAAGGATTGTATAGGTGAGGATGAAAGTAGGTATACAAGCATGGGTGATTGTATGTGTGTGTGCTCCAACAGAGGACCGAGTGGCAAGAGCGAAAGATCAGTTTGGGCGAGAGTAGAAGCATGTATGGACAAATCTGAGAGGAGCAAGAGAGTGTTTTTGATTGGAGACACGAATGGCAAAGTTGGGCTTGTACGAGTGGATGGAGTGGTTGGTCAGTGGGGTGTGCCAGAAGAAGTAGATGCGAATGGCAGTGCTTTGGTGGACATCTGTGCTGGTAAGGGGTTACCAATAGCGAACACCTACTTTCGGCATAAGATGATCCACGGGTATACATGGAGAGTAATGAGGAGGATGGATGGTGAGCTTGTTGAACGAAAGGCAATGATAGACTATGTGTGTGTGGATGAGCGAATGAGAAGACAAGTGTTGGATGCAAGAGTGTGGAGAGGGTGGGGGAATGGAGTCTCTGACCATCACTTAGTGATGGCCAAGGTAAAGCTGCAAAGAAAATGGTTCAGGAGACAAAGGGGAAGACAGGAGGAAACAGCTCCTGTGAGAAGAGTGGAGAAATTGCAAGAGAGTGAGAAAATGGCAAAGTATAAGAGCATAGTGGAAGAAAGATTGGGAAGGTATGAGCTAGAGCAGATGGAAGGGGTGGATGATGTATGTAAGATATTCACGGAAGAGACAGGCGCTGCGTGTGAGGTGGTTTGTGGAGTGAGGAGGAGATGCAAGGGTGTGCAAGGGACAGCATGGTGGAATGATGAGGTGAAACGAGCTGTGGAACAAAAGAAGAAGGCATATAGTGAATGGTTAGCGAGCAGAGGTAGGGGAGAAAATGAGAGAGAGAAGAGAGAGGTATATGTAAGCAGGAGAAGGGAGGTGAAGAGACTGGTGAAGGAGAGTAAGAAGAAAGTGGATGAAGTGTTTGGGAGGAATTTGAGTGTGAAATGGAGGGTGAATAAGATATTGTTTTGGAAGAAGGTAAAGAAAGTAAGGCAGTGTGAAAGGGGAAATAGTAGGGGAGTAAAAGATATGAATAATAGACTGTTGGTGGAGAAGAGAGAGAAATTGAGGAGATGGAAGAAGCACTTTGAGGATTTGTTGAATGTAGAAAGTGAGAGCAGTGCGAGTATAAGTGGTTGGGGAATAGCTGGGAGAAGAAGAGATGAG
Source organism: Coenobita brevimanus (assembly GCF_032717465.1). NCBI lineage: Eukaryota > Metazoa > Arthropoda > Malacostraca > Decapoda > Coenobitidae > Coenobita > Coenobita brevimanus. Next base: position 17,413,489 of record NC_136968.1, on the reverse strand, counting down.
AGGAGGGAGGAAGAGATCAGTAGGGCAGAAGTAGTGGATGCAATGAAGAAGATTAAGTTGGGAAAGGACCCAGGAATTGACGGAGTGTGTGGTGAAATGCTGAGGTATGGGGGTGAGATTGTTGTGGAATGGATATGGAAGTTGTGTAGACTGGCTTGGGAAGAGGGAAGGGTTCCAGAGGACTGGAAATCAGGTATAATTGTTCCTTTATACAAAGGAAAAGGGGAGAGAGAAGTATGTGGTAACCATAGGGGTATTTGCCTTCTTAGTGTAACTGGTAAAATATATGGTAGAATACTCATTGATAGGGTTTGACATATGACAGAGGAGTTAGTTGGAGAAGAACAGGGGGCATTTAGGAAGGGAAAAGGGTGTGTAGATCAGATATTTGTTCTAAGATGTTTAGTGGAGAAGTATCTAGAGAAGGGAAAGAAAGTGTATGCTGCCTTCATGGACTTGGAGAAAGCTTATGACAGAATAGATAGGCAAGGTATGTGGAAGGTATTAAGAATATATGGAGTGGAGGGAAAATTGTTGAGTGCTGTGAAGAGTATGTACGAAAGAGCTAGGGCTACGGTGCGAGTGGATGGTGAGCTGAGTGAGTTCTTTGATCTCAATGTAGGACTGAAACAGAATTGTGTGATGTCTCCATGGCTGTTTAATATATACATGGATGGGGTTGTAAAGGAGGTGCAAGGTAGGGCAGTGGATGTGGGGATGGCTCTAATGAATGAGGGAGAGATTTGGAAGATTCTGGTGTTGCTGTCTGCTGATGATACACTATTGTTGAGTGAAGATGAATGGTAGTTGCAAGGTTTGGTGAATGAATTTGGGACAGTGTGTAGGAGGAGGAAGCTGAAAGTTAATGTAAACAAAAGTAAAGTTATGGTGTTTGAGAGGAATGAAGTCACAGAATGTACAGTGAGGATGGATGGTGAGGATATGGAGAATGTGAGTGCATTCAAGTACTTGGGTAGTGTGATGAGTAAGGATGGAACTTTGGGGGATGAAATGCATGAAAGGGTACAGCAGGCAAGGAAGGTTGTTGGTTCACTGAAAGCAGTGATGAGAAACAGGGAGGTGAGTATGGAAGTTAAGAAGTCACTGCATGATAGTGTTGTGATCCCTACCCTGACGTATGGAAGCGAGGCGTGGACCTTATGAGAGGGGAATAAGTCAAGAGTGAGAGCAATGGAAATGAGTTGCTTGAGAGGACCATGTGGAGAGACATGGAGGGACAGGTTGACGAATAAAGAAGTGAGGGAACGTTGTGGGGTGGATGTGGTTGAGAAGATTAGGAGAAATACACTGAGGTGGTTTGGGCATGTGGAGAGAATGGAGAATGAATGACTGACTAAGAGGGTGTATGTAGGTGAGGTGGAGGGAGGGAGAGGGAGGGGTAGACCGAGGATGAGGTGGAGGGATGGAGTTGAGAGGTATATGAGGGAGGGGGAAGTGAGTTGGGGGAAGGGTAGTCAAATGGTGGGTGACAGAGCGACTTGAAGGCGTTTTGTCTGCGGCCACCCTTTGCGGGATTAGGGCGTCGGGCTATAGATAGATAGATAGACAGATAGGATTTCAAAAATGAAGTTATGTACAGTAATCCCCCAATTATCTGATGCTGCATTACTTGACAAACAAAAATCTGGCCGAATTAGAGCTATATATATTTTTTTTCTCCTCCAATGGCATTAACCATCTGTGTGTCACTAACCACTGAGGGGAAATTTTTTTTTTTTTTTTTTTTTTTTTTTTTTTTTTTACAGTACAGTACTATAGCATGATGAGTACAGTAGTTTCTTAAGTTTCATGTGATAAAACTAAGTAAAATTATGTTTTGTGAACACATAAATAGTGATTATAAAATGAGTAAAATTATGCTTCAAGAACACACAAACAGTGATTATAACGTTTGTGCACTTTAGTTTACGCTTTGCAGGTTTGAGTGGCGGATGTTTGCTGCACCAGGCAATCTTCACTTGTAGGTCGCTATTATGAAATGCTCTGAGTGACATCTAGTCTTACTGGGCTGCACTACAGGAGCACATGATCCTGTAGAAAGTGAGTTTCTCAAGATGGTCACATGTTTGGATGGACTTTTTGCTACCATAATATGGCTAATGTGAACCTTGGAGGTGGTAGGCAGAGTAGCACCAGTGGAGAAGACCCAAGCAACCAAAACCATTAACAGTGTGTGTATTTACCTAAGTGTATTTACCTAATTGTGATATACAGGAAATGAGCTATGCTCATGGGGTACCATCTCTGTTTCTTATTCATTCATTCATTCATTGCCAGACGCCATGTATCTCAAACGGGGTGGCCAAGGGCTTAGAGTTAATTGTTTTACAGGGAGGGGCACTAATCCTCCACCAACCCCACTTGACACAAGTCAAATTTAGCTTTAAACTCGTTTAAGTTTTTAGACTGGATGATCTCTTTGTCCAGGCTATTCCACAGGTCTATACATCTATAAGGAAAACTATATTTCTTGATATCCTTCAAGCAGCTGGGCTTCTTCAGTTTCATTCCGTGTCCTCTTGTTACACTCTTATCCCATAAAAACAGATCTTCTCTGTCAATTTTATCTACTCCCACCATGGTCATGAACACTGCAATCATGATGCCTCTCTTTCTCCTTTCTTCTAAGGAAGGCAAATCCTGCTTTTCCAGCCTCTCTCTGTACAACATATCTGCCAGACTAAGAATCATTTTGGCTGCTGTTCTTTGTATTCCTTCAATCTTGTTTATAACTTTCTTTTTGTGTGGGGACCACAATACTGCTGCATATTCTAACCTGGGGCGAATCATGGACACTATTAATTTTTTTATCATCTCCTCATCCATATAATGAAAAGCTACTCTGATATTAGTCAGAAGTTTATATGTCTCTCTAACTGTCTTGTTAATGTGTTTTTCAGGTGACAAACTGTCCTGGACCAGCACTCCCAAATCTTTCTCTTCTCTCGCTTTTGTGATTCATTCATTACCCATCAAATAATTCAATGATGGCCTCTTGGTACTTTTACCCATTTCCAATATTTTACATTTCTTTTCATCTGGCTCCATTCGTGTATCCTATCCAGATCCTCCTGCAGCATTTCACAATCCTCCTCAACCTCTACCTTCCTAAGATCTTTGCATCATCAGCAAACAGACTTGCATAACTGTTCACTACATCTACCATATCATTACGTCAATCAGGAACATTACTGGCACCAACACCAAGCCCTGTGGGACTCCACTTGTTACTTCCCTCCATCCAGACATCCTACCGTTTATTACTGTCCTCATTTGTCTGTCTCTCAAAAAGTCTCTCAATCATTCCAGGAGGTTCCCCTTCAGTCCTCCTATATGATCTAGTTTCCATATTAGTCTCTTATGGGGTACCTTGTCAAAGGCCTTCTCCAAATCTAAATACACACAATCAACCCAACCATCTCTCTTCTGTAGCAGGTCAATTGCTCTTGAGTAAAAACTCAACAAGTTGGAAACACATGACCTCCCACTTCCAAATCCAAACTGACTATCAGCCAAAATATTCATCTCTTCCAGATATTTTATCCATCTATCTCTCAGAATTCTTTCACACAATTTTGCGACCATGCTGGTTAGGGACACTGGTCTATAATTCAGGGGTTCCTCCTTGTTTCCTCCCTTATAAATTGGTACCACATTTGCCCTCTTCCATTCTTGAGGAACTTTCCCCTCTTCTAGAGAACACACAATTAAACTGTGAATCTTATCCACCAGTTGTTCTCTGCATTCCTTCAGTACCCAATTAGAGATTCCATCTGGTCCTGGGGCTTTCCTTACATCTTGAGTTTCCAGTAATTTATACACTTCCTGTACTTCCACTTATATATCTTTTATCACTACATTTCTAGTCATTCCCTCCCTTTCCACACACTCCTTTTCATTAGTGAAAAGTGAATGGAAACATTTGTTCATTATTTCTGCTCGCATTGCCGCATCTTTATAGACCTCTCCTTCTCCTTTCAGTTTGGTGATTCCTTCCTTTTGTTTCAGTTTGTCACTGACAAATCTATAAAGCAGTTTGGGTTCATCCTTACATTCTATTATACATTTTTCAAAATTCCTTTCTTCCTCTCTACGTATTATTGTGCATTCATTTCTAGTTCTTTTATATTCTTCTTCCTTTGTTCTGTTGTTACCTCTCTTTCTCTAATTGTTCCATGCCATCTCTCTCTCTTTTTTTTGCTATCATACACCACTCATTTTTCCTGTTTTCTTTCCCTCTTACTCTTGGCACAAATTTTTCCACTCCCGAATTATAGAGGCCTAGAAAAATATCCCACTTCCTCTGTATCTCTCTCGTTTCTCTGAATTTTCTCCAATCTGCATTTTCAAAAAATTTTCTCAATCCTGTCAAGTTTGCTTTCCCAAAGTTGTATCTTCCCTGCCTATAAAGCTCATCTCTTGGCTCCACATTCCCTGTTATGATCTGGAACTCAATGACCACATGATCACTTTTTCCAATAGGACACAGATATTTCAAGGATTCTATTACATAGGGTTCTTTGGTAAACAGTAAATCTAGTCTTGCTGGTGTGTCCTCACCTCGGAACCGTGTCTCTTCTTTGACACATTGCGTCATCACATTGTTCATTGTTATATTTAATAATGTAGTGCCCCACGAACTTCACTGCCTCCTGAGTCCCGTTCCTCCCAGGTCACCTCTTCACAAATGAAGTCACCCATTAAAATTATATTGTTGCTTTTCTCAATATTTTTCTGTAAATAACTAGCCATGTCTGACAGCATTTCCTGGTATTCATCATCACTCCATGCTCGTCTTAGGGGAACATACACTACCGCCATATCTCTCTTGCTATTCTCTCCAGTTTCTAATTTCATATTTATCACTTCGGCCCTGCCTTCTCCCATTTCCAAGGTATCTACATTTATGTTGCTCTTCAATACTATCATCACTCCTTCTCACGTTTTTTCTTTTCTGTCTCTTCTCCACAGTTTGTATTTACCATCTCCCATATGAACATCAATATCTTCTCTTAACTTAGTCTCTACAAAGCACATAACATAGGTTCATGTACCCTCAAAAAATCGTTGATTTCTAGCCTTGATGATATTAAACCATCAACATTAGTATATGCCACCTTCCAATTATTTTTGATGTTTTTATACCCTCTTTTCTCTTCTCTCTGCCGGTACCACTTCCTTAATTTTTGATCCATGACTCTCCAATAAAACACTGTCTTCTCTTCCTCCGTTCTCTGTTCGTTTTTTACTTTTGCTTCCTTTACTAAATCCTTTACTTTAGCTCTTTCTTCCTCGTTTGCATCTCTTCTTATCCAAACATTTTTGAACCCTTCCTTGTCTGATAATTTCCATGTTCTACTGATAATTTTGTTTACTGCTGCCTGGGACTTAAACTTTACCTTCAATGGGCTTGCCCCTCCTTCCTCATACTTTCCTAACCTAAACACCTCTTCAATCTCTTCTAGAGCTTCGTTGTTTTCCTCAGTGACTACTGACATTATTTCTTTAACCTTACTCGGTTCTTCTCTTTCTCTGTCTGATCTTACTGTCATGCGTTTTCCTTTAACTCCTGAAATTATTACACATTTTTTCTTGTCTGCTACATCCCTATCTAAAGACTGTCTACTTCTCAGCACCCTAACCACTTCCCTCTCCACCTTTTCCTCGCTTTGTTATTCTATAATCTCTTTCAAATTTACATTCCCTCTTCCTGAATTTTCTTCCATCCCTTATGTTGCTCCTTGATTTCTTTAATGTGCTCGTCCTGTATTCTTGATTTGGATTCATACTCATCTAGTTTTCTCTTCATCCTGTCCCCTTCCTCTACCAACCTCATATTCTCCCTCTTAAGCTGTTTTACTTCATTAGAGGCTGATTCATTGTTCACTTTTAATTAACTTCTCTTTCTTGTTCATCACTGCGTGTACAAATTTTTTCCAGTTTATTCCATAAACTTTTAATCTCGTTTTCCTGCTCTATGGTCCGTTTATGTAACTCTTTAATTACTGCCCATACCTTTCTTGAGACAGGCTGACGAATGAGGATATAAAGGAGCATTGTGGTGTGGATGTGGATGTGATAGGAAGCATTAGGAGGAATACACTGAGGTGGTTTGGCCATGTGGAGAGGATGGAGGGTGAAAGACTGACGAAGAGAGTGTATGTGAGTGAGGTGGAGGGGGGAAGAGGGAGGGGGAGACCGAGGATGAGATGGAGGGAGGGGGTGGAGAGGTATATGAGAGACGGGGGTGTGAGTTGGGAGCAGGGCAGTGAAATGGCAGGGGACAGGGTGACGTTTGTGGCCACCCCAAACAGCATTGAGGCGTCTGGCAATAGATAGATAGATAGATAGACATTCCTCTCCGTTGTGTTCTCTACACCTGCTATTCTTGTTTGGTTCAACTTAATACTTCCATTTCCCACATGCTCTTCACAGAAGTCTTCAAACTCTCTCTCACCGATTGTAAACAATGCACCCTCCCTTTCTGCCATGATTCAACCATATGGAGCCTTTCTATTTTCACTATATCTTGTTCTTTTTATGACCAAAATTGTGGTTTTTTAACTACTGTCCGACGGGACCACCACTCACGCACTCCTTAACATAATCACAAATGCACTCAACCCCCTGCTATCGCGCATTCAGCTATCACGCTTATCTGCTATCACGCACACATCAAATGCACAACCATACATCCTATCACCCCAAGACCACTATCACGCATCGTTTGAAGACAGGCTAAGCGAAACTTATTCACACAGCACTTCATAGAAGGTTTGCAGAGGATACGATGGTTAATCGGAACGGTAACGTGGTAAAATTCCCAATTATAGCACGGGCATTTGGAATGCATCTGAACGGATTCCTGCCGAGGACACGATGGGCAAAACGGTGACCAAAACCTGTTCGGCTCGAAAGAATATATAGTACTACAGCACTGAAATTTACCCTAACACTGAACACTTATTAATATTGTATTTTAGAATAAATATCAATCGTTTTGAAACCCTCATAAAGAATTAATATTTCTTATGCCGAAAAAACTGTGATGTCGATAAAGTAATCACGTGTTTACAACTGAGACGGGGCTCTGACAACAGTGTGAGGAACGTGTGTGATAGTGTCCAAGTTTTGTCCCACTTAAATGTTCCTCAGCCATTCCTGATATAAGGTACCATGTGATACCCCCTTTAGCTGTCGACACTAAAGAAATGGAGACAGCCAAAGAGATCTAGCGGCAATTAAGCCACTCCCAAGCCTCGGAACCCATCAAACCACCCAAGTCGTAATCCTTATAAAAGTTTGATGGCCTTTTATGTTATTTATTTATTCATTATACTGTTATTATTAATATAATAATGCTTTATTTCATGTTAGAGGAGAGATTGGCAGGAAATCGTAGGCATAAAGTGGTTAAAAGTTAGAAAAATGGGCCACCGAAAAACCAACAGAAATTTTCCCATTCATTGTTCAGTTCAGCTATCGCGTATTCAGCTATCACGCACGTTTCCTGTGACCAATTAGGCGCGATAGCAGGGGGTTGAGTGTAGGCTGGTCTTCTTTTCGTCGCTGATTCTGTGATTATTTCCCCACGATCCATATGTGTGTGTGTGTGTGTGTGTGTGTGTCAGGGTTGGCACGAAAATGGGTAACCAGGTTTTACCCATCCTGGTTTTTTCAGTAAAACCCACTTGAAAAAACCCACTATTTTACCCATTTTACTGGTTTTTTTTTTAAATAATATATTTAATAACAAATTCAGTTTTATTTGATTAAATGGTTATATTTTTGCACACAATATCTGAAGTAAATAATAGCTATTTAATCATATTCTGTTTCACTGGTTAAAAAAACATAACCACCAAGTATTTATAATATCATGGAAGCATAATCTTAGTGATTAAAAAAAAAAAGAAAAAAGAAAAAGAAAAGCTTATTACATTTCTCATCACCAACCTAAGTGAAACATGCTCTTTGCAAATATGAATGTCATTCTTTGATTTTTTCAGAACTATTCATAATACTTCTATTTTTCTAATAGCTTTTATAACCAATATCCTTTTCTTTTGAAATGATAATATTTTTGTGTCACAGAGAATTATGGTTCTTGTCATGTTACCAAACCAATATAACAAAAGAACATTTTTTTTTTTTTTTCAAATAAGAATGCAATTCTTTGCCTCAGTGATAAAATAAAAATGACACTTCACTTAAATGACTTACGAACATGAAATAATAATATTTCCTGAAAAATAATAACATTATTCCTTACTGCAGTTAAAAAAAAATCAGGTCAAAGTTTTCTTCATCTTAAGAATATAGATTTTGGTGCATGCCTGACCCCCAGGGGCGGAGATATGCCCCTAGGGGGGAGTTTATTAGTAGCTATCGTTTCAACTATCATTGGATTACTAAACTGAAATCTCTTAAAATTCTGGCGTAATTGTACTCTAAGGACGACACATGTGGACGTATAACCCACCCTTAGGGTGGCTTATTTATTTATTTATTTTGATTTTTTTGCAAACAACTATCTATCTATCTATTGCCAGACGCCTCAATCCCGTTTGGGGTGGCCACAAACAAATCGCCTCCAAGTCGCCCTGTCCCCCGCCATTTCACTCCCCTGCTCCCAACTCACACCCCCCTCTCTCATATACCTCTCCACCCCATCTCTCCATCTCATCCTCGGCCTCCCCCTCCCTCTTTCCCCCTCCACCTCACTCACATACACTCTCTTCGTCAGTCTTTGACCCTCCATCCTCTCCACATGGCCAAACCACCTCAGTGTGTTCCTCATAACGCTTCCTATCACATCCACATCAACACCACAATGCTCCTTTATATCCTCATTCGTCAGCCTGTCTCTCCATGTGACTCCACAGGCTCCTCTTAAATAACTCATTTCCACTGCTCTCACTCTTGACTTGTGTCCTTCCAACAACGTCCAAGCTTCACTTCCGTACGTTAGAGTTGGTATCACAATACTGTCATGTAGTAACTTTTTCACTTCTATGCTCACTTCCCTGTTTCTTATCACTGCTTTCAAAGAACCAGCAACCTTTCTTCCCTGCTGTACCCTTTCAAGCACTTCACCCTCCAAACCTCCATCCTTACTCATCACACTACCCAAGTAGTGTGATGAGTACTTAAACTGTTCATCCTTATTTGAGTTAAAAACATAATAACTTTCCTAACTGACATTAAAACGGTATGAAAGAAAATATCAAACTTATTATTGATTAATTCTGAGGTAATGAACCCACAAATATCTGTATTGCATTTCTTTCTTATGAATAGCCAAGAGTTATATCAGGGACTGTTACTGACATTTCATCATCACTTTCATCTTCTTTGTCATTCTCTGTATGGCGTAAATTCCTGTAAATTTTCACTAGCTTTGTGGTCTTCTCCACCCCAAGTCTATTTCTCAGTTTTGACCACACATGGCCAAAAGTTGAAAATATCCTCTCAGTGAATGCTGAAGTAGGTGGGCAGCTTAACAAGTCCTTGAAATATTGGCAGAACTTACTTGGGAGATTACCTTTGTTGTTCGATGTTCCATAAGCCTCCACCATTTGGATGGATTGTGTTTGTACATACTTAGGACTTGTGGTTCAAACATAGAAGAGGGGAAGATGTCACTATCTCGAATCCTGAATGCGAGGATGTATGGTAGAAACTGAGGCTTATGTTCTTTGATCCATTCTTCTGCTTGATCTTGCTCTGATTCAAGATTAACACCACCGCTATTGGGGTCCATAAGGTTGGCCACGTAAAAGAAGGGCTGTACTGCCTCTTCCATTCTTGATTTAATGGAGTCCTTATATGGTGCACGAGTCTCACTTTTGAGTAACTCATTCCATGTATCAGCTGCAGAATGCAGAGTGGCTGAATCACTTTGCATTGCATCAAGGGCATCAGATACAATGATAAGTTGTTTCTGTAGCTCAACAGCTTCTTTGTAGAGATGAATGTTGTTCAGAATTTTGCTGATGTTGTCAGGAACTTTGTATTGATTGGATTTTTCAACATATTTATAAAAATTCTTTGTGAAAGTTGACAAGCACGCATTCTGGCTGTTCCAGCAAGTATCGTTTAGGATTTGTGGCATCATCCCCCCATTCTCCTTCAGCCATCCACATGGTTGATGATGACTGCAAAAATATTTCTGTACTTCCACTATATGCTTCATAACTGACTGAGGTGAAACTACCTTTTCAAGTAAATTCAGGAAGTGAGCAGAACATCCGTATGTTAAGACATCTTTCAGTTCATCATCATTTTCCATTAGCTCTTTCATATGCTTCATTTTTGTTCCTCATTATCAGTGCATAAAGCAAACACATGTTTATTGTACTTGCTTTTAATTTCCTGGACAGACAAAGACACAAATGTCGCACAGTATTATGCAGTCTTCTTTTCTTCTCATGAATCCATGGCCTTCAGCAAGAATGTATCTTTCCCAGTATGTACTGAAGAAGCAAGGATGGGGTCATTCTTTACATAAGACCACCCATCCATCATCAGTGTTATAGTGCACTCACAATCACTCAACTGGGAATTCAGGCTCTCTTCTACTTCTTCATATATTTGGTCTAGTAGTTGTCTTCCTAAATCCTTCCTTGATGGTGGTAAATATCCTGGTCGAGCAGTGTTCATAAGTTCTTTGAAATAATTTCCTTCAACATTTAGAAAAGCCATATTACTTGCATAAAAATACCTGGCAACTGCTTTATCAAGGGTCTTTTTCTGTGGCTCTGTTGTAATTATGGCAAAATCATTGACTTTTCTTTGTAATTTCTTCTGAACACCCACAGCACTATTCGATGAAGATGTCCACACAGAGTCTTTTTTTGGTTCCCTCCCAACTACAGAACTAATAAGTTGACCCGCTGTTGCCGAAGATGTTGATGGTTGGCTAGCATGTGTGTTGGATTTTGCTGATGGCATCAATGAGTCCTCATCAGGCTCCTCACTGCCAGTGCCACTGCCAGTCAGCTTCAATGATGTTTGACTTATGCTCCTTTTTAGTCTTTTCGTGCATTTGTTTAAGTGAGTTACGATTCTCTCAATTTTGGCACTAATTTCAGTACTGCAGTGTTTACAAATCACTTTATTACTGCATTCCACTTTTGTTACTTCACTCCATTCATTTATCCTTTTTCGACCACAACCAAACAAAAAAGGTTTCAAAGCAAGCCTGAGGACAGTAAATCACCCATGGGGATGAGGGTGGGTTCATGGAATGTGGGAAGTTTGAGGGGAAGAGCAGGGGAAGTCGTTGAGGCATTCAGTAGGGGGTGGGTGGATGTGGCGTGTTTGAAGGAAGTCCGGTACAGGGGTGGATCAGCCAGAAAGATTGTTGGGAAGGACTATTGCTATAAGTTGTTTTGGCAGGGGGGCACAGACGGATATGGAGGTGTTGGTGTGATGGTTGCGGAGAAATGGGTGGAATATGTTATGAATGTTTTGAGAGTAAGCGATAGGATATTGGTAGTGAAAATTCTGTTGGGAATAAAGATAGCTGTGATTATATCGGCATAGGCTCCACAGGCAGGATTGGATGAATCAGAGAAAGATAGAGTTTGAGATGATTTAATACGTGTAGTGGGTGGTATGCGGGATGATGAGATAGTGATTTTAGGAGGTGACTTAAATGGTCATGTAGGTGAAGCAGCACAAGGTTATGAAGGAGTGCATGGGGGATGTGCATATGGTCTAAGGAATGCAGAAGGGGAAAGGATACTCGAGTTTGGGGAGGCAACGGACATGATTGTGTGCAACACATATTTTAGGAAAAGAGACAGTAGGTTAATTACGTATGAGACTGGGGGAAATAGCAGTCAGATAGATTATTTTCCGGTTAGGAGGGCCGATAGGAGGTTAGTGAGGGATGTTAAAGTTATAGGAAGTGAGGAGTGTGTGCAGCAGCACAAACTATTGATTTGTGATATGGTGCTTAAAGAACAAGTGATGAAAAAGAGGACTTATGTACCTAGGAGGAAAATATGGAAGCTGAAAAACCAAGTTGTAAGGGATGCCTTCTACAGCGAGTTGAGGAGAGTGGTGGCTGAACAGGGAGCTGTAGACAGAGGCGTTAATGAACAGTACAGAGCCCTCAAGAACAATTTCTTGAGAGTTACTGATGTAACATGCGGCTGGACAAGAGGACCACCAAGACATAAAGTAGCTTGGTGGTGGGATGAGGGTGTAGAAGCTGCAATTAAGGAGAAAAGAAGGCTTTTCCGGGAATGGAAGAAGGGTGGTAGCAAAGAGGAATATTTGGCTGCCAAGCGTAGGGCTAGGAGAGAGGTATACAGGGCAAAGTCTGAGTCACAGAGACAATTACTTGATAACCAAAATCATGGGGAAAGGAAAAATATATTTAGGGTGGCAGGTCAGGTGAAGAGGGATAATCGCGATATCATAGGTGAGCAGTGTGTGAAGAATGATGAAGGAAGGGTAGTGGTGAACAGTGAGGATATTAAAGATGCATGGAGAGAGCATTATAACCGGTTGTTGAATGAGGAGTTTGACTGGGACAGGGAAGGTTTGGAGCCAGCAGATCCAGTGTCTGGCCCTTGGCCTTTGATTGATACTGCTACTGTGAGTGAGGCAATAGGCAGGATGAGGGTGGGGAAGGCAGCAGGTGTGTCTGGGTTGACTGCCGAAATGTTGAAGGCCTCAGGCGATATAGGGGTGAGTTTAGTCACTGACCTGATAAATAGGATTATTTATGAGTGTGTTGTCCCAGATGATTGGCTGAAGAGTGTAATTGTAAATGTGTATAAAGGGAAGGGTGATGCCCTGGAAAGAGGAAATTATAGAGGTATAAAGCTTTTAGATCAGATAATGAAGGTAATGGAGAGAGTTTTAGAAGGTATGATTAGAGAAAGAGTGAATATTGATGAGATGCAGTTTGGGTTTATGCCAGGTAGGGGGACCACTGATGCCATATTCATTGTTCGACAGCTTCAGGAAAAATATATTGGTAGGAGAAGGGATCTTTATTTTGTTTTCGTTGATTTGGAAAAGGCCTTTGACAGAGTCCCTAGAGAGGTGGTGAAGTGGGCAATGAGAAAGCTTGGCTTGGAGGAGTGGCTGGTTAGGGTGGTTATGGCCATGTATGTGGGTGCTCACACCCAGGTGAGAGTGAATGGAGATTTGAGTGATGAGTTTTCCGTGAATGTTGGTGTGGATCAGGGGTCAGTCTTGAGTCCCATGTTGTTTATCATGGTACTTGAAGCCCTTTCACGTGACTTTAGAAACGGACTCCCGTGGGAGTTGTTGTATGCTGATGATTTGGTGTTGATTGCAGAGAATGAAAGGGAGGCGGAGGAAAGGTTTAGGAAGTGGAGAGATGGTATGGGGCAAAAGGGTTTAAGGGTAAATGCAGATAAAACAAAAGTGATGATATCTAGGGTTGGTGGCGGTACTGTCAAAGACGAGGGAGAGTGGCCATGTGCAGTTTGCCACAAGGGAGTGGGAAGTAATTCCATCTTGTGAGGTGTGTGTGATAAATGGTTGCATAAGAGATGCAGTGGTATCAGAGGTACACTGCGAGATAATGCTGATTTTATGTGTAAGGCGTGCTGGGGTGAGCAGGTGGAGATCATCAGACGTGAAAGGATTGAACTTGCTTGTGGATCTCTTAAGTGTGTGGAAGAGTTTTGTTATTTGGGAGACATGTTGTGTGCTGGAGGTGGGGCTGGAGCTAGCTCTGTGGCTAGGGTGAGAAGTGGTTGGAAGAAGTTCAGGGAGCTCTTGCCTCTCCTGACATTGAGAGGGCTTTCCCTACGTGCTAAGGGGTCTTTGTATGCAGCATGTGTTAGGAGTGTAATGATGTATGGCAGTGGGACCTGGGCAGTGAAGGAGGAAGACATTCGCCAGCTCAGACGTACAGAAATGACAATGATTAGGTGGATGTGCAGTGCGTCCCTGCGTCCAAGGCCTGGAGGGGCTGGGTTTACAATGGAAGAGTTGAGAGGTAGGATGGGACTGGAGTGTATTGGTGTTGTGATGAGGAGAGGTAGACTGAGGTGGTTTGGACATGTGGAGAGGATGGGGGATGATAATTGGGTGAGGAAGGTGAGAAGTGTTAATATTGGGGGTGGGGTTATGAGGGGTAGACCGAGAAAGACATGGGACGAGGTCATTAAGTGTGACCTTAGGGTTAAGGGACTGAACAGGGAGGCTGCAATGGATCGTGCAGCGTGGAGAGCCACCATTAGGTGACCAAGGCCGACACATGCAAGCATGTTGGAGCCTTTAAAAACGAAACGAAACGAAACGAAACGAACCAACTATGCGAGGCATATTTCTGATCTCTGAAAAGACTGAAATAAACAAGAAATTTTGCACTCAATTTCTTCATTCTTGCTAATACCTTGGTCACACTTTTCTACAAAATGAGTGTAAACATCACACCTGTGCTTAAGATTGGGTTAAAAAATCCTAACAGTACAGTATGTAGCTTGAATTCAAGGTACATTTCCTTGGTTTTCATCTGGTGAATACAGACTTTACAGCTAGCACTACCTGTTTCTAATTTTGAAAACTTTAAAATTAAGAGTAAAATTGTTTTTGATAGATATGGTTTTTAGTTTTATTAAGGAGTGGGGTAAATTTGTTACTATAACAGTAATCATTACTGGAGTTAACTTATACTGTATGTTCTCTCCCATCATTCCCAAATATCAATAATTCTATAGAAATATATTATAAAAATTGCTTTCTGTTTAAAATATATGTATTTTATAGGCTTAGATATTTGGTTACCAAAAGCTATTATTACTGTTAAGATAATGTATGAAATCACTTATGCAAAAGAATTTTCAATAATAATTATTTAGAAGATTGAGAAATGCAAGTATATAATTACCAAACAAAGGAGAATAGCAAGGCAAACGACACCTTCTCCTACTATTGCGTAGTGTGGACTGATCTTTGCCAGCTCATGAGTTGTGTAGTGCTCTCAAGCCCCTCATGTTGAAGCATGTTTTGCTGTGTAGCAGGCAGCCCAAGGATAACAGCCAAACAGGTCAAAACATAATTGAGTTCAATTCCCACATTCATATAACTATGTGAAAAATAAGATTTTATTTGGCTATTCTTAAATATGTATAGCGAAAACATTAGTTTATTTTATTTTAATGTAAACTTTGAAAAAAAAAAAAAAAAAAAAAAAAAAAATTTGCAAGGGTTTTTTGGGGTATTTTGTGAAAAAAACAAAAAAACCCAGGTGGGTTGGGTTTTTTCAAAAACAAGTGTTTTCTTTTCCCAACCCTGGTGTGTGTGTGTATTTACCTAGTTGTGATATATAGGAAATGTGCTACGCTCGTGGGATCCTGTCTCTGTTCCTCAATAAACCAAATTTTGCTTTGAACTCGTTAAGTTTTAGACTGGACGATCTCTTTCTCCAGGCTGATCCACAGGTCTATGCATCTACAAGGAGAAGTATATTTTTTGATGTCCTTAAAGCAACTTGGCTTCTTCAGTTTCATTCCGTGTCCTCTTATTACTCTTCTATCCCAGACAAACAGATCTTCTCTGTCAATTTTATCTACTGTACTCCCATCATGGTCCTGAACACTGTAATCATGTTGCCCCTCTCTCTCCTTTCCTCTAGGGAAGGCAGATCCAGTTTTTCCAACCTTCCTCTGTACGACAGATCTGCTAAGCTAGGGACCATCTTGGCTGCTGTTCTTTGTATTCTCTCAATCTTGTTTATATCTTTCTTTTTGTGTGGGGACCACATTACTGTTGCATATTCTAACCTGGGATGGATCATGGCCACTATTAATTTTTTCATTATCTCCTCATCCATGTAATGAAATGCTACTCTTATGTTAGTCAAGAGTTTATACATCTCTCTAACTGTCTTGTTGATGTGTTTTTCAGGTGACAAACTATCCTGGACCAGCACTCCCAAATTTTTCTCTTCTCTAGCTTTTGTGACTGGTTCATTACCCATCAAATAATACAGTGAAGGCCTCTTGGTACTTTTACCCATTTCCAATATTTTACATTTTTTGTGTTGAATTTCATTTCCCACATCCGGCTCCAATCATGTATCCTATCCAGATCCTTCTGCAACATTTAACAGTCTTCCTGAACTTCTACTTTCCTCAAGATCTTTGCATCATCAGAAGACTTACATAACTATTCATTCCTTCTACCATATCATTTACATAAATCTGGATTACTGGCGCTAACACCGAGCCCAGTGGGACTTCACTTTTTACTTCCCTCCATCCAGACATCCTGTCCTTTATTACTGTCCTCATTTGTCTCTCAAATAGTCTCTCATCCACTCCAGAAGGTTTCCCTTCAGTCCTCCCATATGCTCCAATTTCCACAATAGTCTCTTGGATGGATGGGTCTCTTATGGGGTATCTTGTCGAAGGCTTTCTCCAAATCTAAATACACACAATCCACTGAACCATCTCTCTCCTGTAGCACATCAATCACTCTTGAGTAAAAGCTCAACAAGTTGGAAATACATGACCTTCCACTTCTGATTCCAAACTGACTTTCAGCCAAAATATTCATCTCTTCCAGATATTTTATCTAGCTATCTTTCAGGATTCTCTCGCACAATTTTGTGACCATGCTGGTCAGAAACACTGGTCTATAATTCAGGGGTTCTTCCTTGTTTCCTCCCATATAAAGTGGTACCACATTGGCCCTCTTCCATTCCCATGGCACTTTCCCTTCTTCCAGGGAACACAAAATAAAACCGTGAATCCTATCCACCTGTTGTTCTATGCATTCTTTCAGTACCCAAGAAGAGGTTCCACCCAGTCCTGGGGCTTTCCTTACATCTTGAGTTTCCAGTAATTTATACACTTCCTGAACTTCCACTTTTATATATTTTATCATTACATTTCTAGTCACTCCCCCTCCACAAATCCTTTTCTTTGGTGAAAACCGATTGGAAACATTTGTTTGTTATTTCGGCCTGCATTGCCACATCTTGATAGACCTCTCCTACTTTCAGTCTGGTGATTCCTTCCTTTTGTTCCAATTTGCCATTAACAAATCTATAAAATAATTTGGGTTCTCCCTATAATTTGTCAATTATACCTTTACTTTCTTCCTCACTATATATTCTTGTATATTCATTTCTAGTCCTTCTATATTCTTCTTTTTGTTCTATTTTTACCTCTTTTCTCCAGTTGTTCCATGCCATGCCCCTCTATTTTTTTGCTATCATGCACCTTCTGTTAAACCAATCCTTCTTCCTGTTTTCTTTCCCACTTACTCTTGGCACATATTTTTCCACTCCTGAGGGTAGAGGGGGTTTCAAGAATACTCCCCAGTATCCCTGCTTGTCGAACGAGGCGACTAAAAGGGTTGGTAGTGGGTTAGTGCCCCACCCCATAAAAAGAACTAACTAAAAAAGCAAATAAAGTGCCTCGGACCCAGACGGACCATACGCTGACGACTAAGAAATGGGCAAAGGACATTCTTAAGGTGGGAACGTGGAATGTGAGAGGAGTGAATGATGAAGTGAAAGAGAGAGAGATTGTTCAGGTGCTTGAGGATGCAAAAGTGGATATATGTGGATTGACTGAAACTAAATGGGAAGGTGAAAAGGTGAGAAAATGGGAATATGGTTTAGGTATATGTGCGAGAGTCAATGAAAATGAGAGGGCAAGAGAGGGAGTATGTCTGATGATAAGCAAGAAGTGGAAGGAGAATATAAGAGAGTATGCAACAGTGGGTGCAAGGATTGTATGGGTGAGGATGAAAGTAGGTATACAAGCGTGGGCGACTGTATGTGTGTATGCCCCGACAGAGGATCGTGTGGCAAGAGTGAAAGATGAGTTTTGGGCGAGTGTAGAAGCGTGTATGGACAAGTTTGAGAGGAGCGAGAGAGTGCTGTTGATTGAAGACATGAATGGCAAAGTTGGGAATGTACGAGTGGATGAAGTGGTTGGTCAGTGGGGTGTGCCAGCTGACGTAGATGGGAATGGAAGTGCTTTGGTGGACATCTGTGCTGGTAAGGGGTTGGCAATAGCCAACACCTACTTTTGGCATAAGATGATCCACCAGTATACATGGAGAGTAATGAGGAGGATGGATGGTGAACTTGTTGAACGAAAGGCAATGATAGACTACGTGTGTGTGGATGAGCGAATGAGAAGACAAGTGTTGGATGCAAGAGTGTGGAGAGGGTGGGGGAATGGAGTCTCGGACCATCACTTAGTGATGGCCAAGGTAGAGCTGCAAAGAAAGTGGTTGAGGAGACGAAGGGGAAGACAGGAGGAAGCAACTCCTGTGAGAAGAGTGGAGAAATTGCAAGATAGTGAGAAAATGACAGAGTATAAGAGCATTGTGGAAGAAAGATTGGGAAGGCATGAGCTAGAGCAGATGGAAGGGGTGGAAGACGTATGTAAGATATTCACGGAAGAGATAGGAGCAGCGTGTGAGGCGGTTTGTGGAGTGAGGAGGAGATGCAAGGGTGTGCAAGGGACAGCATGGTGGAATGATAAGGTGAAACGAGCTGTGGAACAAAAGAAGAAGGCATATAGTGAATGGTTAGCGAGTAGAGGTAGGGGAGAAGATGAGAGAGAGAAGAGAGAGGTGTATGTGAGCAGGAGAAGGGAGGTTAAGAGACTGGTGAAGGAGAGTAAAAAGAACGTGGATGAAGAGTTTGGGAGGAATCTCAGTGTGAAATGGAGGGAGAGTAAGAAATTGTTTTGGAAGGAGGTCAAGAAAGTAAGGCAGTGTGAAAGGGGAAATAGTAGGGGAGTGAAAGATAGGAATAATAGATTGTTGGTGGAGAAGAGAGAGAAACTGAGGAGATGGAAGGAGCACTTCGAGGATTTGTTGAATGTAGAGAGTGAGAGCAGTGCGAGTATAAGTGGTTGGGGAATGGCTGGGAGAAGAAGAGATGAGAGGAGGGAGGAAGAGATCAGTAGGGTGGAAGTAGTGGAAGCGATGAAGAAGATTAAGTTGGGAAAGGCCCCAGGAATTGATGAAGTGTGTGGTGAAATCTTAGGTATGGGGGTGAGATTGTTGTGGAGTGGATATGGAAGTTGTGTAGATAGGCTTGGGAAGAGGGAAGGGTTCCAGAGGACTGGAAATCAGGTATAATTGTTCCTTTATACAAAGGAAAAGGGGAGAGAGAGGTATGTGGTAACCATAGGGGTATTTGCCTACTTAGTGTGACTGGTAAAATATATGGTAGAGTACTCATTGATAGGGTTAGGCATATGACAGAGGAGTTAGTTGGAGAAGAACAAGGGGGATTTAGGAAGGGAAAAGGGTGTGTAGATCAGATATTTGTTCTAAGATGTTTAGTGGAGAAGTATCTAGAGAAGGGAAGGAAAGTGTATGCTGCCTTCATGGACTTGGAGAAAGCTTATGACAAAACAGTTAGGCAAGGTATGTGGAAGGTATTAAGAATATATGGAGTGGAGGGGAAACTGTTGAGTGCTGTGAAGAGTATCTACGAGGGAGCTAGTGCTATGGTGCAAGTGGATGGTGAGCTGAGTGAGTTCTTTGATCTCAATGTGGGACTGAAACAGGGTTGAGTGATGTCTCCATGGCTGTTTAATATATACATGGATGGGTAGGGCAGTGGATCTGGGGGTGGCTCTAATGAATGAGGGTGAGATTTGGAAGCTTCCGGTGTTGCTGTTTCCTAATGATACAATACTGTTGAGTGAAGATGAATGGGAGTTGCAAGGTTTGGTGAATGAATTTGGGACAGTGTGTAGGAGGAGGAATCTGAAAGTTAATGTAAACAAAAGTAAAGTTATGGTGTTTGAGAGGAATGAAGTCACAGGGTGTGCAGTGAGGTTGGATGGTGAGGATATGGAGAATGTGAGTGCATTCAAGTACTTGGGTAGTGTGATGAGTAAGGATGAAACTTTGGGGGATGAAGTGCGTGAAAGGGTACAGCAGGGAAGGAAGGTTGTTGGTACACTGAAAGCAGTGATGAGAAATAGGGAGGTGAGTATGGAAGTTAAGAAGTCACTGCATGATAGTATTGTGATCCCTACCCTGGCATATGGAAGCGAGGCATGGACCTTGCAAGAGGGGAACAAGTCAAGAGTGAGAGCAGTGGAAATGAGTTACTTGAGAGGAGCATGTGGAGTGACGTGGAGGGACAGGTTGACGAATGAAGATGTGAAGGAACGCTGTGGGGTGGATGTGGATGTGGTTGAGAAAATTAGGAGAAATACACCGAGGTGGTTTGGACATGTGAAGAGAATGGAGAATGAAAGACTGACTAAGAGGGTGTATGTAGGTGAGGTGGAGGGAGGGAGAGGGAGAGGCAGACTGAGGATGAGGTGGAGGATGGGGGGAGGGTAGTCAAATGGTGGATGACAGAGTGACTTGGAGGCGTTTTGTCTGCAGCCACCCTTTGCAGGATTAGGGCGTCGGGCTATAGATAAATAGATAGGTAGATAGAAAGGAAGGCAATGATTGATTATGTGTGTGTGGATGAAAGGATGTGAAGATGTGTAATGGATGCAAGAGCTTATAGAGGTTGGGGGAGTGGACTTTCTGACCACTACTTGGTGGTGGCCAGAATCAAGATCCAAATAAGATGGAGAAATACAAGAAGGGAAGGATGGGAAGAAGGAGTATTTGCAAGGTGAGTGGAAAGGTTACAAGAGGATGAGAAAAAGGCAGAGTATAAGAAAGAAGTGGAGGAACGATTGGGCAAATATGAATTGCAGCAGATGGGGGACGTGGAAGGTGTGTGCAGGATATTCACCGAAGAAATATGTGCACCATGTGATGTGGTCTGTGGGATGAACAGAAGACAGAAGGGAGTGCAAGGAACAGCATGGTGGACTGAAGAGGTGAGACAGGCTGTGGCACAAAAGAAGAAAGCATACAGTGAATGGATGAGAAATAGGGGCGTGGAAGGAATTGAGAGGCGGAAGAAAGAGTTATATGTAGAAAGAAAGAGAGAGGTGAAAAAATTAGTAAGAGAGAGTGGATGAGGAATTTGGAAGGAATTTGAGTGTAAAGTGGTGGGACTGTATGAAAATGTACTGGAAAGAGGTGAAGAGAGTAAGACAGGGTAGAAGTGAGATTAGCAGGGAAGTGAAAGATTAATGAAATAGAGCAGCTTGTACAGCACCCTACCCGTATCCCTGATCGCCCTGGAGAGTGTTCCAACATACTTGACCTCTTCCTTACAACTAATCCTTCTGCTTACACTGTTAATCTTTTCTCTCCGTTGGGCTCCTCCGACCACAACCTTATCACCTTAACCTGTCCTATCACTCCAGTACAGCCTGCAGACTCTCCAAAGAAACGTTGTCTGTGGCACTTTGGAGCGGAGGACTGGGAGGCCCTCAGGCAGTACTTCTTTGATTTTCCATGGAATGATTATTGCTTCCATGGCCGGGAGCCATCTGGGTGTCCCTTGTGCATTACAGAGGTTATTCTTTCAGGCATGGAAGCATACATTCCTTTCTCATATCCTTTGACTAATGCACGAAAGCCTTGGTTTAATCATGCTTGTTCTAATGCTGTCCGCAACAAGGAGAGGGCCTATAAAAGGTACCGGAGCCAACCCACCCCTGAATCACATCTTTTATACGTTTCTGCCCGGAATCGTGCTAAGTCTGTTCTTCGCTCTGCTAAAAATAATTTCATCCGTACTAAGTGCTCTCAACTCTCTAACTCGAATTCTTCCCGCTCCTTCTGGCACCTTGACAAAAACCTTTCTATCAACTTTACCTCATCATCCTTCCCTCCTCTTTTCTACTCTGATGGCTATGTAGCTATTTCTGCTACTGATAAAGCAGATATCTTCACTCAGACTTTCTCCTCCAATTCCACCTTAGACGATTCCGGTGCTGTTCCTCCATCACTTCCCCCCCTCTGACTTCTTCATGGCTGACATTAAAATTTTTTCAGCTGATGTATTTTCTGCTGTCACAGGCCTCAATACTAATAAGGCATATGGGCCTGATGGAGTCCCTCCTGTTGTTCTCAAGAACTGTGCTTCTGTGCTTACACCCTGCCTAGGCAAACTCTTTCGTCTTTGTCCGTCAACTTGTACCTTTCCTTCTTGCTGGAAGTTTGCTCTCATTCAGCCAGTCCCAAAGAAGAGTGACCATTCCCAACCCTCTAACTATTGTCCAACTGCTTTAACATCCTGTATCTCAAAAGTTTTCGAGTCTGTTCTTAATAGAAAAATTTTAAAGCATCTTTCCTATCACAACCTTCTTTCTGATCGTCAGTATGGGTTCCGTCAGGGACGCTCCACCGGCGATCTTCTCACCTACCTTTCAGACTCCTGGTCATCCTCCTTTTGGGACTTTGGTGAAAGCTTTGCCATTGCACTTGACATCTCTAAGGCTTTCGATCGAGTCTGGCATAAATCTTTAATTTCCAAACTGCCCTCTTATGGTTTCTATCCTTCTATCTGTGCCTTCATCTCTAGCTTCCTTTCTGGTCGTTCTATAGTCACTGTTGTAAACGGCCATCGTTCTTCTCCTAGATCTATTAACAGTGGTGTTCCTCAGGGCTCTGTCCTATCACCAACTCTCTTCCTTTTATTCATTAATGACCTTCTAAGGTGTACATCTAACCCTATCCACTCATACGCTGATGACTCCACCCTTCACCTTTCCATTCGATTCCCGCAACGTCCATCTCAGCAGTTACTTCAACAAACAAGGGATGAGGCTATGGCACACCTAATGTCTGACTTGGCTCATATCTCTAACTGGGGTAAAAATAATCTTGTTGTTTTTAATGCATCAAAGACTCAGTTCTTACACCTATCAACCCGACAGAATCTTCCACAGGTATACCCACTAATGTTTGATAATATTCAGCTTAATCCTGCATCATCCTTGAACATGCTTGGGGTTTCATTTACTCGGGACTTGTCTTGGAAAGATCATATTACATCTCTTGTAAAATCTGCTTCCAAGAGATTGGGTATGCTAAGCCGACTCCGTTCCTTCTTTACCCCTGCACAATTGTTGACTCTATACAGGGGTTTTATCCGCCCCTGTGTAGAGTACAACTCTCATGTGTGGGAAGGCTCCCCACATATAGCTCTTCTCAATAGGGTGGAGTCAAAGGCTTTTCGCCTCATTAACTCTCCTCCTCTTACTGACTCCCTTCAACCTTTGTCTCTTCACCGCACTGTTGCATCTTTATCTCTTTTCTATCGCTACTTCAATGGTCACTGCTCCTCTGAACTGTCCGCATGAATTCCTCCACCCCTACAACGGGCGCGTAGCACCCGTCTAGCAGCAAACTCTCATCCCTTTTCTGTCCAACTCTCTAATGCAAGAGTTAACCATTACTCCCAGTCCTTCATTTATGCAACAGGTCAACTCTGGAACTGTCTCCCTCTGTCTGTATTTCCTACTTTCTATGATCTCCAGTTTTTCAAACGCAGTGTGTCCAGGCATCTGGAAATGATCGTATCTTGAATTTGGCTCTCTCTTATATTTTGTTTTTCCCTTAGAAGGAATAGTTTTGCAGGCTCGTTGCCTTTGGTTCCTTCTTCCTCACATTAAAAAAGAAAAAAAGAAAAAAAAAAAAAAAGGTTACTAGTGGAGAAGGGAGAAAAAGTGAGCAGATGGAGAGAACACATTAAAGAATTGTTGAATATAGAGGATGGAAGTAATGCGAGCATAAGTGGCTGGGGAATGGCTGGGAGGAGGAGGGAGGTGAGAAGACAGGAAGAAATCAGTAGGATAGAAGTTGTGGAAGCAATGAAGAGAGTTAAATTGGGGAAAGCCCCAGGAATTGATGAAGTGTGTGGTGAAATGCTAAAGCATGGGGGAGAGATAGTAGTAGAATGGATGTGGAAGATGTGCAGATTGGCCTGGGAGGAAGGTAGAGTCCCGGAGGATTGGAAGTCAGGCATAATTATTCCCTTGTACAAAGGAAAAGGGGAAAAAGAAGTGTGTGGTAATCATAGGGGCATTTTTCTTAGTATAATAGGAAAAGTGTATGGTAGGATACTTATTGACAGTGTAAGAGAAAGAACAGAGGAATTAGTTGGAGAAGAACAGGGAGGCTTTAGGAAGGCAAGAGGGTGTGTAGATCAGATATTCATTCTTAGATCTTTAGTGGAAAAGTTTCTTGTGAAGGGAAAGAAGTTGTATGTGGCTTTCATGGATTTGGAGAAAACATATGACAGGGTGGATAGACAAGGACTGTGTAAAGTATTAAGAATATATGGAGTAGATGGGAAGTTGTTGAATGCTGTGAAGAGTATGCATGATGGTGCTAAGGCTGCAGTGCGTGTGGATAGTGAACTGAGTGAATTTTTCTCTTTGAAGGTTGGGTTGAAACAGGGATGTGTCATGTCTCCATGGTTGTTCAATCTGTACATGAATGGGGTAATAAAAGAGGTACAAGGTAGGGTAGTGGATATCGGAGTGGCCCTGGTGAGAGAGGGTAGTGTTTGGAAACTCCCTGTACTGTTGTTTGCAGATGATACTGTGTTGTTGAGTGAAGATGAAGGGGAGCTGCAAGGCTTGGTGGATGAGTTTGGGAGAGTGTGTAAGAAACGTATTCTAAAGGTGAATATAGGGAAGAGTAAAGTGATGGTCTTTGAGAGAGGTGAAGTCAGTGAATGTACAGCGAGGTTTGATGGTGAGGAATTGGAAAATGTGAGTACGTTTTAGTACTTGGATAGTGTGATGAGTAAGGATGGAGGTTTGGAGGGTGAAGTGCTTGAAAGGGTACAGCAGGGAAGAAAGGTTGCTGGTTCCTTGAAAGCAGTGATAGGAAGCAGGGAAGTGAGCATGGATGTGAAAAAGTTACTACATGACAGTACAGTATTGTGATACCAACTCTAACGTATGGAAGTAAAGTTTGGATGTTGTTGGAAGGACACAAGTCAAGAGTGAGAGCAGTGGAAATGAGTTATTTAAAAGGAGCCTGTGGAGTCACATGGAGAGACAGGCTGACGAATGACGATATAAAGGAGCACTGTGGTGTGGATGTGGATGTGATAGGAAGCATTAGGAGGAATACACTGAGGTGGTTTGGCCATGTGGAGAGGATGGAGGGTGAAAGACTGACAAAGAGTGTGTGTGAGTGAGGTGGAGGGGGGAAGAGGGAGGGGGAGGCCGAGGATGAGATGGAGGGATGGGGTGGAGAGGTATATGAGAGAGGGGGGTGTGAGTTGGGAGCAGGGCAGTGAAATGGCTGGAGACAGAGTGACGTGGAGGTAATTCGTTTGTGGCCACCCCAAACGGGATTGAGGTGTCTGGCAGTAGATAGATAGATAGACAGAAAGATATCACACTTCCTCTGTATCTCTGAATATTCTCCAGTCTGCATTTTCGAAAAGTTTCCTCAATCCTGTAAAGTTTGCTTTCCCAAAGCTGTACCTTCCCTGCCTATAAAGCTCATCTCTTGGCACCACGTTCCCTTTTATCATCTGGAACTCAATGACTACATGAACACTTTTTCCTATAGGACACAGATTCAATTACATCAGGTCCTTTGGTCAGCAGTAAATCTAGTCTTGCTGGCATGTCATAGCCTCTAAATCTTGTCTCTTCTTTGACCCATTGGGTCATTACATTACTCATTGCTATATTCAACAATATAGAGCCCCACAAATGTTCACTGCCTACTGAGTCCCATTCCTCCCAGTTCACTTCTTTACAATAATAATCACCCATCAGAATTATGTTGTTCTATCTATCTATCTATCTATTGCCAGACGCCTCAATCCCGTTTGGGGTGGCCACAAACAAATCGCCTCCAAGTCGCCCTGTCCCCCGCCATTTCACTGCCCTGCTCCCAACTCACACCCCCCTCTCTCATATACCTCTCCACCCCATCCCTCCATCTCATCCTCGGCCTCCCCCTCCCTCTTCCCCCCTCCACCTCACTCATATACACTCTCTTCATCAGTCTTTCACCCTCCATCCTCTCCACATGGCCAAACCACCTCAGTGTGTTCCTCATAACGCTTCCTATCACATCCACATCCACACCACAACGCTCCTTTATATCCTCATTCGTCAGCCTGTCTCTCCACGTGACTCCACAGGCTCCTCTTAAATAACTCATTTCCACTGCTCTCACTCTTGACTTGTGTCCTTCCAACAATGTCCAAGCTTCACTTCCGTACGTTAGAGTTGGTATCACAATACTGTCATGTAGTAACTTTTTCACTTCCATGCTCACTTCCGTTTCTTATCACTGCTTTCAAAGAACCAGCAACCTTTCTTCCCTGCTGTACCCTTTCAAGCACTTCACCCTCCAAACCTCCATCCTTACTCATCACACTACCCAAGTACTTAAACGTATTCACATTTTCCAATTCCTCACCATCCAACCTCGCTGTACATTCACTAACTTCACCTCTCTCAGAGACCATCACTTTACTCTTCCCTACATTCACCTTTAGATTCCGTTTCTTACACACACTCTCAAACTCATCCACCAAGCCTTGCAGCTCCCCTTCGTCTTCACTCAACAACACAGTATCATCTGCAAACAACAGTACATTATGTTGTTGCTTTTCTCAATCACTCTCTGAGGATAACTGTGTGTGGGGGGGAGGGGGGGGAAGAACTGAGAAGAAAGGAAAGTGCTTTTCATCCAATCAGCGAAGTACTTGGATAGGTGACCGCCTGGAAACACCAGATGCTGTTAGTATTGAGTTTTTTTGGGGGTATGTGGTGGCAACCATTATCCACTCACTTATTGTAGCACTGCCTACTTCTTCCTTCACATTGTCATTCTTTTTCCGTTTGCCCTCCTCTCTTCACATTTCTCCCATCTTTTCTGTCACTTTTTACTTTTTTCCCCACTTTTCAGGTAGTTTTAAACTGCGTGACAAGCCTAATGGTTTCCTGTATGCCAGAAAACCATTTAGAACACTGGGCGGTACCCATATAACCAACCCAGTTGTGCTCCCTATGTGTCAACAAGTGGGTCGATGGAGGGTTAGTGCCCCTCCCCATAAAACAACTCAAAGTCAAACAGCCATCCTTTACGAGAGTAAGGTGTCTGGCCATAGATAGATAGATAGAACATTGCAGGATAAATAAGATAGCACTTACATGTGACACAGATACGATGCACTCGGAAGATGGGAAGGCTGACATTCATCACTTGCTATGACCTTGAGATGCGACAAGAGTTGTTTCCAAAAGTGTGTTATTGTCTGAACTTTTATTCTTCTCTCTTAGTGTTGTTACTGTACTCTCAAGAGCTCCGGTTAGTTTTCAAATTTCCATGTACATGAAGCAAGGCATGAAAACCTGTCAAATTAAAAAAATTAACTAAGGCTCCTAAGAGTTCAGTAAGAACATTAGAGAAAAGAATATATGTTAAATCACACATGCTTGGAAACCACTCTAGTTGCATCTCAAGGTCACGCAAGGTGATGAATGTCAACCCACCATTCACCCGAGTGCATCATTTCTGTCTTGCCGAGGTGCTCTCATCCTGCAGCATTTAAGTCGACCGTTATCTCACTTCATCTGTTATTTACTAGTTGGCTGTTTGGGTTCCTTATTAAAGGGGAAAAATGTCCAAAAGCAGGGGAAATACAGTAAAGCAAACACCAGACTCGAAAATCTGCTGGACCCCAAATGAATTTTCTCCATAAAAGTCCAGTTTAAATTTAGCAAGGTTATTTAGGGTACAAAAAATGAGAAACTTGAGAAACTACTGTACAGTATACAGCAGCTGCATATCTTATTGCAAAATACTGTGCTGTACTTCAGGAAAACTATGTTTTTTTTTTTCTATGTTCAGATAGTTATACAGTGCAATACAGGATTTTTGTAGGGGCTATCCCCCCCCCCCTCCTGAAGGACTGTGAGGGGGTAGTACAGCATTATCCGACATGGCTCTGATTGAATTTTGATGGTTAATTAAGAGATTACTTTATCTGAACTTGTATTTGAGGATTTTGAAAAAGGGGCATTTGTATTTCCATTAGTGGCTATTTCTCTGATCTTATCCCCACACAGCTCAAATACCAGGATGCTTATCATCAACAAATTGTACCTGCAATACATCAACTTGATTCAGACTTAAATCCTTTTGTGTGGTCAAATCTTTTATAAATTTATTCCTGCTACTTCCACATTTTATTAAAATTTGGAAAGGTCTCTTATACTGAATGGATTAACGAAGTTATATATAGCCCATCCAGTTTGAAATGTCTCTCCCAAGGTGTACAAAATCATAAAATGGTAGCAAGATTAAAAAAAAAAACATATATAGTAGAACCTTTTTATCCGCGGAATTTGCATCCTCGGATTTAAGTTTCCAAGTATCAGACTTATTTTAATATTGTACTATACACTGTAACTTAATCTGAAATTGGCAAACACGCACTTCTTTTGCTGCTACAGTTAGCATACCCGCACCCACAGGCATTCCCGCCACTCCGCCAGTCTTATTGTAAACACCAATCAGTTCGTTACTTACGTTGTCATTGCCCTTCTTGTGTTTACACCTCTACTGTACGTCATTAAGTGAAAAATGGTTCCCAAGAAACAAGTAAAGGATAAAAGCAATCCTTCTAAGCCAAAGAGAGAGCGTACGGAGTTATTTGGCGTCCTCTCAGAAGGATCAGACTAGACTCACAGCTAACCTACAACGTCGCCATACATCTCGTTCCCTCACCACATTGGCACTGTAGGAACTGCACTACAATCATCGTCGTCATCTATACAGCACTCATCATCATCATACAGCAACCATCCTCATGGTACAAAGGTTATGGCACAGTCTTTTCGTGAGTGTTAATATGTATTTGTAATATTTTAAAGTATGTTTTCATTTTTTCAGGGATGTGCTTAGCTTATGTGGATATAATATGCCATTTTGTGATAATGACTTGAGTATCCGTGAAATTTGCCTTCCGCAGGGGTCTCTGGAACCTAACCACCGTGGATAACTAGGGTCTACTGTACAGTATATACCATCACATTGAAGTGGTTAAGATGAGGTTGTGATGAACTGTGACTTCCAAATATTATCTACTGTCTCAACTCAGATATGACTCAGAGAGGCTTCCCAAGACTCTTCCAAACCTTCTCCTGTGGGTTGCAAGGTCACCTCTCATCACTATTTATACAATGACTGCAAGCTGATGTCTGATTTGCATTCATTTCCCATGCTTGCAATAAAAACTCCTGCATAATGGGCACTGGTCACAAGGCTCATTTTTAACCCGTAGATACAGGTATACATGGCGAGTGATGAGAAGGGTGGGTGGTGGACTGAATGAAAGGAAGGCAATGATTGATTATGTGTGTGTGGATGAAAGGATGCGGAAATGTGTAATGGATGCAAGAGCTTATAGAGGTTGGGGGAGTGGACTATCTCACCACTACTTGGTGGTGGCCAGAATCAAGGTCAAATTAGGATGGAGAAATAGAAGAAGGGAGGGATGGGAAGAAGGAGTATTTGTAAGGAGAGTGGAAAGGTTACAAGAGGATGAGAAAAAGGCAGAGTATAAGAGAGAAGTGGAGGAATGATTGGGCAAATATGAATTGGAGCAGATGGGGGACGTGGAAGATGTGTGCAGGATATTTACAGAAGAAATATGTGCAGCATGTGATGTGGTGTGTGGGATGAAGAGAAGACGGAGGGGGGTGCAAGGAACAGCGTGGTGGACTGAAGAGGTGAGACAGGCTGTGGCACAAAAGAAGAAAGCATACAATGAATGGATGAGAAATAGAGGCATGGAAGAAGTTGAGAGGCAGAAGAGAGAGTTATATGTAGAAAGAAAGAGAAAGGTGAAAAGATTACTAAGAGAGAGTAAGAAGAGAGCGGATGAGGAATTTGGAAGGAACTTGAGTGTAAAGTGGAGGGACTGTAAGAAAATGTTCTGGAAAGAGGTGAAAAGAGTAAGACAGGGTGAAAGTGAAGTTAGCAGGGGAGTGAAAGATAAAAATGGTTAAGTACTAGTGGAGAAGGGAGAAAAAGTGAGCAGATGGAGAGAACACTTTAAGGAACTGTTGAACATAGAGGATGGAAGTAATGCGAGTATAAGTGGCTGGGGAATGGCTGGGAGGAGGAGGGAGGTGAGAAGACAGGAAGAAATCAGTAGGACAGAAGTTGTGGAAGCAATGAAGAAAGTTAAATTGGGGAAAGCCCCAGGAATTGATGGAGTGTGTGGTGAAATGCTGAAGTATGGAGGAGAGATAGTAGTAGAATCGTTTCGTTTTTTAAGGCTCCAACATGCTTCCATGTGTCGGCCTTGGTCACCTAATGGCGGCTCTCCACGCTGCACAATCCATTGCAGCCTCCCTGTTCAGTCCCTTAACCCTGAGGTCACACTTAATGACCTCGTCCCAAGTCTTTCTCGGTCTACCCCTCATAACCCCACCCCCAATATTAACACTTCTCACCTTCCTCACCCAATTATCATCCCCCATCCTCTCCACATGTCCAAACAATCTCAATCTACCTCTCCTCATCAAGACACTAATACACTCCAGTCCCATCCTACCTCTCAACTCTTCCATCGTAAACCCAGCCCCTCCAGGCTTTGGATGCAGGGATGCACTGCACATCCACCTAATCATTGTCA
The DNA here is from genome assembly GCF_032717465.1 of Coenobita brevimanus. Classification (NCBI taxonomy): domain Eukaryota; kingdom Metazoa; phylum Arthropoda; class Malacostraca; order Decapoda; family Coenobitidae; genus Coenobita; species Coenobita brevimanus. The sequence continues at coordinate 17,382,939 of NC_136968.1, read as the reverse complement.
TTTCTGTACGTCTGAGCCGGCGAATATCTTCCTCCTTCATTGCCCAGGTCTCACTTCCATACAGCATTACACTCCTAACACATGCTGCATACAAAGACCCCTAAGTATGTAGGAAGAGTCCTCTCAATGTCAGGAAAGGCAAGAGCTCCCTGAACTTCTTCCAACCACTTCTCACCCTAGCCACAGAGCTAGCTTCAGCCCCACCTTCAGCACACAACATGTCTCCCAAATAACAAAACTTTCACACACTCAAGAGATTCACCTGCAAGTTCAATCCTTTCACGTCTGACAATCTCCACCTGCTCACCCCGACACGCCGTACACATAAAATCAGCATTATCTCGCAGTCTACCTCTGATACCACTACATCTCTTATGCACCCATTTATCCCAAACACCGCACAAGATGGAATTACTTCCCACGCCCTTGTGGCAAACTGCATATGGCCACTCTCTCTCGTCCTTGACAGTACCGCCACCAACCCTAGATATCATCACTTTTGTTTTATCTGCATTTACCCTTAAGCCCTTGCACCCCATACCATCTCTCCATTTCCTAAACCTTTCCTCTGCCTCCCTTTCGTTCTCTGCAATCAACACCAAATCATCAGCATACAACAACTCCCATGGGAGTCTGTTTCTAAATTCACGTGAAAGGGCTTCAAGTACCATGATAAACAACATGGGACTCAAGACTGACCCCTGATGCACACCAACATTCAAGGAAAACTCATCACTCAAATCTCCATTCACTCTTACCTGGGTGTGAGCACCCACATACATAGCCATAACCACCCTAACCAGTCACTCCTCCAAGCCAAGCTTTCTCATTGCCCACTTCACCACCTCACCAGGGACTCTGTCAAAGGCCTTTTCCAAATCAACAAAAACATAATAAAGATCCCTTCTCCTATCAATATATTTTTCCTGAAGCTGTCGAACAATGAATATAGCATCAGTGGTCCCCCTACCTGGCATAAACCCAAACTGCATCTCATCAATATTCACTCTTTCTCTAATCATACCTTCTAAAACTCTCTCCATTACCTCCATTTTCTGATCTAAAAGCTTTATACCTCTACAATTTCCTCTTTCCAGGGCATCACCCTTCCCTTTATACACATTTACAATTACACTCTTCAGCCAATCATCTGGGACAACACACTCATAAATAATCCTATTTATCAAGTCAGTGACTAACCTCACCCCTTTATCGCCTGAGGCCTTCAACATTTCGGCAGTCAACCCAAACACATCTGCTGCCTTCCCCACCTTCATCCTGCCTATTGCCTCACTCCCAGTAGCAGCATCAATCAAAGGCCAAGGGCCAGACACTGGATCTGGATGTGGAAAATGTGCAGATTGGCCTGGGAGAAACGTAGAGTCCCGGAGGATTGGAAGTCAGGTATAATTATTCCCTTGTACAAAAGAAAAGGGGACAAAGATGTGTGTGGTAATCATAGGGGCATCTGTCTTCTTGGTATAATAGGAAAAGTGTATTGAAGGATACTTATTGACAGAATTAGAGAAAGAACAGAGGAATTAGTTGGAGAACAGGGAGGCTTTAGGAAGGGAAGAGGTTGTGTAGATCAGTTATTCATTCTTAGATCTTTAGTGGAAAAGTTTCTAGAAAAGGGAAAGAAGTTGTATGCGGCTTTCATGGATTTGGAGAAAGCATTTGACAGGGTGGATAGACAAGGATTGTGGAAAGTATTAAGAATATATGGAGTAGATGGGAAGTTGCTGAATGCTGTGAAGAGTATGTATGATGGTGCTAAGGCTGCCGTGCGTGAGGATGGTGAACTGAGTGAATTTTTCTCTTTGAAGGTTGGGTTGAAACAGGGATGTGTCATGTCTCCATGTTTGTTCAATCTGTAGATGGATGGGGTAATAAAAGAGGTACAAGGTAGGGTAGTGGATGTTGGAGTGGCCCTGGTGAGAGAGGGTAGTGTTTGGAAACTCCCTGTACTGTTGTTTGCAGATGATACTGTGTTGTTGAGTGAAGACGAAGGGGAGCTGCAAGGCTTGGTGGATGAATTTGGGAGTGTGTGTAAGAAACGGAATCTAAAGGTGCAGGTAGGGAAGAGTAAAGTGATGGTCTTTGAGAGAGGTGAAGTCAGTGAATGTACAGCAAGGTTGGATGGTGAGGAATTGGAAAATGTGAGTACGTTTTAGCACTTGGATAGTGTGATGAGTAAGGATGGAGGTTTGGAGGGTGAAGTGCTTGAAAGGGTACAGCAGGGAAGAAAGGTTGCTGGTTCTTTGAAAGCAGTGATAAGAAGCCGGGAAGTGAGCATGGATGTGAAAAAGTTACTACATGACAGTATTGTGATACCAACTCTAACGTATGGAAGTGAAGTTTGGACGTTGTTGGAAGGACACAAGTCAAGACTGAGAGCAGTGGAAATGAGTTATTTAAGAGGAGCTTGTGGAGTCACATGGAGAGACAGGCTGACAAATGAGAATATAAAGGAGCGTTGTGGTGTGGATGTGGATGTGATAGGAAACGTTAGGAGGAATACACTGAGGTGGTTTGGCCATGTGGAGAGGATGGAGGGTGAAAGACTGACAAAGAGAGTGTATGTGAGTGAGGTGGAGGGGGGAAGAGGGAGGGATGGGGTGGAGAGGTATATGAGAGAGAGGGGTGTAAGTTGGGAGTGGGGCAGTGAAATGGCGGGGGACAGGGCGACGTGGAGGTGATTTGTTTGTGGCCACCCCAAACGGGATTGAGGTGTCTGGCAATAGACAGATAGATAGGCAGGATTGCGCAATTACCTTTTATTTTTTATTTTTTAATCCCACCCCATGGTGTGCAAAAAATGAAGAAAAAAGTTTTTGTTTTTTATTTATTATTAACTTGAAGATAAACATCCAGGGCATCATCTGGTATAAAAATAAAATAATAATAATCTCTCTCTCTCTCTCTCTCTCTCTCCGTCTTTGCGTAGTGCCATGTGTAAGTTTGTGTATGGGTAGAGTAGTTGGTGGTGATGCACGGCCAGCACAGCTTGAGCTGTGGCTCACAACGCTATGCTACCCAGCCTAAGCTGTGGCTTGCAATCCACGGGTGAAGCTAAACAGTAGTGCTTTTTTTTTTTAATTCATATTCCTGTGTTGCATTTTTATTTTTTATTTATTTACTTTTTGACTCAACAGGAGCATAGGGTTGCAGGGCTATGCTAGTCTGTCCTGACATCTATTACAAAGGTGACCAGCCCAACCCTGAGTGGCATTATGTAAGCATAGTACGCCATCCTTTCAATGTAGACCTTTATGATCTTCACCCAGTTTGAGTGCCTTAAACCAGCAGACCACAAGGCATCATTTGGTTCAATGTTTATCACCCATGTATGGTTTCCTAGGTTACAAAAAATCAATTGGCATGTCACTCAGTGTAGTCACTTGAAGGCAACACTATACACGGGTGGATGGTGGGCACCTTCACCTACCACACAATACCTGTACTACTATCTTGTGTTGTGAGCTTTTATATTAAATGCATTCGACTATTCCTGGAGACACAACCATGTGCACAACACCATGTACACGTAGGTGGTTGCTGATGTCTTCATCAGCATCATCCGGACCTCCTTTCCCACCCTAAGGCAGGGTGAGGAGTAGCTACGTCCAGACAGCCCAAATTTGCCCATTCCAATGGGCCACGCCTCCATTCACTCACCACTCAAGCCCCCGGAATCCTGGCTCTATCTGATATATCAAAAACATTCACCACACTCTGTAGCTTCACACAAACATATCCAATAAAGTCAATCCGGATGCTGTCACGTTAAAAAGGGATGCCAAATCTCTGATCATGCACTTCTCCTCACAATGTTCATCCAGCCAGCTCGATCTCTTGTCAGTTCCCTTGCCTCATCGACTTCCAAACCTCTCTTCCTCACACACTCATCCACCATATCCCTTCACCTTCTCCTTAGCCTACCTTGCCTCCTCCCTCCTTCAAATCTGCTCAGATATACCCTTTTCACCACTCTGTTGTTATCCATTCTCTTCACATGACCATACACATCTCAGTACACTTTCTTCAATGCTGGTGTCCACAGACTTTCTCACTCCACATCTTCCACAAATCACATTATTTCGGATCCTATCCACTCTCTGAATTCCACATACATTCCTCAGCAGTCCCATCTCCACTGCTCTCACTCTTGACTCATTTTCATGCCCCAGCATAGTCTCACATCCATATGTTAAAGTTGGCACTAACATTCCTTTATGTAAGCTTCGTGCAGCTGCAACACTCAAGCCTAAGTTTCTTATCACGGCCTTCATTGCACCAGCTACTTTCCTTCCTTGTGTCACTTTACTTTCCACTTCTGTGCATTTTCTTCTCTTTTCTATCACTGTACCCAGGTATTACTAAAGTGCAATAATCCTGCCTCAGGATGGCCAGTCACTCATGTATCAGCAATATATATGCAAAAAATTACCTATCAGTGGGAGGTCATTTGTGTTATTACTATATAACTGCACATGTAATGTTGTCTCATGGTCTGTAGGCACTTGTTTGGTGTCCAAAACACTTGGCCATCCGTGTTACATTCACTGTCCTATGACTTCACTGTGCTGCCCTGCATTAAGCAGCTGCTGTTTTCTTTCGTCAACAAAACACGTCACAACCCCACTCCCTCAAAAGGCAGCCAATTAAGTACTGCTTTGGGATCAATAGCATGCTGCATCACTTCCAACTGGAACATCAAAACCCACTGGATCGCCAGGCACCTGTGTGGTTACACAGGTATCACCCACAGTAGTAAATGGTTTGCTGGGCTACAAGAGTCCATCTAGTTTGTCATTCTGTAGGGTTATATGAAGGTAGCCCTATGTCAAGTGAGTTGATAGTGGGTCCCCCAGCCACTTACAGTACTGCACAATGACTGTCAGTAATTAACCCGCCCCGTCCCGACCACTTTCTCACCAATGGTACCCCCCAATCCCGACCATTTTTGGACCCAAATTTTTTTTTGCTAAAACTTTCGCTTTTGGTCAGAAACAATGGTCAGTCACAAAGAAATTGTTCCCCGGGGTCCATAATTGCCCTAAACAGGTATGCCTTGGTCACACCTGGCACCGTGTTCTCTGTAGGTGGTCTGAGCCTCTAACGTTTTCTATGGTATTATAAGTCTGGGAAACCAATGAAAGTAAGTAGATATGTATTTATTACAAACATAAAAACATGTGATAAAAGAGTAACTTGGATTTTATACAAAAATAGAGCTGAACTAAGCATTGTACCATCGTCCGAAACGAGCAAAATCGGGCAGACTGGTCAGGATGAATTGCTAACATTCCAGAATCATGATACATATCATTTTTTCTACTTACATAATACTTCTACAATAACATTATACCATTTTACATTTTATTGAACTGTTTTTACGTATTCACAGGCCTTTCGATAACATTTAGCGTAATGTTAGCGCTTATTTACGTAGTGAGTGAACTCGCTGTGACTGTTGTTTCAGCTCGTATTGTGTTTTTTCTCCTTACATAATACTTTCCTAATAACATTATACACTTTTCAACTTTAGAGAACTGTTTTGAGATAGTTTCAGGCCTTACGTAAATATTTAGCGTAATAATAGCGAATAATAACACACACGGTGAAGTCGCTATGACTACTATTTCAACTTACAGCCTATTTTTGTACTTATATAATAATTCTCCACTAACATTGCACATGTTTACACTTGATATAATTCATTCATTCATTCATTCATTGCCAGACGCCATGTATCCCAGACGGGGTGGTCAAGGGCTTAGAGTTAATTGTTTTACAGAGAGGGGCACTAATCCTCCACCAACCCCACTTGACACGTAGGGATGCCAACAGCATCTGGTGTTCCCAGGGTGACCTTACGATTCTACTGGGCGTCATATTATCGCGTACTTACACAGTGAGTGTTATCGCGATATTTGTTTCATCTTACACTAGTATTCAACTTATAATTTACCTTACTACTAACATTACAACCTTTTCCACTTTATATAATTCCTATCACATACTTACTGACCAGAATGTTCTACTGAGCATAATATTTTCGCAGATTTACACAGTGGGTGTACTCGTGACATCAATTATTACAACTTACACTATTTTTCAACTTATACATTTTATTCATGCTAACATTACACCCGTTTCCACTTTATATTCCTGCTATCACATATTTACTGACCAGAGTGTTATACTAAGCGTCATATTTTCGCAGATTTATACAGTGGGTGTAGTTTTCATATCACTTCGTTCAACTTACACTATTTCTCAACTTATACATTACTTTCCTGCAAACATTACACCCGTTTCAAGTTTATATAAGACTTAGCACACACTGACTGGCCTTACCATTATACTGAGTGTCATATCGCCATCCCACACAGTTTCAGTAGTGTAGGAAGTTATGGTACTCTCTGAAACATGGCTGAAGGCACAACGCAACATTGGTGGTGGTGGGGGAGGTGGAGAGCGGCGCCTTTCATCACTCGCACTTCTCTTCCCTCTCCCTTTTCCTTTACCCTTTCCCTTCCCTTTCCTTCCTTTCCCCACATCCTGGGGCTGTGTGGAGGAAGTTTGGGAATATTGTATGGCGAAAGACGTGCTGGGGAGTGGCTCCACCTCCTCTCCCCTAAGCCTACGTGCACCACGTGCTCGTGCTACCTCCCTCACACCACTTTCCCTTTCACCCCGCATTCCCACCACACCACTTTCGCCTTCCCCAGACAAAACACTAGGCCATACTTTATTTGCCTTCTCGCCCCACCTTCTGATCCTCGGGGTGAGATTTTTTCCTTCCCCAACCACGAGGCAACATCACGTCCTAAGCCGCTGTCATCGTCATCATCCTCATCCTCGTCCTCATCAGAATCTCTCTCTAGGGGATGGAGAGAGGTCCATGCAGGTGTTTTGGGTGCAGGCTGGCCTTCCCTTGCCTTACGATACGTGACATACTGCTTTTTCCGGGGCGAAGGGACCTCCTCATCACTGCTTGTTATTTCCTCCTCAGGCTGCACATAATCTCAATCCACCACATCATCATCAAGTGGAGAATCACTATCTCCAGTGAAGGCATCCAGGGCGGATTGTATTTCGTTGTCTGAGAGACCTTTATGCACCATGTCTGACCTGGGTCACTGCTAACAGGTGAGTGCCCGAGACAAGGGCGAGCGCAGGTTACGCGGGGTCTGGGACGCTGCCCGCCTGGCGGCAGGTAGGGGAGGCTTGGGTAGGTGGGCAAATCGAAAATCTCGCGCAAATTTTGAAAATTGTGGAAATTATGAACCTTGCAATTGCAGGCCGTTGAAGTACGTCAACGTGATTGGCAGTGACAAAACGTGAGGACGTGGAAGTACGTCAACGGGATGCCGCAGGTTAAAGATGCAGGCTGATGCCAAATTATTTTAAGACTGATGTAATAATATACAACAAGGTTACTGAGTACTTAATACTATAATGGAGAGAAGGATTCTGGATCATGTTTTTGTTGACTGTACCATTACCAAAAAAAATGAATGGTTGTATGAGCCATTTCACTGACCACGCTGATGATACTCATACCTTCTCTTTCCCTGATGATGATGATGATATCACTCTGTATAGAAGGTACCTGATTCTCTTGCTTCAGGTGGATATTCTAAAAGATAATCTTTCAAGGGTGTTCAACCAGTGCTTCATAACGTTAATCACAACTAGAGTCTTCATAATCATTCTGCTGACTACAACTGGATGGGAGGGGGAGGAGAAGAGGGAGATCCAGAATGACATGAAGAGACAAGGTGTGAGAGTATGTTAGGGAGAGTGGTGGTGTACTGTAGGCAGTCATTACTGAACTGGGACAGAAATACCAAGAGGTCCTTTTGTCACAGGCCACCCCTCACGTTGTGGCAACAGCCAATAAATTGATGGAGAGGTACTGATATAAGAATGAGAGGTGGGAGACGGAGGGAAGGCAGAATTATGGTGGAAGAGAAGGAAAAGCTGTGGTGATTGCTTTGCTACTATTTCTCCAGGATTAAAGTGTCTGACTAAAAACAGATTGATCACTCAATAGATGGCAGGCAGCCTGATGGTGGAAGAGAGGGACAAGCTTTGGCTTAAAACTGTAATAGACAATGAGACAAAGAACACACCTGAGAGGAGATTACTGGAAGACTGAGGAGTTTCTTCCATAGCTGTCTGGCCAATTCATTCCATCTTCCCACAGTATTGTTGAGGTCTGGCAGGAGACTGTACCAAGTTGTAGCAGTATTGTGCCCAACTGCCTGGCTATGAACCTGGACCAGCAGTTTATGGTATGCCTCCAAAACTGCCTGAGAAACAAGTTCCTCATTCCACAAAACCTGGAGGGGAGAAAAAAAAAAATGCTAGCTGCATCATCATCTGAACTCTTTTTCCCTACCTAATGATGAGATCAGGATGAATCCAGAATGCAAGTTAAACAGAGGATTATCAACTGCATGAGCAGTGAAATGATCCAGAACTCATTAACTGACCATTCACTTTCTTGGAATCCTGCTTTATCTCACCCTAACTCTACACAAATTAGTTTTGATAAAAGTTACAGCTGCACTTCACATTACCTGCTAGGTATAGTGGAGCCATCTTTTTTCCCACTGAAGAAACAAGTGGCTGAATCATGAACCAGATTGAAATCATGATTTTGAAGCAAACTTCTGAATCTGCGGAAGTGGATATGACTACCAATACCAGCAAGTGTGTACACAGCATTCCTTAACCCCTACAGTACTAAGCTCATCGATCAAGCTTTTTGCGCAATTCCTTAAAAGGACGAGTAACGCCGATCGTGCAACATCCACAAAAAACTGGTGGCAGCTGGCTCCACCCCAGCTGTGACATAGATGGCTTCTAACCAATCAGAACTAAGTGTTGGACACACCGGAAGGGGGTCCCAGGTCCGAACCCAGGTGGTGGGGGGTGTACCCCCCACCTCCCTCTTGCCACGTCCCTCTACTCCACTACCTTATTACTACCCTACCTCCCACCATTCTTACCACCCCTCCCACACCCTCCTCATGCATCCCCCCCCCCTCCCATGAGGATCCCCCCAATGTCTCCCCCCAGTCATCTGGGGGGAGGGTATTTCCCCCCTACCCTCCCTCCATGTCCCTGTACTCCACTGGGGTCCTTATGTCTGGTGGTGGTCTCCTCCCATCCCTCCATCCCCATACACCCCCTCCTGGCCTTACCACCTCCCCCCACCCCCACTCCCACCCCCTAGCACGCAGTATCTTTACCTCCCCGGCCTCGAATATTTTGCTTTTTTCTTACGCTTTATGGTGTACGTTTTTGTATCATTACCTGTAATTCATTCGTGTCTTTGCATACAGATATGCACACCACAATTATTTTAGCTGTCTTTATTTGAAACCCACTCAAAAAAGAAATTTTATTTTATGCTGACGCATGCAAGCATGTTGGAACCTTCAAAAACGAAACGGAACGAAACTAAATGAAAACTAGCTAGATTTGACAGCTCAGAGGGGAAAGGTGGGGAGAGGGGAGGTTAGGCAAGGGGAGGGGAGAGAAGGGAAGGGGAGGGAAGGGGAGGAGAGAGAAGGGGACTGGAGGTATGAGGAGGGGAGGATAATTTTTACTATTTATCATATTTTTATTGGGAGGGTTCATAACCATTTTCCCTAGCTAGATTTGATAGCTCGGCAGGGACGGGAGGGGGAGGGGAGGGGAGGGGAGGGGAGGGGAGGGGAGGGGAGGGGGAGGGGAGGGGAGGGGAGGTATGGGGAGAGGAGAGGAGGATAATTTTTACTATTTATCATATTTATTTGGGGGGTCTGTCACCATTTTATTTTTTTCTAAGCACATTACAATGGTTTATAACATCTGTACACACCAAAAAAATATTGATTTTGGTGATTTTTTTACGTAATTTTATGACGCAAACAGGTGCGAACAGCATATTTTCTTTCTCGAAGGGGCCATGACGGGTAACTATTATCAACTTGACGGGCCATAGCTTGGTAACTATTGGGTCTAGGAGGGTGGGGTTTGCATTTTCAGATGTGTAAATTCAAGCTCTATAAATCGGGCATAAAACTTTTAACCTTTGACATTGTCAAAAAATAGGCCTGTTTTTGCGTCCTGGAGGGTAGGCTAGTCGAGGCTGGAGCATTGCATACCCTAGGGGTTAAGAGGGACACACCTACAGCCACACAAAGAAGTGCTGAGTAGATTAGGTTTACCTAAATCAGAGAAAGGCATCTGACAGGATGCCAAACAAGAGATTATTGTGGAAACTGAAAACTACTGAAGGGATGCATGAAAAATGGTTAAAATGGATGAAAAACTATTTGGTGGGATGATGATGAGAACAGCTACAAAGGAGTGAGCTTTCCCAATGGAAGAATGTAACTATATTGTAATTCTTTAACTTGGCCCAGATTTTTGTCCTGCTGCAGCTTATTTTACATAGCTCAGTGGCATTATAACAGAATGCTATGGCTTTACATTCTTTACATTGCACTTCTTCATGTCTACCATCAAATTACAGCATTAACCTTGTTACAACTCGGTATTCAAGATAAGCATACTGTAATTTTAGGTCGCTAAAATAAAAAGGGTATAGTGGAGTGTCCCACAACTTGGTGTAGGCCCCAGTTGTTTTTTATATATGTATGGACAATGACACACCAGAACATATGAGTAGCTATATGAGTATTGAGGGTAAGACAGAAATTATGAAATGCATCAAAGATGGAGAAAGTTGTAAAGATTTGCAAGATGACCTGGACAGACTGCATAACTGGACCCAGACTTGGAAAACAGATTTCAGCAGAAAAATTGCCATGTCTTAGAAAATGAAGTAAGCAATATGAGACCCAGCTGTGAGTACAGTACATGAAGTTGAAAGAGAAGATCAGTGAAGTAAAAGAAAAGAAAGACCAAGGTGCAACCATGCAGGTTGGTCTATCACCAGGAAAGTGGAGTAATAGGATTGCCAAAGGGGCATATAGACTGATGGCAAAAATGAGTGATTTTTAATTGTATGGATGAGGAAAAGCGGAGGGAGATAACTGTATCCTTGATAACACTGAGAGTAGAGTATGCAACATTAGTCAAACACACACACACACTCTGAATGGATCCTGAAGGAATGTGCGGTCCAGTTAGTGTGGCTTGTTTATATCATCATCAAGACCTCACTGGAACATGGGCAGTTGCCTAAAGATTGGAAAAGAGCAAGTATTGTGCCAAGCTTCAAGGGAGGAGAGAGGGAAGATCCACTCAATTACAGACCTGTATCACTTACTAATATTGTTTGTAAAATCTGCAAGAAAATTATCAAAAAAAGATGGATAAAGCATTTAGAAGAAAATGAAGTGATAACACCATGACAATTTGGTTTTAGGGAAGGAAGATCATGTGTTACTAACCTATTTAGTTTCTACAGTAGGGTAATAGATGTCATACAAGAGAGAGAGAGTTGGGCAGATTGTGTCTGTCTCAATCTCAAGAAATCATTTGACAGGGTGCCCAATAGGAGACTGCTGTGGAAGTTGAAGACCTTTGGAGGGGTGCAAGGGAAACTATTAGAGTGGATGGAAGATTATCTGATAGGAAGGCAGATGAAAACAGTCATAAGAGACAAGGTGTCATAATGGAGAAATGTGACTAGTGGAGTACCCCAGGGCTCTGTCTTAGCCCCAATAATGTTTCTGATATATGTAAATGATATGCCAGATGGTTTGAATAGTTACATGAGTATGTTTGCTGATGATGCTAAAATCATGAAACATATTAAAGGTATTGATAGTTGTAAAAAAACTGCAAGAGGACTTGGACAAACTCCACAGCTGGAGCCAGACTTGGAAAATGGATTTCATTGCCAAGTGTCATGTATTAGAAATGGGAATGAGTGAAAAAAGACTGCACTGGACATATAAAATGGACAATGAGATAATTAGTACCTGAGGAGATGAAAAAGATTTGGAAGTGAATATTCAGGATGACTTGTCACCAGAAAAGCATATAAACAAAATCATTGGAGGAACTTATGGATTACTGACCAACATGAGAGTGGCTTTTAATTATATGGACAAGGAAATGCTGAGGGAGTTGATAGTGACCACGATAAGACCAAGACTGGCGTATGCAGCTGTGGTATGGTCACCTCATTTGAAGAAGCATATTGATAAACTAGAAAGAGTTCAACAGATGGCAACAAGGATGATACCAAGCTTAAGGGAATTCACCTACGAGGAGAGATTAGAAAAACTGAAGCCATCAACACTGCGCAAGAGAAGGGAAAAAGGTGACTTGATCACGATATTTAGAAATGTAAGAGAATTGGAAAGGGTGGATAGAGAGGATCTTTTTGTGCTGAATGATGGAAGAACAAAAGGTCATGACTTCAAGTTGAGGAAAAGTAGATGTCTTAATGATCTTAAAAGGTTCAGTTTCAGTTTCCTGAACAGAAGCATAAGTATTTGATGCAAATAGATGATGAGGTGGTGCAGGCAAAGAACATTCATGTGTTTAAAAACACACTAGACAATGTAGATATGAAGACAGGACAACACGAGCTTAGCTTAATTCCTGTATACTACAAATAGCTAAATACAAATAGAAAATATAGTAATCCCTGTACTTTCCGGACGCCCACTTCCCAAGACATTGTGGGCCTGGACCTTCAGAACCCAAAAATGGCCAAAAAAGAAAAAAATACCCCCCAAATCCGAATTTTTTCCCACCTGTAATTTGAAATTGCCACGTGGCGCCAAACAGCTGTTACGCCATGGTCCCTTCACCCCTTCCTTCCTCCCCCCTTCTCCCTCCCCTGTCAGGGTTGCCATTTGGTCTTTTTACCAAATGTGGGCCAATTTGGTAATGAATCAGAATATTGCAATACCAAACGGATTTTTCACGTGTAAGGATACACAGGATGGAGATGGTGGATTGTTTGCTCTCTCTGATTAATCTGCTAGCCTATATAGCATGAAAATAATGAACATGCTGTTAATTATAAGAGTGATTACATGAACTTCCACTTGTGTATATATAATTCGTGAAGAATAAATGCTAGCTTTATGAATTTGGTAATGAAAAGTTAAATTTGGTAATGAAAACTGAGGAGTTTGGTAATAAGGCCATTGTGATCTGGCAACTCTGTTACCCCATCATCAACAGTCACAGCCTAACTCCGATCAAGAGCAGATGCTTATCGTAATGGAAGCCACATCATGCTAATTTTTTGTGAATAAACAGTGAATAAACTGCAATACCTTGCCACTAGACCACATGGGAATTTACAGTGTTGTGCAGTGTTAAGAAATTAGAATTTAGAGTGCAAAGGATTAACTGTGGAGTGCACACTGGCAGTTGAAACTGGTGTGGTGCAATTAACAATGTGCAGTGTTAAACAATTATAACTCACAGTGCAAAGAATTACTGTAAGTGCAGCACAACACTGGATTACTGTACGTGCTTCGAGAGCATTTTCACCACTGCCAAAGCCAGAGAAGGCAGCTGTAAATACCCTGGCTGAGGTACAGCCACTTCTAATTCCTCATTCTTTGGTTCCTTTTCATTTATTTCATGCTTTATGTCCATTATTTGTGTGAATAGGGTCTTAAATAGGTTTAAATATGTGTTATGCATGTCCGGTAGGGAGTTACAGTATTTAGGTGGCTTTCAAAGTTAGGCTGGATTAGGGTCCATAACTACCAGTCCAGGAGCCAGGGACTTGTTGTAAGTACCCAGAATGTTTAATATTGTATAAACTCACCTCTAAAACCTCATTTTCTGGCTCTTTTGCATTTATTTCAGTCTTTTATGTCCCTTATTGGTGTGATTTGGGTCTTAAATAGGTGCTATGCATGTCCAATAGGGAGTTGTATAGGTGTTTTTCTAAGTCAGGGTAGGTTAGGGTCCATAAGTACAAGTCCAGAAGGCTGGGGCCCACTTTCCGGATGGGACCACATTCCGGACATGCTTTTGGCTCTATTACATCGGAAAGTGGAGGGATTACTGTACAGCGCCAGTGGAAACCAAATTACCTAAAGAGTTTAGAGCTGCACTGTGGAATGTAGGCAGTTTGATGGGTAGAGAGGGTGAAGTGGTGGGAGGTGGGTGGATGTCTGCTGCCTATAGGAAGTAAGGTTCAGAGGGTCAACTAGGATGATTGTTGGGAAGGACTGTAAGCTATTCTGGCTGGGAACTGGAGTCAGATATGGTGGTGTGGGTGTCCTGGTCAAGGATAAATGGGTGGAATGTACCATGAATGGAATGGGGGTAAATGAAAGGGTTGAAAATATTGTCTGCTAAAATCATGATTTCAGATATATCTGCATATGCTCCACAGGCTGGATAGGATGAAAATGGTAGATTCTGGGATGGCTTGATACACATGGCTGGTGGTAAGGGGGAAGATGAGATAATAGTTTTGGGTGGGTATTTAAATGGTCATGTAGGTGAAGCATCTCAAGGATATGAAAGGATGCGTGGGGGATGCACATATGGTATGAGGAATACAGAAGGAGATAGGATACTTGAATTTGACTGTGTGCAACACGCATTTCAGGATGAGAGAGTAGGCCAATTACATAAAAGTCTGGGGGTATTAGTAGCTAGGCTGGCTATTTCCTGGTCAGGATGGTTGACAGGAGGTTGGTGAAGGATGTTCAAGTTATAGGGAGAGAACGTGTGTATAGCAACACAAGTCACTGATATGTGCCATGGTGCTGAAGGAGTGGGTGGTGAAGATGAAGTATTTATGCACCCAGGAGGAAAATATCAAAGTTGGAAACCATGTAGCAAGGGATGCCGTCTATTGCAGAGGATAGAAAGGTGGCTGAACACGAAGAAGTAGACAGAGGTATGATTGAGCTGTACATAAATCTCAAAAACAATTTGCTGAGAGTTACTGATTCAGTGTGCAAATGGACAAGGGGCCCTCCAAGATATAAGGTAACACAGTGGTGGGATGAGGGCATAGAAGGCACAGTTAACCCCCTCGAGCACAATGATGCAAAACAAGTCAAAATGGTGTTAGGTTGAAGAACTGCTGATGTACTTATCAGTGCTGGTCTGAAGGGATGCCAGTTAGGCAATTTTGGATAAAAATATTCATCAAAAATTAAGTTTAAGCATTAAGTGCGTCAATCTTTGCTGCATCATAGGAGAGGGTGTCTATTTCATGGCCAACATGCAAACAGTTGCCTTTCTCTCTGCTTTTGGTGGGGCGAGGGAAAGGGTGCACACGTGTGATTTTTGGCAATTTACTAAAAAACTATTGGTCATGTCAAATTCCGAAGACACCACGTGAAAGCTCGTGAAATTCTGCATATAGAAATATGCTTAGTTTTTGAATGGTGTGGGCAAAATATTGCGGTTGGGTTTTGGGAAGTTATTTTAACTGTGGAAACAAATTATTCTCGCTGCATTTCAGTACTTTCACTTTACTTTTACTCATCAGTTTTGTGTGTTTTTATCAGCTTATCACATACTATAAGTATCAGCGTAAATGACAGTATACAATTTATTCCAATATACCCAATTTCTGGGGCAAATAAAATCCATGGGAATATTTTCCTTTGTGCGTGAGTCCAGGTTGCCCTCATGGCATCTTCTCTGTTCATGTCACACAAACTTACAGAAAACCTTAGGTGTGCAAAGAGGTTAGGAGAAAAAAACTTTTCCAGGATTGGAAAAAGGGTGGTAGTAGAGGGGAATACTAGGCTGCCAGGCACAGGGCCAGAAATGTGATATACAGGGTAAAGTATGAGTCTCAGAGATCTTTACTGGATAACCTAAATAGTGCCAAATGGAAATGTAGTATTTACAGTGACAAAGACAGAGGAAAAACAGGGATATCACAGGTCAGCAGTGTATGAAGAATGATGAAGGAAAGGTAGTGGTGGACTGTGTGGATACAGAAGATGCCTGGAAAGAAGAATGGATATCATAGGTGAGCCATGAGTAAAGAATGTGGTGGTGGACAGTAACAATATTAAAGGTGCTAACTGCTGAATGAGAAGTTTGACTGGAGCAGCAAGGTGTGTTTGGAGTCAATGGATCCAGTATTTGGCCTTTGGCCATAGATTAAAGCTGCTACTGCACGCAGGACAGTAGGCAGGATCAGTTGGTGATGGCAGTGGTTGTGTCTGGGTTGACTGCTGAAATGTTGAAGATCTCAGGAGATATAGGAGTAGGTTTGGTTACTGATTTGATAAATTCAACTATTTATGAGTGTGTTGTCCTAGAAGATTGGCTGAAGAGTGTAACTGTGAATGTGTTTCAGGGGAAGGATGATGATTGATTGAACATAACTAAAATCTGGCAGCGCAACTGCCAGGGTAAGCAGAGAGTGCCCAATGCGAAACCTAGCAGGAGCCACCTCCAACTCCCAAGGCATGGAGGGGAGAACCCTTGGCACAACCTCTCTCTGAAAGATTTCTTTTAATTTATTATAAGCAACACCATCCATGACAGAGGAAAATATAGAAGCTAGAAGTGTAAAACTTTTGGACTGGATAATGAAGGTAATGGAGAGAGTCCTAGAAGGTATTTTAAGGGTTAGAGTTAATACTGATGAGATGCAGTTGGCATCTATGCCCAGCAATGGGATCAATGATGTCATATCCACTGCCTGACTGCTTCTGGAAAAATACATGGTAAAGAAAAGACAACTGTAGAGTACTCTGTTTTTGTTGATTTGGAGGCCAAAGACAAGAGTCCAAGGGAGGTGGTAAAGTGGGCAATGAGAAAGTTTAGGATGTAGGAGTGGTTTGGTGGAGTGATTATGGGTAGGTACAGTATATGGGTGCTTGCAACCTGGCAAGCAAATGAAGGTGTGAGTGATGAGTTTTTAGTGAATGCTGGCCTGCATTAGGGATCAGTCTTGAGCTTCTTATTGTTTGTCATGGTGCTTGAAGCTCTCACTTGACATCAAAAATGGGCTCCCATGGGAGATGTTGTATGCTGATGACTTGATGTTAATTGTAGAGAATGAAAGGGAAGTAGAGGAAAAACTTAGGAAGTGGTGAGGTGGAATGTGGCACAAAGGTTTGAGAGAGAGTGCAGATAAAACTAAAGTGATGGTACCTAGGGCTGGTGGTGGTAATGTCAAAGCAAAGGGAGTGTGGCCATGTGCAGTTTGCCGTAAGGGTGTGGGAAGTAATTTCATTTTGTGCAGTCTCTGTGATAAGTGGGTGCATAAGAAATGTAGTGCTACTAGCGGTATGTTGTGAAATAATGCTGATTTTGTGTGTGCGGTGTGTATGGGAAGAGCATATAGAGAGTTACAGGTGTAAAAGGATTGATCTTGCTGGAGAGTGTATTGAGAATATGGAGTATTTTGCTATGTGGGGGACATGTACTGGAGGAGGGACTGGAGCTAGCTTGTGTGGCTAGAATAAGGAGTGGTTGGAGGAAGTTCTAGGAGCTGTTACCTCTCCAAACATTGAAAGGATTCTCCCTCCATGCTATGGGATCCTTGTATGTGGCATGTTAGGAGTGTATGCTGTATTATAGTGAAACCTGGACAGTAATGGAGAGGGGAGATTCACAGGCTCAAATGTACAGAAATGACAATGGCTTGATGAATATGTAGTGCATCCCTGAATGTGAGGCTGGGGTGGGGGTGTGCTGGGGGGGTAGACTTGAATGTATTGGTGATATGAAGAGGGCTAGACTGAGATGGTTTGGGCATGTTGAGAGGAGAGGATGACAATGGGATGCAAAGGCAAGAGGTGTGAATCAAGGATTGTTGTTGTGAGAGACATATATATATATATATATATATAAAAACCTGGCCTGGGGCAAGGTCACAGAGTCCCTTCATGGATAAATGACTGAATGGGTGGCTGCCAGAGACCAAGCAGTGTGGATAGCTGCCATTAGGTGACCAAGACTGACACATGCAAGCATGTTGGAGCCTTCATATGCGATAAGGATGATACAGAAAGACCTCTAGTAAGGGAGGGGTTAACCACTTCACTACAATGATATCTTTAATTAGCTCTTCAGGGAATTTACTCAACTTCAGAAAGGCTTTCTGTACTGGTGGAAATATATGCAGCTTTCTTCAACACCTTCAGAGTGAGAGGTTTTTCTATGCTGAATTATACGCCCAATGCAAGAACAGTGCATGAGTCAGAGATAGGGTTAAGTTGGACTTGAGACATGCAGAAACAAGACCTGAGCATCTGCTGGGTATATCCGCTTCTAAGATGATGAATACTTATTCAACAACCCCCACTACAACAACAGATGGTGGCTGCATAAGATCCTTAGCAAAAAGTGATTGAAATTTATACAAAATATTTGGCTGTCAGAAAGATATATAGGATGCTTTTGTACATCTGTATAAATTTTACTAACACAACTTTCCAATATTTGATGTTACGGTATTATTTTAGAAGTAACCAACGTTACCGATTTTCATTATATTATGTCCTTTTAAGCCTAGTTTGAGTTGGGGGAGCAAATTTTGTTGGGGTAGTCATGTAGTGACAGGTTAGGCTAATGCTTAGTAGCAGATGAATGTCGCGCCATATTGGCTGGAGCAGGCGTGTGCACACGGTCTATGTCAGCTGGACTCAAGTGTACTCGGCTGGTACTTTCGTATGCATGTAAGTTTTAAAAACAGGCAATCAGGCATTCTCGAGCAACAGGGACTTTCGAAACCAGCCAGTCACAACAGTCGTAAGTAAAACCAGCCAATCACCTCAAAGTATTTGTGGGTGATGCAGGGACGCCCAAGATTTGAAAGTCAGTCATAGTCATGGCCTCTGGTGGTGAAGAATGTGTTGTTGATTTCCAAGCTTGTATCGGTTGTAGAAAGGATTACTGGCAGAATATCAAGGACTACCACAGTAATAACGAAGCATCAATTGAACTAATAAGAAAAAATTGCCAAGCGAAGTACAGTGTAAAAAGTGTAATTTGCCCTGCAAAGATCAGGAAGGTAGACATCAGCGGTACTGCGGCCGGTGGAGGAAAAGTCGGAAAGTAAGGGGAAGATCCAGAGCAAAAATTCACCGTTTCTGATTATAATGGAACCCTTAATGGTAGGTCAAGTCAGGTCAGGTTGGGTTGGGTTAGGTTAGGTAATGCAAAATAGTGTGTTTTTAAATAATCTTGATCTTGATTTAGGCGGATAAACTCTCTTTCGAAATTCTTACTCAAATTTCCAAAGGGGGGATTTTCCCCCCAAAATGAATGTCAGAATTAATTAAAACACAATATTTTGCATTGGAACAAACAAATTTTCATGGTTACTTCTAAAAATTTACCGATGATACTATTTACAAGTGTTGTTGACAATGCCTTGTGATATCCGTATGTCCATTACATTACTGTTATGGCATATCATGTGAATATAGTCTCTCTTATTTTTTGTAACATGATATTTGGTTTGTAGTGTTGCCGTAGTTACCATATAATTAGTTAAGAAATCTGTGCTTCAACTAAGAAAAATAAGTGGGCCTTTGCTTGTATTTAGTTTGTATGTGTGATCCCTTTTGTGTGAGTACAAAGACTCTGTTGTTTTATGCAGGTGAGAGGCAGACCACCCGCCTAACTCGAAAGAAGTAGACCACCCGCCTAACTTGAAAGAAGTCGTCCAGGGGGCGCTGTGATTTTCTGGGGATTAACCAGGGACTGAGAGGTGCCACAATCTTTAAGTACCTCATGTTAGTCAGTGAAGTATGTGTGTAACAGCTGATAGTGATGAAAGTGTTATACTGTATACTTTACACTGGTGTAAAAGTAAGGTTAATGTAGATGAAATTCCTTACAGTTGTACCAGGTTAGGGGTCTGTGCATGGGCCACCTCCCAAGGTGAGGGGAAGTGGACACGATTTATGATGTGGGTTGCTAAACAGGAGGCCCTCCGAGAGGAAGAAGGCGAAGGCGATACCAAGTGTGGGATGAACATCTACTAAAGAAGACCCAAGGTACAAGATAAGGTGTTTTACAATCCCTGCCTGTATGGAGAACATTTTGGATGTTAAACGTCGAAGTACGAGGATTTGCTTCATGTAAGATCATTATCACTCAAGGTGAGGTGATTGATTTACGTGTTCTGGCCCCAGGACCGCCACTATGTGTGCAGCCCCACCCAGTATATCAAGCTTGGCTCTACCGAACATCATGGTGGAAACATCCACTGAGTAGGCGAGTGATATAACATTGGACTTATAGTATTTATGTCCGAATGGCACATTTTGAAAATCTTCCCAGTTTAACTAGCGACAAATGAATAGACAGTTTGGTGCTGGGAACAAGGAATTTCTGACTGCCATTACATGGTAACAGCTACTCAGATATTAATGAATGCTGTAACATCATTGTGATGTAACTTAGTATTGTTTGACTGTATGCTTGAAGAAAGAGTATTGACCAGTAGTCAATGTTGCTGTGCAGTTGTTAATATTGCTGTTGGATGCAGCAGTAAAGATCACTGTGTTAGAGTAAAATTGCAATGAATTGCCTTGTTTATTTATATACAATATTGTTGTTGCTGTGCAATACTTACTGAATGATTTGTGCAGTACTGACCGTGAGGTTTGAAGTAATTACTTTGCCATAGATTTAATTGTATGGTGATGTACTGATTGACATTATCAATTTGGGTTTCAGCAAAAGTATTTGGGTATTATTTCTGTAACTGTTGGCAAATTGCCTTTTAGTTTTGTCATTTATCTAGCACTGTACAAGTAAAATGTCTCATAGGGCAGAACAGCACAAGCTCCTCAACCTGCAGCAAATGTCAAGTCACTAAGATGTTGCTGTTGGTGTTAACACTCTTTTCTTGGAGTCGGGTGAAAGTACTAATAAAAATGAAAGGGAGCAGCATGAGTTGGATGCAGAGAATTTTGCAGTCCATAGAAGTAATCAAGAAGTTCAACAAGCAGATGATGAAGATGGAGTGATATCTGAAAAGATTTTTAGTCATTAAACAACTCAAGAGCTGGTAAATTGGCAATATTAACCAAGAGACTTAAATCCTTAAAATCCCTCATTACGAATGATATTTCCAGTGCTGAAGCAGTCAGGTTTGCAATCTATGGTGTAGAAGCCTCTGTTGTAAGTCTTGAGGAATATCATTTAAAGCTCACTGAAATCTTTCACTTACCAAAATGAGGATGAGCAGTATATGGCAGAATCATACTTTGACCTCACTAGGAAAAGGGTTTATGAACAAGTAGACCAAGTTAGGAACTGGTTGAGACAAAAAGAAATGTTGGGTCTAGTGTAACAGACCCTGCGAGGCCTAACAGTGCCAATTTTAGGGTCTCAGGCTCAAGGATCACGGAACCGTCGAAAACATCCTCAAAGCATTCTTCATCTGAAAGGAGCGCTATGGCACATAGAGCTGCACAAGAGGCCAAGCTTAGGACTGCAAAGGAGATTTTCCAGAATAAGCTGCGAGAACCTGAGTTCAACAAACAAAAACAAAGGCTAGCATAACAAATAGAAGAAACCAAGTTGAAATCAGAATATATGGAACTGCAAGCTGAACAAGCCTGGGATGACTTTGAAGACAGGAAGTCCAGGGTAACAGCTACAGAAATAAAGAAAATCAGAGCAAAGTTGAAACCAGTACTTGACAGTGTCCCTTGGAATGACCAGGTTTGGAGTTCAGCCAGGGATGACAGACCTCTAAGACTCAATCCTTACGCGACCCATGGCATCCATGTGGTGAGGAGAATAATAAAGGCACCAAAGTTCAGCCATTTCGGCCATCTAAACCTCCTGAGTTAATTACATCTCAGTCAGAGTACCAATGCCATAAGGACCCTCCTCCCATGGAACCATCCAAGAGAAGTGGTGAATGTATTGATTCACAGGCAGCAAGCTCGAAGTGTGAACGACCACATCTCATGGAAATGCTTCATCTACTGAAAACAGAATTACAAGTCTTTGATGGTAACCTGTTCAACTACAGGAGATTCATAAATGACTTTGATGAAACCACTGGCAGGATTTCAGTTAGTCCTTCTGTTAACCCCTTAACCGCGGGGCGTCACTTTCATGACGCTTGGGAGCAAGGGATCATACCGCAGGGCGTCGCTTTTGTGATTCTGTGTTATTTTGAATTCACCCGGGCTTCCAAGTGGGGGCTTGTATCATCTATCAGTAGCACTCCTAATCTCATCTGTACTCCCATCCATTGTTGACAATTTAGCCATTTCTCCCCGTTCTTGACTCCCCTCCCTACCCCCCCTCCATTACCCTATCCTCTCGCCTGCCTGGCCGTGCTACGCTAAGTAAATCTTCCCTGGAATTTTTCACTGATTTCATCCATTGATATAAGCCTTATGCCCTAT
Source organism: Coenobita brevimanus (assembly GCF_032717465.1). Classification (NCBI taxonomy): domain Eukaryota; kingdom Metazoa; phylum Arthropoda; class Malacostraca; order Decapoda; family Coenobitidae; genus Coenobita; species Coenobita brevimanus. The sequence goes on along the minus strand of NC_136968.1, from coordinate 17,360,617 downwards.
TCTTATACCAAATAATATATACAAGAAAGAAATAAGGTAAGTGAGAGTGCCATACACCAGGTATTGGCTAATTATCACCTGACAACACCTCACGTGCACTCGTTCGCTAATTTTCGCTATTTCCCCTTGAAATATGCCGTATAATCTATTTTCGTAATAAATATACATATAAGGAGGGAAGGGAGAAGCCTAAGTGATATTTACATTCACCTGGAACTACCTAATTTATAATGTATTGTCTAGATTTCCTGCCAATCATTTCATTGCTATAAATAGCTGTGTCAAGAGGCTAAACGTTGGCAGTGCTGATTTCCCTTGGTAGGCCTCCACCCCGGCCCACCCTTATCAGTTCACTCTCATCTTTCAGTGTGGGGGTACGTCTGTTCGCTCTTGCTAGCTTCAGGGCCTTTCCACCCCCATGCAAAGGGCCCTGTGACCTTTACCCCCTACTAAACCTCGTGTAGAAAGAGGTAAAGGGCTGACAATTGATAAAAGAGTAACTATGATCTTTCTATTGAGTAAAACAGTGCAAGTGGAATTGTAAATAATGTGTAAATAATGTGTAAACAGCAAGTGAAAGTAATGAATGTAAATATACGTGAACAGTGGAAAATAGTTTTATAAGTTACTTCAAGTGACAGTGCATAACACAGTGTAAATAAAATAGAAATGTAAATAACGTAAATAAAATAGAGAACGTAAATAGAAATGTATATGAGTAGTATTATAAGAATACGAGTATATACCCTAGGAGTAATGAAAGTGAAAGTTTCACTCTAGCATGTCTGAATACTATGAGTTATGAGAGAATTTTCATTGCTTTCACAGTGTTTTTTTTTTGGAGTATGGATCCCAAACTACTTGAAAATCATAGAGTAGTGTTTATAGTGTTAATATCTGGCTGTGGTAATTATATTACGGGTTGTCGGGAAGTGTAAAGTAGAGACTTCGTTACCCAACTTCAGAGGTCTGCACAAGTCCTACAGTAACTGATGAAGGCTCAACAAACATTCCAGGAGAAAGCTGAAGTTATGTGCCATAAGCATATGTAATTTTAATATTCTAGGGCTAATAACTGATTTTTGGCAAATATTTTTTGAGAGTGTGTCAGAGCCCGAATAACCCCGCAGCACACGCAAAACATTGGTAAACATGCCCGCGGTGTAGGGGTTAAGCAGACCCAATTGTTGCAGTTGTGTACTAGACCTGCTGCCAAAGTGGTGTCATGTTATATGATAAAAGGTGAAAAAGGGTATAAAATGGCAAAACAGATCTGGTAATGACCAAACAGTATTACTAGCCAGGCTAAACAAGATCATTCAAGGCCTCCAAATACATCCAAATAACAAGGCTGGACTGCATGAACTTGCAGATAACATCGAGGATTGCCTACAAATGCTCAGAGCTACTGGAAAGAGAGATAAACTGGGACTGGAGTACAGTGTAGTCAAAATAGTCGAGAGGCTGCCCTATATTGTGGACTACAATGGGTCAGTGAGGTGGTCCATTTCAAAGTGAAGTATTAGGACTACCCTGATACAGAAAGGCTTACTAAATTCATTGAAGACTCTGCATAGATAGCAAATGAACCACTGTTTGGAAACATAAATAAGACACCATACGGGGAAAAGAAGGGAGCAAGACCCAAGAAGGAATATGCGTCTAAGAAAGCTTGTTTCAGTACTGAAGTTCATGATAGGAATTGCCACCACTTAGGTTGATTCCGCAAAGACTAAGAGTGAAGCTGGAGCTGTTAAGGCAAGCAATATGAAGAAACCCTGGTGTCAACTTTGCAATAAAGAACACTAGTTACCAAACTGTGAAAAGTTCCAGAACTTGACATCATAGAAGAGAGATTGAGTTTTGCCTGAAATAGGGGACTCTGTTATAGCTGCCTGCATGGAGAACACTGGATGGATCAGTGTAGGAAGTGGTCTACCTGTGGTGCAAAGGGTTGTGACCTACGGTATTCCATGCTACTGCATGAGGCATTCCAAGTATCGACAAGAAGACTAACAGAACCAGTGGATGTAGTGAAAAGACATCAAAGTTTACACAGAAGCTACGGATGCAGGGCACCAGTGACTAACAACAAAATAGCCTTGCCGATAATTAGTGTTTTAGTACGAAGCAAGGTGGATCCAAGACTGTTCGAGCTCTTGGTTTGGTAGACATGGGAAGTAAGAGGACATTTGCTCCCAGTCTTTGATGAAAAAGTTAAACTTCGAAGGTGAACCAAGAAATGTGTCCCTTTCCACCTTGACCAGCGAGACAGATGCAGAAGCAGTGATAGTTTCCTTAGAACTGAAGGGTGCTGGTCATAAGAATAAGCTAGAAAACCTACCATAAGTGTTTGCAGGGAACAAGATCCCTGATCTTCATGACAGTATAGCTGTTCCAAAGGATTTTGAGCAGTGAGAGCACTTGCAAGATCTTAAAAGTTCCCCAAATGAACAACCTCTGTGTTGAAATTATTATTGGTCACAACTATCCAGAGATCTTAGTACCACTGGAGGTAAGACATGGCCAAGCTGACAATCCCTACGTTATCGGCATGAGACTAGGTTGGATGGTTAACGGGCCGGTGAATAAAAACTCTCAAGGGGAAAGGGTCCTCTCCAACTACTTTAATTCTATGATAATGCCAGAAACTAGACTAGAGACTCAAGCAGAATGGTTCTGGGCAGTAGATGGAGGTCAACAGTTAGAGAAGCCAGCAATGTCTGTGGAGGACCAAAGGGTTTTGGACCTTTGGGCACAATCCGCTGTTAAAAAATGGTAATTATGAACTACCAATACTATTCAGGTCCAACCTGCCAGGCCTGAATGATAATCGTTGTGTGGCAGAGAAGTGCCTTCGATCCCTGAAGCGACACATAGCTATGGATGATAGTCTTCTGGAATGCTACAGGTCTGAAGTGAATAACTTAGTGGCTAAAGGATATGCTGAACAGGTCCTGGAAGAAGAAATCAGTGCCTTCCCAGGGATGACTTGGTATCTGCCTATGTTTAACGTGAAACATCCCAGTCTTCTTCTTCTCCTTTCGGCACTCTTAGGGGTCACCATGGCGGATCACCCGTCACCGTCTTACTCTGCCTCCTGTATCTTCTGTTACACCTACAACCTGCAAGTCCTCCTTCACTACATCCATAAACCTTCTCTTTGGCCTTCCTCTCTTTCTCCTGCCTGGTAACTCCATTTCCAGCATCCTCCTCCTGACATACTCCTCATCCCTCCTCCACAAATGTCCAAACCATCTCAGTCTCGCCTCTCCCCAAACTGACGTACGTGTGCTGTCCCTCTAACGTGCTCATTTCTAATTCTGTCCAACCTCATCACTCCCAGTGAAAAGCGCAACAACTTCAACTCAGCTACCTCCAACTCCAACTCTGCCTCCTGTCTTTTTGTCAATGGTACCATCTCCATTCTGTACAACATGGCTGGCCTCACTAGTCTTATAAACTTTCCCTTTCATTTCTGCAGAGACCCTTCTGTCACAGATCATGCCTGTCACCTTTCTCCACTCACTGCATCCAGTCTGCACTCTCTCTTTTTCACCTCTCCACCACACTCTCCGTTACTTTGCACAGTTGACCCAAGTATTTGAATTCATCTACCTTTGCCACCTCTACACCTTGCAGCCTCACGGTTGCCCTGTCATCTCTCTCATTTACACACGTACTCAGCCTTGCTTCTGCTTACTTTCATTTCCCTTCTCTCCAGTGTATATCTCCACCTCCCCAGCTCTGCGTCGGCTTCCTCATGGCTCTCACTGCATATCACAATGTTGTCTGCAAACATCCCAGTAAGCCTGATAAATTCAGATTAGTGTTTGACTGTGCAGTCGAGTCAGAGGGATATTCACTCAACAAGTACACATGTAAGGGACTGGATCTCACAATTGTTTGGTGTGTTGGTTACATTCAGGCTGATGAAAACCGCTATTATGGCAGATATTGTGTCCATGTTCCATCAAGTATGTGTTGCACCAGTGAACAGGAACGTGTTAAGGTTCCTTTGGTCGACAGACAAAGACATTGCAGAGAAGCCCCATGTTTACAAGATGACTGCACATTTGTTTGGTGGAGTAGGGAGTCCAAGTTGTACAGGGTTGCACTTCGTCGCACAGCACTTGATCAGTGCAGTAGATTTTGCTCATTAGCTGTGAACATTGTGTCGGACAACTTTTATGCAGATGACTGTTTGAAGTCTGTAAGTTTTAAGGATGTAGCAGTGACTCTAGTGACTGAACTTTGTCAGATGCTGTCGTGTGGAAGCTTCCGTCTGACAAAATGGATGAGCAACAGCAAACAACTGCCCATGCTCAATACCACAGAAGAATGAGCTAAAGAAGTGAAGAGGATGAACCTTGATCAAGATATTCTACTGGCTGAACGTGCACTGGGTTTTGAATGGAACACTGAGGATGACAAACTGGGTATTAGGACAAAACCAAAGAAAAAGGAAAGCACAAAGCAAGGGTTGCTTAGTGTGTTGAGTTCAGTACATGATCCTTTAGGTCTTGTTTCTCCCTTTGTGTTGGTAGCTAAGAAAATATTTCAGGAAGAGTGCAGACTAGGTAAAGGTTGGGATGATGAGTTGACTCCACACAGCAGACAAAGGTGGGAAATGTGATTGGAATATCTGTCAGGATTAGAAAAATTTGGAGTTGATCACTGCATCATACCACCAGACTTCGGTATGGTCTTTAGTTATAAGCTGCATCATTTCTGTGATACCTCTGAGGAGACATATGGTGCCATGAGTCACGTAAGAAAAAAGAATGAAGCAGGTAGAATCCACTAAACCTTGTTAACTGCCAAATCTAGGCTGGCACTTATGAAACACTTGACAATTCCTAGACTGGAACTCCTAGCTGCAGTTGTGGCAGTAAAACTGGATATTACAATGTGTCAAGAGATAGATGTAAAGCTCTAAGCATCTGTCTTCTGCACTGATAGTATGATTATTCTCCAATACATTAAGAATAAGTCTAAGAGATTTCACACCTTTGTTGCCAACAGAGCGGCAGCAATTCACAGTGGCTCCCATGCCACACAGTGGAGGCATGTGAGCACGAAGCTGAATCCTGCTGATGACGTGTCACGAGACTGACTAAAGATGAAATAATGACTAATACAAGATAGCAACAGGGGCTGGAGTTCCTCTGGCATGAAGAAGTACAGTGGCCAGAGTGTCCTGAAGAAAATCCGGAAATCTTGAATAACGACAAAGAAGTGAAACAGATGCCGATAGCATTAGCGGTATCTCCGATCACCGAGAGTGCAACTGACACGTTAATAGGAAGCTTCTCAAGCTGGTTCCATATGAAGACGACTGTAGCATGGATTCGTTGATTAGGAGCATGGCTCAAAGAAAGAAAACCTGCTTCATGGTCCCTGAAGGGCAAGGATCTTTAGGTTACGAACTTGGAAGGGGCTGGGAATGCTATACAGTACTTAGGTACATCTTGAGAAAGCATTACGGTGTCGAGATACAGGCTCTTAAAGCACAAGGACGTGTGCCCTCAAACAGTTCAATCTACTGCTTAGAACCCTAAATGCATGATGAAAACCTGTTGAGAGTAAGAGGTCGGCTTCATATGGCACCACTCACTGGCATCACACGGCATCTAGTGATGCTGCCATGACAACACATATAGCACAGCTAATTGTTAGGGAAGCTCACAAGAATACAGGACATGCCGGGTGAAAGCATGTAACAGCAGCTGTCCAGCAGTGCTACTGGATACCTAAGTCGCATCCACTGATTAGCCAAGTAACAAGATATTGCACCACTTGTAGGAGAAGTAGAGGACCAATGGGTACTCAGCAAATGGCCCAGCTACCTCAGATGAGTGACGCCTAACAAGCCTGCCTTCTTGTATGTGGGGATAATGAAGAGAGGCCAGTCCCAGGAAGAGAGATACAGCTATATTTTCATATGCTTAACAGTGCAAGCCATACACATTGAAAAGCTGAACTCACTTGATGCAGATTCCTTCATAAATGCTTTGGTCAGATTTATGGCGAGGAGGGGAGCTTGTGAAAAGATTCGTTCAGACAATGGCACTAACTTTGTGGGGGCTAAGCGAGAGATGAGAGAAGACCTGAATCAGTGGAATGAGTTGAACAAAGTAAAGGATCAGCTTCTTCTCAAGCACATCAAGTGGGAATTCAACCCTGCTGCAGCTTCACATATGGGAGGAATATGGAAGAGACAGAGAAGAACAATCAGAAAGATTATGACTGTCATGCTAAGGAATCAGATCCTAGATGATGAGCAGTTAGAGACTGTACTCTGCAAAGTAGAAGGAAATGTCAACAGTAGACCCTTAACACTTGTGTCAGATTATCCCAAAGATCTAGAGGCCTTGACTCCAAATCACTTGCTCTTGCTCCATCCAGGTCATGTGCTCCACTGGGTAAAATGTGCAAGCAGGATTTGTATGGTAAAAGATGGAGACAAGTTCAATTTATAGCTGATCATTTCTGGAAACGATGGCTTAAAGAATACCTTCCATTAGTGTAATTGCATCAGAAGTAGCTGGAGCCCCAACCAAATTTCCAGGTCAGGGACTTGGTTTTAGTGATGGAAGGAGGTACCCACAGGCAGTGATGGCCTCTGGGGTGAGTTACGCAGGTGTTCACTGGCAGAGACAGCTTGGTGTGCGGTGTCGAAGTGCGCACAATCTACAATAAGTTTGTAAGGCCAGTGAAAAAATTGTGTTTATTGGAGGGCAGCAGTACAGTAGGTCAGTTGTGTCTTGAGCAGTCAGGACCCAGGCCAGAATAGTGTCTCCTGATTGAGAGTGTGCAACGTGCTCCGCTCTACAAGGCTGAATAAACATTTGCATTTGTAGTATTAATGTGTACTCTACAGTATCTTACTACCTAAGCTTAAGTGTACCATCATAGTTTAGTATACTTTGTAGCATTACTTGTGCTTTGTCACATTATTAGAAATTTGTATAAGTGCTTGAGATGTGCCCAGTAGTAGTATTTTGTAAATGAAAGGAGTCTTGTTAAAGGGGCTGGAATGTTACGGCACATCACGTGAATGTAGTCTCTCTTATTTTTTGTGACATGGTATTTGGGTGAGAGACTGATGAGGAGTGTATGTGAGTGAAGTGGAGGAGGGGGAGAGGGAGGGGGAGGCCGTGGATGAGATGGAGAGATGGAGTGGAGAGGTATATGAGAGAGGGGGGTGTGAGTTGGGAGCAGGGCAGTGAAATGCCAGGGGGAAAGGGCGATGTGGAGGTGATTTTTTTTGTGGCCACCCCGTACAGGATTGAGGCATCTGGCAATAGATAGATAGATAGATATTTGGTTTGTGGTGTTTGCCATAGTTTGCATTTTATTAGGTAAGAAATTTGTGCTTCAACTTTCGTATGCATACTGTTAAGAAGTGAGATTTGCCAGCTGGGTGCTCGAGAAGCTTCTCAGCTTTTCGTGTACGGTAGCGAGTTCCGGTTCTGGTATGAGACAGTTGCCAGTTAGCCTGCTGTTTGTGAGCATAGTTATTTCGTAAGTTATGCATTAATTCTTGTGCTCTTTTTCTCTATAATGATTTATTTAAGTGATTTCTTGTTAAATTATGTAGTTTAAGTTCGTATGGTAAATGATGTAGGGTGTTATATAATGTAGGAAAACTCTAGCATGTTTTGATGTCTCCTAGTTGGTGACTGTTGTTACTAGGGCCTGATGCAAGACCAGCACTTACCAGAATTGTGCAGAAGTAGAAGTTTCTAGAACAACGGAAGCTTATATAAGATGGGGTGGAGATTATTACAAGTTCAGTTGGGTTTCAGTTCAGTGTAAGTGAAGTTTGTGAAGAGTTGCTGGCAAGCATTAAGTGTAATTATTGTCAGTGAAGATTATTTTTGGTACTTGTGAAAACAGTGAAGTGTATATTGAAGTTTGTATATCATCAGAACTTGTGGTGAAGTGTTGGCAAGCATTAAGTGTACTAACAGTGTTGTTAAGCTTTATGTGTAATAGCAGTTGGTAAAGTGTGTATAGCTCCAGTGCTTGTGAGAACAGTGAAGTTGAAAAGCATTAAGTGGAATTATTTGGAAAATAAAGACAGTGAACTTTAAGATGCCAGTGTTTATTTTCGCCTCAGCTGATCTTGTGTACTGCACACCTAAACGGTGACCATAGGAAGAACAACTCATTGGGCAACGTCCTTCCTATACTGTACTACTGCTGTGTGAGCTTGTTGTAATGTGGGGTGAGGGCATAACACTGGTGTCAGGAGTTAGGATTATTCAGGGATGCAGTGAGTCTAACCTTCAACATGGAAGCAGAAGGTGTGAAGATAAGGTCTCGAGCTGGGCAGGATGAGGAAATTTCCCTGGCAACAATCGTGAAGCTAATACAGGCAAGGAGTGAGATAGAGGCACAAAATAAAGAGCTCAGAAACTAACTCAAAGAACAAGTACAGGCACGAACTAAAGAGCTCAAAGAACTAATACAGGCACATACTAAAGAACTCAAAGAACAATTGCAGGTACAAAGGGTACAATTGAAACCACAGACTGAACAACTAGAAGCACCAGATAAAGAGCAAAAAGAACGATATGTAACAACTTCAAGAGGCATCCGAGGAGCAACAGAGGGAATTACAACCGAGGATGCAAGGACAGCTAGATGCTTTCACAGGGGAAATGAAAGAAGAACAGCAACAGCTTAAGGAGGAAGTAGTTGCCAAACGAGAGCAACAGAAGTATGAGGTAAGCAATAATGTGACAGAGTGTACACAGCATGTAGATGAACAGTTGAAGACAATTAGTGAGGAAATGGTGACGGAGTGCAAACAGCATGTGGACAACCAGCTGAAGATTAGTGAGGGAGTAGTGATGGGGTGCAGACAGCATGTAGATAACCAGTTGAACCGTGTAGTTGACCATGTGAAGAAAATTAGTGAGAAAATTGAGGCTGTAGAGAAATATTGGACTGCTGAGCCTCAGGTTAATGTACTGAGACTTTATGAAAGAAGTGGACAGAGTACGGTGAATCTTGGAAAATCCTGGGCATCTGAAGATGACATTGCAGAGTTGAATAATCAGAATGTTGGAGGTTCAAGTCCTGGACAAAATTATGATGCCTCAGTTTTTAGGCTCCAAACCAGGGAAGTGCATGGCTATAATGGGGATCCAGTTAAGAAGAAACCTCAAGAAAGTGATGGTGGAGTATCTTGGGAAGCTTACCGTGCACAGTTTGAGTTACTTGTGGATCAGAATGGTTGGGATGATAAGAAGGTGGCTGCAGAAGACCCACCACTGAAGAAATGCAAGAGAATCTTGATGAATAGTGTGCGAGAAGACAGAAGGACAGACGATATGCAGTGCATTAGGAATGGGAATCGTAGGAAGAAATGCTGGTGAACTGTAGTGACGGGGCCGGCGTCGGATGGAGAAGATCTGGGGAGGATGCAGATGGAGGGTGCAGATTTGCAACCGGTCCTGGAGTGGCTGCAGTGGAGTGCAGTGAGACCATCATGAGGAGGAGTTTCCAGGTTGGGCCCTGCGACCAGGAGCTGCTGGAGTCAGTGGGACCTTCTTCGTTGCAACAGACTACTGGAGCGTCAGTGGGAGACACCCGGTGGCCTCAGCAAGTATTGGCAACTGGTGGTTCTGAAGATGAGGTATGAGATCTTGCATGAGTCCCATAACTAGATCACTAGTGGGCCCCTGGGAGTGAAGAAAACTGAAGTCGGCTGCGACAGAGGTTTTACTGGATTGGCATGCGACAGGATGTTGAAGAGTGGTGTCGGGCCTGTGATGTGTGCTGTGCCACGAAGGGACCCAAGAAACGTGGTTGTGCCCCTCTCCAGCTGTACCAAGTGGGTGCACTGATGGAAAGAGTCGCAGTGGACATTGCTGGACCTTTGCCACTCACTGAAAGAGGAAACCAGTATATATGTGTTGCCATGGACTACTTCACAAAGTGGCCAGAAGCCTATGCTATCCCTGATCAACATGCTGCGACTTTTGCTCGGGTGTTGGTTGATCAATTTTTCTGTCGTTTTGGGATGCCACAAGAGCTACATTCAGACCAGGGTAGAAACTTCGAGTCTGCTGTGTTCCGTGAGTGCTGCAAGTTATTGGGGATCAAGAAGACCAGGATGACCCCACTAAGGCCACAGTCAGATGGGAAGGTGGAGAAATTCATTTGGACCCTGGGACAAGAACTGGCCAAGTACTGCACAGAGGGACAAGCAGAATGGGACCAGAAATTACCTGTGTGGTTGATGGCATATCAGTCAGCATCCCATGAGTCTACCGGCTACATTCCTGCAAAACTGATGTTGGGCCACGAGTTACGCTTACCCGTTGATCTGTTAATGGGAAGACCACCTGGAGAAGAGCTGCCTACAGACACCACCAGCTATGTGAAGCACCTTCAGGAAAGGATGGCTGAGGTACATCATCAAGTGCGAGGAGCCCTCAAGTTTTCAGGACAAGTGATGAAGTGCAAGTATGATACCAAGGCAAGTAAGGTGAGCTTCAAGGATGGTGACCAAGTTTGGTTATACAATCCTCAGCGGAAGAAGGGACAATCACCGAAGCTGCAAAGCTTATGGGACAGGCCTTACACTGTGTTGGACCGCCTATCAGATGTAACGGATCGGATTCGGGGAGGCAGGAAGTCTCGCCCAAAGGTGGTATATGTGAACTATCATCTGTAGCAGTACCATGGGCCAGGACAGTACAGCTGGGACGTCTCCGAGGAATTGTGCTCACCCACAGCTGAGGATGAGGAGGACCAAGGAGCTGAAGTGCAAGAGGATGGTGACAGTTCCTCAAGAGAAGAAGCGAACCAAGAAGAGGATCAAGACCTTCCTGGAGGAGCGGACTGTGTGGAGGAGCAAGGACACCGTCAGAGGTGGCATAGAAGAAGACCTGTTAAATTGAAAGATTATTTTGTGTATAGTTAGATGCTTTATTAAAATTAAGGTTTATGCTTGCATATACTGTGTAGTTTTGTCGGGACGAAAAAGAACTAGGGAGGGGGTAGTGTTGAGATTTGCCAGCTGGGTACTCAAGAAGCTTCTCGGCGTTTCATGTACAGTAGCTAGTTCCGGTTCTGGTATGAGACAGTTGCCAGTTAGCCTGCTGTTTGTGAGCATAGTTATTTCGTAAGTTATGCATTAATTCTTGTGCTCTTTTTCTCTATAATTATTTATTTAAGTGATTGCTTGTTAAATTATGTAGTTTAAGTTCGTATGGTAAATGATGTAGGGTGTTATATAATGTAGGAAAACTCTAGCATGTTTTGATGTCTCCTAGTTGGTAACTGTTATTACTAGGGCTGATGCAAGACTAGCACTTACCAGAATTGTGGAGAAGTAGAAGTTTCTAGTACAACGCAAGCTTATATAAGATGAGGTGGAGATTATTGCAAGTTCAGTCGGGTTTCAGTTCAGAGTGAGTGAAGTGCAATTGGTTTTGGTGAAGTTTGTGAAGAGTTGCTGGCAAGCATTAAGTGTAATTACTGTCAGTGAAGATTATTTTCAGTACTTGTGAAAACAGTGAAGTGTTTATTGAAGTTTGTATATCACCAGAACTTGTGGTGAAGTGTTGGCAAGCATTAAGTGTAACAGCAGTTAGTAAAGTGAGTATAGCTCCAGAGCTTGTGAGAACAGTGAAGTTGAAAAGCATTAAGTGGAATTATTTGGAAAATAAAGACAGTGAACTTTAAGAAGCCAATGTTTATTTTTGCCTCAGCTGATCTTGTGTACTGCACACCCAAAGATTGACCATAGGAAGAACAACTCACTGGGCAACGTCCTTCCTGTACTGTACTACTGCTGTTGGAGCCTGTGGCAGTGTGGGGTGAGGAAGTAACAATACAAAGACTCTACCGTTTTCTTCAGGCAAGAGGCAGACCACCTGCCTAACTCGAAAGAAGTTGTGTAGGGGGCGGTGTGATTTTCTGGGGGTTAACCAGGGACTGAGAGGTGCCACAATCTGTAAGTACATCAAGTTAGTCTAACAGCTGATAGTGATAAAACAGTGTTATATACTTCACACTGGTGTAAAAGTAAGGTACAGAGGGCTTGTGAGATGGACTATAAGGTGTTATTATGGCATTCATGGATCTGGAAAAAGCATACGACAAAGTAGACAGAGAAGGATTGTGGAAGGTTTTGTGCATGTATAGTGCAGATGGTAAGCTGCTAGGTGCCATCAAGAGTTTTAATGATGGTAGTGTGAAGCATGTGTGAGGATAAATGGGCAGCTAAGTGAATGGTTCACGATCAGTGTGGGCATGCGACAAGGTTGTGTGATGTCCCCAAGGTAGTTCAATATATATATGGATGAGGTGATGAGAGAAGCAAAAACACGAGCATTGGAGAGGGGTATGGCGTTGGTAATGAATAGTGATGAATGGAATATCTCAAATTTGTTTATGCTGATGATGCAGTACTACTTGCAAATACCAGACAAGAACTTGGTGGACTAGTGCAGAGTTTTGCCGATGTCTGTGTCGTGCCTTGAGAGTACATGTAGAAAAGAGTAAAGTGATGGTTACTGAGAGACAAGGTGACTCCCAGTGTAATGTTACAGTGAATGGAGTGAGACTGGAATTGGTGAGAGAGTTCAAATACCTGGGTTCGGTGACAGAAAAGAGAGGAAAATGTGCAAAAGAAGTGGAAAAAAAAAAGAGTAATGCAAGGGAGGAAAGTAGCTGGTGCTATGAAGGCCTTGATATGAAACAGGCTTGAGTGTTGCAGCTGCACAAGGCTGACATGAAGGAGTGTTAATGCCAACTTTAACATATGGATGTGAGACTATTGTGTGGCATGAAAATGAAAAGTCAAGAGTAAAAGCAGTGGAGATGGGACTGCTGAGGAATGTATGTGGAATAGAAAGAGTGGATAGGATATGAAATAATGTGATTTGTGAAAGATGCGGAGTGAGGAAGTCTGTGAACACCAGAACTGAAGAAAGTGTACTGAGATGGTATGGTCATATGGAGAGAATCGATAACAATAGAGTGGTGAAAAAATGTATCTGAGTGAATTTGGAGGAGGAAGGAGGCAAGGCAAGTCAAGGAGAAGGTGGTGGGCTATGGTGGATGTGTGTGTGAGGAAGAGAGGTATGGAAGTCGGTGAGGCTAGGGGACTGACAAGTGATCGAGCAGGCCGGATGAATGTTGTGAGAAGAAGTGCATGATCAGGGATTTGGCACCCGGACTGACTCTATTGGACACGTTTATGTGAAGCTGCAGTATGTGGTGAACATTGTTGGTGTATCAGACAGAGCCAGGATACCGGGGGCTTGAACGATGAGTGAATGGAAGCGTGGCCCACTGAAATGGGCAAACTTGGGCTGTCTGGACGCTGCTACTCCTCACCCTGCCCTAGGGTGGGAAAGGAGGTCCGGATGCTGCTGCTGCTGCTGCTGCTGATGATGATGATAAGTAATGTTAAAGTAGATGAAATTCCTTAAAGTCATACCAGGTTAGGGGTCTGTGTATGGGCCGCCTTCCAAGGTGAGGGGAGATGGACAAGATTTATAACATGGGCTGCTATGCGAGAGACCCTCCAAGGGGACGCAGGCGTAGGCGATACCAATTGTAAGATGAATATCTATTAAAGAAGACCCGAGGTACAAGATAAGGTGTTTTACAATCCCTGTCAGTATGGAGAACTTCTTTGATGTTACCGTTAATGTACGGCTAAGTAGCGCCTGGGGGAGCAACCGCCACTTTCACACCTACAGAGGTGATGATAGCAACACCAAAGCTTTTTGCCTTAATGGAAGACTACTGCCTCTATCCTTAATTTTCCTCTTTGTTCTATCTTCATGGCAGGCATACATAAACTATAATTATTCATTTATCAGCCAATAATGACAAGTCTAGGTGGACAAGCAGGCCTGCCAGGACTGCCTGCACAGCGCCACCTTTCCCCCCTGTAGGCCAGGGGGTGACTGGTCGCTGGAGTAATTTTTTGGCATCAACCTCCCTTAACATGCATAATAGCCTGGCTCACTGCACTGTCATCTGTCCATGCTAAAACTATTCTCTGCTATTCATCATATTATTTAATATACTTTCTTCATTATTTGGATTCTATATAGTGTCTATCCTCATCTAATACATTTAATTGCTTCCGCATCCCTACCGTTATGAGAAATTTCGTGTTACAGGGACTCTTGAAACCCCCTATTTCCTTCTGCACCCCAGCTGAAAGTCCACTTCCCCCCCCCCCCCTGTGGTGGAAAAAATTTTTTTATACCTCCCAATTTTAACCTCCTAGAAAGCATTAATATGGTTCAAAAAATTATAAAAGAGTATTATTACAGTTAAAAACCCATTTTATTTACCTTATGGGAGGATAAGAGTAGACACACTATGCCGGAGAGGAGGTAGAGGGGAGAACACTGGTTAAAATCCTTCAGAGTCAATAGCACTTAACACGTCTCACATCATCATCTATGTTATCCATGGCTTCTTCCTGCTGGCATTGTATATCCTCTTCCTGGAGTTAAACAGCAGCTTGTCTAGCAAAGTAGCGAGTGATGAGTGACTCTTTACGTCGACTCACTCGTTCGGTGTGCATACGACTATAGACGCTGAAATCATCTCATCACCACCTGCCCGGTTCAAATAACCGTGTTAGCTTCTTCAATGGCCATGTTAGATGTGATAGTGCTTCTGGTGCTTCTGGATAATTGTACCATGTTAGACCATTTTCAAGTTAGAGAAAACCATGTTAGACGAGGATAGTCTGTACAGTCAACCCTTGGCTATCACGGGTTTTGCTATCGCATTTCATGGCTATCACGGACAGGTGAAATGCAACACGATTACCTTTATCGTGACCTCAAATACTGCTATCGCGGACGATGGTCGGCCAGAAACATTCACCTTCTTTTTCTGACGGAGACTCAGCTGTCTGAGGCAACCGACAGCAAACCCTTTTCTGTATCCTCCTACTTTCTCTATACTCATTTCAAAGCCAAAGGTGGCTGTTGTGTATACATACGCAACGACTTATCTTGCTCTCGTGTTCCTGAACTTGATTCTTCTGAATTCTCCACACTCTGGCTTCGGCTTTCCTGTCATTCTCTGACTAAATATATCTGTGCTGTTTACTTATCCCCGAATTCTACTGACTATCAAAAATTCTTTGACTATCTTACTTCTACGATGGAACACATTCTGTCCATTTCTCCTTTCTCTGAAATCTCCATTCTTGGAGATTTCAATGTTCACCACCACCTTTGGCTCTCCTCTCCTTTCACGGATCCACCTGGTGAACAAGCCTACATCTTTTCTATCCTTAATGACCTAGAGCAGCTTGTACAGCACCCTACCCGTATCCCTGACCGCCTTGGAGAGAGCTCCAACATACTTGACCTCTTCCTCACAACTAATCCTTCTGCTTACTCTGTTAATCTTTTCTCTCCGTTGGGCTCCTCCGATCACAACCTTATTACCTTAACCTGTCCTATCACTCCGGTACGGCCTGTGGACCCTCCAGGAAACGTCGTCTGTGGCACTTTGGAGCCGCGAACTGGGAGGCCCTCAGGCAGTACTTCTTTGATTTTCCCTGGAATGATTATTGCTTCCATGGCCGGGAGCCATCTGAGTGTGCCTCGCGCATTACGGAGGTTATTCTCTCGGGCATGGAAGCATACATTCCTTTTCTCATATCCTTTGACTAACGCAAGAAAGCCTTGGTTTAATCACGCTTGTTCTAATGCTGTCCGCAACAAGGAGAGGGCCTACAAATGGTACCGGAGCCAACCCACACCTGAATCACATCATCTTTACGTTTCTGCCCGGAATCGTGCTAAGTCTGTTCTTCGCTCTACTAAAAATAATTTCATCCATACTAAATGCTCTCAACTCTCCAACTTTCGAATTCTTCCCGCTCCTTCTGGCACCTTGCCAAAAATCTTTCTAACAACTTTACCTCATCATCCTTCCCTCCTCTTTTCTACTCTGATGGTTCTGTAGCTATTTCTTCTACTGATAAAGCAGATCTCTTCGCACAGACTTTCTCCTCCAATTCCACCTTAGACGATTCCCGGTGCTGTTCCTCCTTCACTTCTCCCCTCTGACTTCCTCATGGCTGACATTAAAATTTCTTCAGTTGATGTATTTTCTGCCATCACTGGCCTCAGTACTAACAAGGCATATGGGCCTGATGGGGTCCCTCCTGTTGTTCTCAAGAACTGTGCTTCTGTGCTTACACCCTGCCTAGGCAAACTCTTTCGCCTTTGTCTGTCAACTTGTACCTTTCCTTCTTGCTGGAAGTTTGCTCTCATTCAGCCAGTCCCAAAGAAGGGTGACCACTCCCCAACCCTCCAACTATCGTCCAATTGCTTTAACGTCCTGTATTTCAAAAGTTTTCGAGTCAATTCTTAATAGAAAAATTTTAAGGCATCTTTCCTATCACAACCTTCTTTCCGATCGTCAGTATGGGTTCCGTCAGGGACGCTCCACTGGCGATCTTCTCACCTACCTTTCAGACTCCTGGTCATCCTCCTTTCGGGACTTTGGCGAAAGCTTTGCCATTGCACTTGACATCTCAAAGGCTTTCGATCGAGTCTGGCATAAATCTTTAATTTCCAAACTGCCCTCCTACGGTTTCTATCCTTCTATCTGTGCCTTCATCGCTAGCTTCCTTTCTGGTCGTTCTATAGCCGCTGTTGTAGACGGCCATCGTTCTTCTCCTAGATCTATCAACAGTGGTGTTCCTCAGGGCTCTGTCCTATCACCAACTCTCTTCCTTTTATTCATCAATGATCTTCTAAGCTGTACATCTAACCCTATCCACTCATACGCTGATGACTCCACCCTTCACCTTTCCATTCGGTTCCCGCAACGCCCATCTCAACAGTTACTTCAAGAAACAAGGGATGAGGCTATGGCACACCTAATGTCTGACTTGGCTCGTATCGCTGACTGGGGTAAAAATAATATGGTTGTCTTTAATGCATCTAAGACTCAGTTCTTACACCTATCAACCCGACAAAATCTTCCACAGGTATACCCATTAATGTTTAATAATATTCAGCTTAATCCTGCATCATCCTTGAACATGCTTGGGGTTTCATTGGGACTTATCTTGGAAAGATCATATTACATCTCTTGTAAAATCTGCTTCCAAGAGATTGGGTGTGCTAAGCCGACTCCGCTCTTTCTTTACCCCTGCACAATTGTTGACTCTATACAGAGGTTTTATCCGCCCCTGTGTGGAGTACATAACTCTCATGTGTGGGGAGGCTCCCCACATACAGCTCTTCTCAATAGGGTGGAGTCAAAGGCTTTTCGTCTCATTAACTCTCCTCCTCTTACTGACTCCCTTCAACCTCTGTCTCTTCGCCGCACTGTTGCATCTTTTATCTTTTTTCTATCGCTACTTTAATGGTCACTGCTCCTCTGAACTGTCTGCTTGCATTCCTCCACCTCTACGACGGGCGCGTAGCACCCGTCTGGCAGCAAACTCTCATCCCTTTTCTGTCCAACTCTCTAATGCAAGAGTTAACCGTTACTCCCAGTCTTTCATTTATGCAACAGGTCAACTCTGGAACTGTCTCCCTCTGTCTGTATTTCCTGCTGCCTATGATCTCCAGTCTTTCAAACGCAGTGTGTCCAGGCATCTCAAAATGATCGGATCTTGAATTTGGCTCTCTATTGTATTTTGTTTTTCTCTTGGAGGGAACTGTTACTGCGGGCCATGGCCTTTGGTTCCTTCTTCCTCGCATAAAAAAAAAAAAAAAAAAAAAAAAAAAATCGCGCGGGCTCCGCCCATGCGTATACTCGCGCCGTGATTGGCGCGACGTCACAGGCTACCCGAGCGCTGATTGGCCCAAGACATGGTTACAGCTACCCATCCTTCCCGCCAAGGTTCAGAGAGAGTCAGCGTTACCAGTCGACAGCAGCTATAGCCGTGAAGACCTATTGTTCAACCACAATGGCCACCAATACCCCATCCAACCCTCCTACAATTGGTGCACGTAACGCGGCTAACCCAGGACGGCAAGTGAGGAAGAGGAAGAACCTGCCTTATGCTCAGGGTCCCTTCCAGACTCCTGATGAAGCTGATCAATTCCTAGACGAGATAGAACGTCGGAGGGGTGGCCAGTAATACTCCACCCCAGCCTCGGAACCCCTTCAACCCACCCAAGCCCCTCATCCTCTCCAAAAATGTTAAGTAAAATGGCTTATTACAGTTAATTCTGTTTTATTTATAACCTTTATGTACTGTACTGTTGTTAATTTGCAGCATTGGTTTGTAATCCCAGGTATTTTAGTGAAGGAGATGTGAAAATAGGGTAAGGTTGGGGTAAAGTTGGAGGTCGGGGAACCAATTAGAATTTTTCCCATTAGTTCTTAAGTATGGCTATCGCGATTTTGGCTATGGCGGGTCGCCTAGGGTACCAATTACTCGTGATAGCCAAGGGTTGACTGTATGCAGTTTTAGAGGTCTCCGGCAAATTCATAGACAAATTAGCAAATAACAGGGCAAAATTATGCCAGTGAAAATTTCCAGTGGACTATGTTATGTGATTCTTTACATACTTAATCAGGAAAGATTACAATATAGGGTATTCTTACAACTGTCCATCATTATGGAAATAAAAATAATGCAGCAGCCTGTTGGGCAATTCTTGTACAGTACTTTCCAAGTTTTATAGCCTACTATCCTTCAGTGTTGGAAAATCAAAAATAGACTTTTCTCAGCTTAACAGCTACCGGTATATTCTCTAGCTATATTTGAGTAAATTTATTTTTGAATAACTCTAGTAACTTACAGGACAAAAGCAAATGTCACAGGTTACAGTAACACTCATATAGTATTTGAAAGTAAAATGTGACCTAACTAAGTCTTGGTAGGGAAAACATTCACACAGATGATGACTAATGACTAGGATATCAGTTATCTAATATTTAAAAAGCATCTTTTGGTTTATCTGGCCTTATTTGGTAAATTACATATAAAAAAATCAGCACTGTGACCAACTGATATGAAAATAGTTGAAGGTTTGCCACAAGCATGTAAACTGAGCCCAACTTTGTAAAGTCAGACACGAGCTTTGACTCAGAATGTGGCGAAGTCAAGTTGGCTGAGCCCGACTTGAGTAAGCCGTGAGCCTGGGCATGGGACCATCCCAAGACCAACTTCCAAGTCTAACTGAAGCTTTGGTCTAACATTGGAATTTGGACCAGTGTCTGCAATGTAGCAAAAAAAGGTCACCACATTCTAGAGGTAAATAAAGCTATACTGTATCCTACCCTTCCAGACTGAAAAAAAATCTCTTAAGTTAAATACCTACAGTGTCATCTGAAGGTAGCAAAATGGAAAACAACACCACTACAGTATAGAGGTTATGTCTATATGACTCACATCTGGCTCCAAGGCGGTGTCATGGGTTTTCCACTTAACATGGCGACGGTTCTGGTCCAGAGTGAAGTTTGCGTTGATTTGTACAGGCAGACCAGTGGTGTTGGCTGGGTCAGAAGGCAGTGGAAGGAAGGCAAACAAGTGTCCCCTTTGAATGCTGAGAGGCTCTGTGGGGGCGGCTACACCAACTAACGGAATAAGGCGAACATTTTCTTTATTTCCATGTTTTACCCTGAAAGTGTCATGTCGTCCAGGCAGAAGGTGCACAACCAACATAGTCTGATCAGTTATCTGTGTTCCCTGGATGCTGTGCAAGGTGATGTGATACTGAGAGGCAATAGTGTGTTCTGGCCGCCCCCCACACTCACGTAGTTCCCTTCGCAGTTTAGTCCTCTGTTCACGTGCCACCATTAACGTTGGGCCTGTAAGCTCTACCTGGTGTAGGGCTGTTCGGTTAGCCAAGTCTTCAGTCACCCTCCATAAACTCACATGCTCCAAAGCTTTCAAGAATGTAAGACATATGCTTGCCTCCACACTGAAAGACTCAAACAGCTGACTAACATGAGCCCAAGTGTAGATCGTAGCTGAGAGCTCAGATGGATGTTGCCTCAGTGGGAACCAAAACAGTGTGCCAGGAAAGTTGCCAGAAGTCAGATGGATTTGGTTAATATAAGATCCCCATAACTCTGTAATTGCAGGATATGGAAGCACATCTTTCAGGGAACATAAGCTTAGGGAGCGACACATTCGTGCTTCCGGTTCACTTGGGTCCATGAACAGCACTGATGACCCACTGATAATGGTGATGTAATCTGTTGGGGTAAACATGCACAGTACAATGAGTCATTGTTTTATGTCAGTGATGTGCTCCAAAATATTGCCTAACAACACAACAGAAGTACAGTAGCTAGTGGCAGTAGAGCATTAACACTCATAAATACAATACAATGTAGTAGAGCATTAACATCCATAAATACAATACAATCAATCCTCACTGCATGGCAAGGCTCTGTTCCAAGACACCACAAATTTTTCCATACAACTGGTACTGCAAACTACAGTATATCTGGAAGAGACTGGCACATCAGATTTATAGGAGACAATGGAATATTATTAGCCCTAAAGGAGGGAGAGGGGGGGAACATGACGGATTGAAATTATGGGAATCCAGAAAGGCAGTTTCTCAATTTTTCCAAACCAAATTACAAAAACTGTGTGTGTGTGTGTGTGTAATTCACCAGGTCGGTCAGGATCACCTGATGGTCGTGATCGTCAGCTTTTACCCTCCCAGAAGGGAGCTGGGGAGCTCATATAGTCTGATCTAAGGGCAAGGCTGTGACCTTCACACATGCACACACCCATCCCCTTGCTCAAGGGGGACAGTAACCACCCACTTCGTCAGTGAAACTTTTCGCAACCTGAGCGAGGCGCGAACTCCCGTCTACCAGATGGCAAGCGAGAATGCTATGCTACCTGTGTGTGTGTGTGTGTGTGTGTGTGTGTGTGTGTGTGTGTGTAAATTCAGCAGTGGACAGCTGCCATTAAGTGACCAAGCTTGATGCTGGGAAGACGGTTGGAGCCTTTATATAAAAAATATACACATATCTATCTCTAGTGTATACAGTGGAATCTCTGGAATCTCCATTGAGGTCTTATGAGACTGGGCACAGGCCACAGTTTTAGAATTTCATGAGTTATAACTAACTACTATACAGTAAAAGTCCTCTAATCTGGCCACCAATAATCCAAAAATCCCAACACTCCAAATTTGTCAAGGCAAAATTCTTCGAATTTTTCTGGGCTTTATCTAAGAATTTATCTGGCTTGGATTTGCTCTTGGTCTTGGATGTACCTGCCTGCAACTATTCATCAACACTTCTATGCATTTCCGGTGCATAAAACAATAACCCTTATCATTTTAAGTGTTTATTTAATGATCATGAGCATATGTCTAATGTTTTATGAGGTCCCTCATTTTGTGGTAGGTGGGGGCACTCATCATCCACTCACTTGATGTAGTGCTGCTCTCGGGTGTCTGCCCTTTCCTCTTCTCCATCCTTCTTTCCTTCCATCCTCTTCTGTCTTTCTTTCCTTCATTCTTTCCTCATCCTTCTCCCTATGGGGGACTTTATACTCCTTCTTCTGTCTTTTTTTCCTTCATTCTTTCCTCTTCCTTCTGCCTGTGAGTGACTGCACTGAATGACATGCCAAATGGTTTCCTATACACCAGGGAACCATTTACTACACTCGGTGGTAACCATATTACCAAATTTTGGCGCCTGGTTGTTTAGTGGGTAATTTCGGTGCTCCAATCAGATTGAGCCAGTGAAGGTTTATATCTAAGGGGTCTATCTATCTATTGCCAGATGCCTCAATCCCGTTTGGGGTGTTTATTGCTCACGTAATGCCACTCAGGGATGAGTGAGGCTGGTCACTGGCATCTTAAATGTCAGGACCAACAGGCCTAGCCCCGGGCTCCTAAGCTTCTCATGGGGCAATGTAGGATTGGATGATGAATGAATGATTTAAGAGGTCCCTCCCAATAGTCTGGAGAAAAAAAAAAAAAAAATAGCCCGAAAGACCCTCGGTCCCCTGCCATTCGGATTACAGGACTTTTACTGTAATCTTATGGGAAAAAATGCTTATGAGTCTGTCATTTTGGAAAAATTGTCCTCTTACCCCCAAACAGGTCATCAGCAAATACTAACAACCTGGAAAAAAAATTAGTAATGCATATTTAATGGAAATGAATAATATTGTAAGATTCTTACCTGACTCTGAATGATGACATTGCTTGAATGGATGGGGGAGGGGGGAATGACAACATTGCTTGAATGGATGGGGGAGGAGGGAGTTCAGAACTAACTGGCTGTACTGTACTTATTTTTGGCCGTGATCCTGTTAGGCCAAAAACGTTTAAGCCATATCTAACCTAACCTAACCTATATTTTGGTCGTAAGGCAATTCGGCTGCTTGCCGCTTTAGTCCGCTACAGCCTAACTGGTTTACTGATAAAACAACTGGGATGTGGGGGAAAGGGTTCCGAGGCTTGATGCGGACTACGGCCTCTTAGCAAGAAATGAGTGTGCTGCTGCCTCTGTGCCATTTCTTCCTCATCAGCCTCCCTCAGGAAACCCTCAAAGTTCATTGTGGAGGCAATGGAAACAGTGCTGTTGTTGCCCTCAGCTGCCTCCATATCATCATAAAGTCCTCGATTTGTTGAGCTTACCAAACGGGCGTGTCCTTTCCATATTTTCTATTGAAATTAGTCTTTCACAGGGTACTAATTATTCCAGGATTACCACAGCTACTGGGCATTTCTATAAACTTACCTCTGAAAGCTACAAGTGAGGATTTATAATGTGTGCACAATGATGCATCCAGTCGGAGCAGTAGTTGGTAAACAACACAGCCATTTGTACAAATCGTTCGTAAACACTGCCGCAACCTGCCAGCTTCCTTGAATACCCCAATTTTGTTTTTATCACTCATTTCTTGCAGTCACAATTCAAAAATTAATTATCTGTGTTACATATGTACAGGTACACATGTTTAACGATGCAATTGGTTAATTAAAACCCATCATTATGAAGGGTATCGTATCTCGGGGTAGATTTAACTTGTATAGGGGTGCATCTTTGAGCCTTGGGTTCCCCCCCAACCAAGTCCTAAAACCAGCTAAATGAGTCCAAAAACAAGTTTAAAGCCAATCTAAATGGCCTAACATCTGTAAAAGAAGCAAACCTATGTCTAACACCTGTAAATAACTCACTAATCCCAAAAAATAAAATCTGAAAATTGTCTAATATGTCTGAAAAAAATCAAGCTTAGTAAACTGTACCCCAAAATGACAATGTTCACCCCACCCATACCTAAAACACATTAATATGGTCTAAAAACAATTTATAAATCAACCTTAACACACAATTTTAGTCTAAAATATCAAAATCGGTTTTAAAAAATCAAAACCCATCATTAAATTGGGGTTTGGCCTTCGTTAGGTGGGGTATAGTGGTATTTCTACCCCCATCATTAAGCCAGGATATCACATTTAGGGGTTATTGTATATAGAGGCATACCTGTACTAAATTACCTAACTTTAGATCACGAGTTCGTGATCTAAAGTTTTTTATTATAGGTAGAATCGACGCACCCATCTAGTGAAGAATTACAATGTGGAGGAATGACTGGGTAAATATGAATTGGAGCAGATGGGGGATGTGGAAGGTGTGTGCAAGATATTCACAGAAGAAATGTGCAGCATGTGATGTGGTGTGTGGGGTGAAGAGAAGACGGAAGGGGGTGCAAGGAACAGAGTGGTGGAATGAGACAGGCTGTGGCACAAAAGAAGAAAGCATAAAATGAATGGATGAGAAATAGGGGCGTGGAAGAAGCTGAGAGGCGGAAGAGAGAGTTATATGTAGAAAGGAAGAGAGAGGTGAAAAGATTAGCAAGAGAGAGTAAGAAGATAGTGGATGAGGAATTTGGAAGGAATTTGTGTAAAGTGGAGGGAATGTAAGAAAATGTTCTGGAAAGACGTGAACAGAGTAAGACAGGGTGGCAGTGAAGTTAGTAGGGGAGTGAAAGATAAAAATGGTAGATTACTAGTGGAGAAGGGAGAAAAAGTGAGCAGATGGAGAGAACACTTTAAGGAATTGTTGCACATAGAGGATGGAAGTAATGCGAGTATAAGTGGCTGGGGAATCACTGGGAGAAGGAGGGAGATGAGAAGACAGGAAGAAATTAGAAGGGTAGAAGTTGTGGAAGCAATGAAGAAAGTCAAATTGGGGAAAGCCCCAGGAATTGATGGAGTGTGTGGTGAAATGCTGAAGCATGGGGGAGAGAGTAGTAGAATGGATGTGGAAGATGTGCAGATTGGCCTGGGAGGAAGGTAGAGTCCCGGAGGATTGGAAGTCAGGTATAATTATTCCTTTGTACAAAGGAAAAGGGGAAAAAGAAGTGTGTGGTAATCATAGGGGCATTTGTCTTCTTAGTGTAATAGAAAAAGTGTTTGGTAGGATACTTATTGACAGAGTTAGAGAAAGAACAGAGGAATTAGTTGGAGAAGAACAGGGAGGCTTTAGGAAGGAAAGAGGTTGTGTAGATCAGATATTCATTCTCAGATCTTTAGTGGAAAAGTTTCTAGAGAAGGGAAAGAAGTTGTAAGCGGATTTCATGGATTTGGAGAAAGCATATGACAGGGTGGATAGACAAGGAATGTGGAAAGTATTAAGAATATATGGAGTAGATGGGAAGTTGATGAATGCTGTGAAGAGTATGTATGATGGTGCTAAGGCTGCAGTGCGTGTGGATGGTGAACTGAGAGAATTTTTCTCTATGAAGGTTGGGTTGAAACAGGGATGTGTCATGTCTCCATGGTTGTTCAAACTGTACATGGATGGGGTAATAAAAGAGATACAAGGTAGGGCAGTGGATGTTGGAGTGGCCCTGGTGAGAGAGGGTAGTGTTTGGAAACTCCCTGTACTGTTGTTTGATGATGATACTGTGTTGTTAAGTGAAGACGTAGGGGAGCTGCAAAGGATTGGTGGATGAGTTTGGGAGAGTGTGTAAGAAACGGAATCTAAAGGTGAATATAGGGAAGAGTAAAAAGATGGTCTTTGAGAAAGGTGAAGTCAGTGAATGTACAGTGAGGTTGGATGGTGAGGAAATGGAAAATGTGAGTAGGTTTAAGTAATTGGGGACTGTGATGAGTAAGGATGGAAGTTTGGAGGATGATGTGCTTGAAAGGGTACAACAAGGAAGAAAGGTTGCTGGTCCCTTGAAAGCAGTGATAAGAAACAGGGAAGTGAGCATGAAAATGAAGCTTGGACGTTGTTGGAAGGACACAAGTCAAGAGTGAGAGCAGTGGAAATGAGTTATTTAAGAGAAGCCTGTGGAGTCACATGAAGAGACATGTTGACAAATGAGGATATAAAGGAGCGTTGTGGCGTGGATGTGATAGGAAGCATTAGGAGGAACACACTGAGGTGGTTTGGCCATATGGAGAGGATGAAGGGCGAGACTCTGACGAGGAGAGTGTATGTGAGTGAGGTGGAGGGAGGGAGAGGGAGGGGGAGGCCGAGGATGAGATGGAGGCATGGAGTGGAGAGGTATATGAGAGAGGGGGGTGTGAGTTGGGAGCAGAGCAGTAAAATGACGGGGGGAAAGGGCGACATGGAGGCGATTTGTTGGTGGCCACCCCAAGTGGGATTAAGGCATCTGGCAATAGATAGACAGGTAAATTTTTTAACAGACGGATGTGGCCTTTCCCAATTTTCTATTGAAATGAGTCTTTCACAGGTTACTTTTTATTAATCCTGGATTACCACAGCTACTGGGCATTGTTTTAAACACACCTCTGAAAGCTATAAATGACGATGCAGAATGCATGATACACTGATGCATCCAGTTGGCGCTGTGATTGGTAAACAACTGATATTGCTAACTGTTGCATGATGTTGCCGCATACAGTATTATGAATCTGCTGTTTAGAAATGTGCGATTTAGGAGATTCCACTGTGTACATACATACAGTAATCCTTCGATTACCAGATGTAACAGAGCCAAAGGCATGTCCGGGTAATGGCTCTGTCCGGATATTGGACTTCTCTCCTGGCCCCCATTCGTACATAAACTAACTCTGAAAGTCATTGTAAAAGGCCACTACAGTACATCCATATTGTACATCACACTTGCCCTTTCTCACTCTCTCTCTCTGGAGAGGGAGGGGAAGGGAGGGAGGGAACAGAGGAGAGAAAAAGGAGGGACTGATTCTCTCTCCCACTGGAGAAAGAGGGAGAGAGGGGGGGGGAAGGAATGTAGATGTACAGAGAGAAGAAGAGGAGGGACTGATGTTATGCTATCTCCTCCGATTGTTTCTTCAAAGTCGTGCTTGTGCCGCTCCTGTTTCTCTCTCTCTCCCCACACTAGGCACTTCAATCTTACTTCACATATTTTCATCTTTGTCATCACCTTCATCTTCATCTTTGCTTTCATTTTTGTCTTTGCTTTCAGTTCACTTTGACATTCACATTCACTTCCATGCTCACTTTCACATTCACCTTCACACTCACTTTCACTATTATCTTCATTTTCAATTTCACCTTCATCTGCCTCTTTATCACTTTCACATTTACCTTTACTATTACGTTCACTCACCTTCACTTTCACCATCGCTTCATTTACTATCACATCCCTTCACTTTAACCCCACTGGAGAGAGAGGGGAGGGAGGGAGGGAATGTAGATGGAGAGAGAGAGAGAGAAAGAGGGACTGATGTTATGCAACCTCCTGCATTTATTCGAAAAGGTGCACTTATGTCATTCCTATATTATTCTCTCTCTCTGGCTCTCTGGAAGAGACAAGGGGAAGGAGGGAGAGAGAGAGAGAGAGAGAGGAAAGACCGATGTTATGCAATCTTCTCCATTTGTTTATTTAGTGATAGACAATACGGTTTTTGCCACGAAAGATCCACCACTGACATACTCAATCTCTTAACTCATACCATCCATCAATCAATTGATCTTTTTGGAGAAACTCATGCAGTAGCTCTTGATATCTTTAAAGCTTTCGACAGAGTATGGCACCGTTCCGTGCTGTCCAAACTCCCTTGCTATGGACTAACGTCTTTTGTTCCTTTGATTTCTTCTTATCTTAGTGACAGGAAAATAAGAGTAAAAGTAGATGATGTATATTCGAATTTCCACTCAATTAACGCCGGCGTGCCACAGGGATCAGTTCTGGCGCCAACCCTATTTCTGGTTCATATTAACGATCTCTTATCTGTCACTCACAATCCCATTCACTCATATGCAGATGACTCAACACTACATAGTTCATTCACACTCAGACATCCATTTACAAAGTCTAATATCTCTACCTCTCAACTCAGTACAGCCATCTCCATAAATCAAGATCTATCTACAATCAGTGAATGGGGACAAAACAACCTTGTCTCTTTTAATGCTAGTAAAACAACATATATACAGTTTACTAATAGACAGATACTGCCAGATTCGTACATTACCTTCAGTGCTACTAATATTCCCATCTCCAAAAGTATTGAAATTCTTGGTGTCTCACTTAACAGTGCCCTCAGCTGGACCTCTCATGTCAGATCACTTGCCAAAACCGCCTCAAAGAAACTTGGATTATTGTACAGAGTCCGTAACTTCTTCGCCGATGAGCAGTTAGCTATAATTTAAAAGAGTCATGTGCGCTCTCAGCTTGAATATTGCTCACCCTTGTGGAATGGTTGTGGAGAGGTTGCATTAAGACAACTGGACAAAATTCAGGATAAAGCTGTTAGAATCATTAACAACCCTGCCATTACACATAAACTACCTCCCCTGCAAGTAAGAAGGAATGTTGCCTCCCTTGCATTATTTTACAGATATTTTTTTGGCAAATGTTCAGACGAAGTTGCGTCCATGGTGCCACCTCTCTATGCCTTCCCTCGTGCTACACGGGCATCTGGTAGCCCTCATGACTGGAATGTCACTCAACCATATTGCAGAACTTCTGCCTATCAGAATTCTTTCATTCCCCGAACTGCATCTCTCTGGAACTCGCTTCCCCAGAGTTGTTTTCCTCCAAATTTCAACTCACAACTGTTCAAGTCTAACTGTTACAGATATTTTATGAACAGAGGACACCAGTAATATGGTGTATGGATTATTTTTTTTTTACCCATTTGTTTTTCCTTCCTCCATTCTGTTATTTATAATTAAAAAAAAAAAAAAAAAAAAAATCGAAGAGGTGCGCTTATGTCATATCTGTATTTATTCTTTCCCTCTCTCTCCCCACACTGGGCACCTCCGTTTTACTTCACCAACAGTATTTTCGGCTTCACCTTCCCTTTCATTTTATCTTCACTTACAGATCACTTTGACATTCATATTCACTTTCACACTTATTTCCATGCTCATATTCACATTCACTTTCATATTTACTTCCATGCTCACCTTCACTTTCACATTCACCTTTACACTCAATTTCACTATTGCAGTACAGGCAAACCCCAGTTTAATGAAGCGACTGGTTAAGTAAAAACCCATCGCTAGATGGGGTATTGTATATCGGGGCCGATTTAACACGTAAAGTATAGGGATGCATTTGCAGCCTGAGTTTCCCCCTAATCAAGTCCTAAACCCACTCAAATGTAAAAAAAAAAAAAAAAAAAGTTTAAAGCCAACCTCAATGACCTAACAGCTATAAAAGATGCTAACCTAAGCCTAACACCTGTAAATAACTCACTAGCCCCAAGACATTCAGCACTCTTACCAAACATGATCACACTTATTTAGGCCAAAATTTTCACAAAATCACACTCCACACACGATTAATTTCATTGCCATACTCACAGCAGTGCTGGGACACAGTACGATGCACTATGAAAGCGGCTTGCATAATGTTGGTGATGCAACACGATGTGAGGTAGGCGAGTGAACGAGAGTTCGTCACTCTGAGACAGCAGGTGCAAGATGATGATGAGGGTGCACGCAGGGTGAGTAATATGTGTGGGGGCTCCATGAGCATTTCTGCGCATCCTGGCAGGCAGGCGGACTCAGCATGCCATGGAAAAGCTCGTGATTAAAACTTTTAGCCCATCACTCCTGGACAAAATATCAGAGGACTCATCATTAAACCGTGGCTCGGCCATCCTTAGGAAGGGCAGGGTGGTATTTCTACCCCCATCACTAGTCCAGGGAATCGCATAGAGGGGTATCATATATCGGGGTTTGCCTGTACTGTACTTTTATTTTCAATTTCATCTTCACTTCCATCAATACTTCCTCACTTTCATGCTTACCATTATTATTACATTAACTCACCTTCACTTTCATTTTTACTTTCACATCCCCTTCACTTTCACCTTCACATCTCTCTCACTCACGTGAAACACACTCCTGTATACACATACACAATCTTTCCCTCATTAAAATATGCACATATACATACATACAGAAAACAACGTGTCCTGTAGGAAAAAGTGATCATGTGGTCATTGAGTTCCAGATGATAGTAGGGAACGTGGAGCCAAGAGACGAGCTTTATAGGCAGGGAAGATACAACTTTAGGAAAGCAAACTTTACAGGATTGAGAAAATTTTTCGAACATGCAGATTGGAGAAAATTCAGAGAAACAAGACAGATATAGAGGAAGTGGGATATCTTTCTAGACCTCTATAATTTGGGAGTGGAAAAATTTGTGCCAATTGTAAGGGGGAAAGAAAACAGGAAAAAGGAGTGGTTTAATAGAAGGTGTATGATAGCAAAAAAGGCGAGAGAGACGGCGTGGAACAACTGGAGAAAGAGAGGTCACAACAGAACAAAGGAAGAATATAAAAGAATTAGAAATGAATACACATGAATACGTAGAGAGGAAGATAGGAATTTTGAAAAAGGTATAATACACAAATATAAGGATGAACCCAAACTGTTTTATAGTTCTGTCAATGGCAAACTGAAACAAAAGGAAGGAATCACCAAACTGAAAGTAGAAAGGAGATGTCTATAAAGATGTGGCAATCCGAGCAGAAATAATGAACAAATGTTTCCAATCAGATTTTACTAATGAAAAGGAGTTTGTGGAAGGGAAGTGAGTGACTAGAAATGTAGTGATAAAAGATATAAAAGTAGAAGTACAGGAAGTGTATACATTACTGGAAACTCAAGTGGTAAGGAAAGCCCCAGGACCAGAGGGAATCTCTAACTGGGTACTGAAGGAATGCAGAGAACAACTGGCGGATAAGATTCACAGTTTAAATGTGTGTTCTCTGGAAGAGGGGAAAGTGCCACAAGAATGGAGGAGGGCAAATGTGGTACCAATTTATAAGGGAGGAACAAGGAAGAACCCCTGAATTATAGACCAGTGTCCCTAACCAGCATGGTCGCAAAATTGTGTGAGAGAATTCTGAAAGATAGAGAGATAAAATATCTGGAAGAGATGAATATTTTGACAGAAAGTCAGTTTGGATTCAGAAGTGGAATGTCATGTGTTTCTAACTTGTTGAGTTTTTACTCAAGAGTGATTGACATGCTTCAGAAGAGAGATGGTTGGGTGGATTTCGTGTATTTAGATTTGGAGAAGGCCTTTGACAAGGTACCTCATAAGAGACTTATGTGGAAACTAGAGCATATAGGAGGACTGAAGGGGAACAACTTGGAATGGATGACAGACTTTTGAGAAAGAGACAAATGAGGACAGTAATAAAGGAGAGGATGTCTGGATGGAGGGAAGTAACAAGTGCAGTCCCACAGGGCTCAGTGTTGGCACCAGTAATGTTCCTGATTGACATAAATGATATGGTAGATGGAGTGAATAGTTATGCAAGTCTGTTTGATGATGATGCAAAGATCTCGAGGAAGGTAAGGGTTGATGAGGATTGTAAACTGCTGCAGGAGGATCTGGCTAGGATACATGATTGGAGCCGGATGTGGGAAATGAAATTCAATGCAAAGAAATGTAAAATATTGGAAATGAGTAAAAGTACCAAGAGGCCATCACCAAATTATTTGATGGGTAATGAACCAATCACAAAAGCAAGAGAAGAGAAAGATTTAGGAGTGCTGGTCCAGGATACTTTGTCACCTGAAAAACATATTAGCAAGACAGTTAGAGACACATATAAACTCTTGACTAACATAAGAGTAGCATTTCATTATATGGATGAGGAGATGATGAAAAAATTGGTAGTGGCCATGATCCTCCCCAGGTTAGAATATGCAGCAGTAATATGGTCCCCACACAAAAAGAAAGATATAAACAAGATTGAGAGAATACAAAGAACAGCAACCAAGATGGTCCCCAGTCTGGCAGATCTGTCATACAAAGAGAGGCTGGAAAAGCTGGATTTGCCTTCCTTAGAGGAAAGAAGAAAGAGGGATGATATAATTGAAGTGTTCAGGACCATGATGCGAGTAAACAAAATTGACAAAGAAGATCTTTTTGCATGGGATAAGAGAATAACAATAGGACACGGAGTGAAATTGAAGAAGCCCAGCTGCTTGAAGGATATCAAGAAATACAGTTTTGCTTATAGATGCAAAGACCTGTGGAACAGCCAGGACAAAAAGACTTCGTTTCGTTTTTTAAAGGCTCCAACATGCTTGCATGTGTCGGCCTTGGTCACCTAATGGCGGCTCTCCACGCTGCACGATCCATTGCAGCCTCCCTGTTCAGTCCCTTAACCCTAAGGTCACACTTAATGACCTCGTCCAATGTCTTTCTTGGTCTACCCCTCATAACCCCACCCCCAATATTAACACTTCTCACCTTCCTCACCCAATAATCATCCCCCATCCTCTCCACATGTCCAAACCACCTCAATCTACCTCTCCTCATCACAACACCAATACACTCCAGTCCCATCCTACCTCTCAACTCTTCCATTGTAAACCCAGCCCCTCCAGGCCTTGGACGCAGGGACGCACTGCACATCCACCTAATCATTGTCATTTCTGTACGTCTGAGCCGGCGAATGTCTTCCTCCATCACTGCCCAGGTCTCACTGCCATACAGCATTACACTCCTAACACATGCTGCATACAAAGACCCCTTAGCACGTAGGAAGAGCCCTCTCAATGTCAGGAGAGGCAAGAGCCCCTTGAACTTCTTCCAACCACTTCTCACCCTAGCCACAAAGCTAGCTCCAGCCCCACCTCCAGCACACAACATGTCTCCCAAATAACAAAACTCTTCCACACACTCAAGAGATTCACCGCAAGTTCAATCCTTTCACGTCTGACGATCTCCACCTGCTCACCCCGGCACGCCGTACACATAAAATCAGCATTACCTCGCAGTCTACCTCTGATACCACTACATCTCTTATGCACCCATTTATCACACACACCGCACAAGATGGAATTACTTCCCACGCCCTTGTGGCAAACTGCACATGGCCACTCTCCCTCGTCTTTGACAGTATCGCCACCAACCCTAGATATCATCACTTTTGTTTTATCTGCATTTACCCTTAAACCCTTTTGCCCCATACCATCTCTCCACTTCCTAAACCTTTCCTCCGCCTCCCTTTCATTCTCTGCAATCAACACCAAATCATCAGCATACAACAGCTCCCACGGGAGTCCGTTTCTAAAGTCACGTGAAAGGGCTTCAAGTACCATGATAAACAACATGGGACTCAAGACTGACCCCTGATGCACACCAACATTCACGGAAAACTCATCGCTCAAATCTCCATTCACTCTCACCTGGGTGTGAGCACCCACATACATGGCCATAACCACCCTAACCAGCCATCCTCCAAGCCAAGCTTTCTCATTGCCCACTTCACCACCTCTCTAGGGACTCTGTCAAAGGCCTTTTCCAAATCAACAAAAACAAAATAAAGATCCCTTCTCCTACCAATATATTTTTCCTGAAGCTGTCGAACAATGAATATGGCATCAGTGGTCCCCCTACCTGGCATAAACCCAAACTGCATCTCATCAATATTCACTCTTTCTCTAATCATACCTTCTAAAACTCTCTCCATTACCTTCATTATCGATCTAAAAGCTTTATACCTCTATAATTTCCTCTTTCCAGGGCATCACCCTTCCCTTTATACACATTTACAATTACACTCTTCAGCCAATCATCTGGGACAACACACTCATAAATAATCCTATTTATCAGGTCAGTGACTAAACTCACCCATATATCGCCTGAGGCCTTCAACATTTCGGCAGTCAACCCCGACACACCTGCTGCCTTCCCCACCCTCATCCTGCCTATTGCCTCACTCACAGTAGCAGTATCAATCAAAGGCCAAGGTCCAGACACTAGATCTGCTGGCTCCAAACCTTCCCTGTCCCAGTCAAACTCCTCATTCAACAACCGGTTATAATGATCTCTCCATGCATCTTTAATATCCTCACTGTTCACCACTACCCTTCCTTCATCATTCTTCACACACTGCTCACCTATGATATCCCGATTATCCCTCTTCACCTGACCTGCCACCCTAAACATATTTTTCCTTTCCCCATGATTTAGGTTATCAAGTAATTGTCTCTGTGACTCAGACTTTGCCCTGTATACCTCTCTCCTAGCCCTACGCTTGGCAACCAAATATTCCTCTTTGCTACCACCCTTCTTCCATTCCCGGAAAAGCCTTCTTTTTTCATTAATTGCAGCTTCTACACCCTCATCCCACCACCAAGTTACTTTATGTCTTGGTGGTCCTCTTGTCCAGCCGCATGTTACATCAGTAACTCTCAAGAAATTGTTCTTGAGGGCTCTGTACTGTTCATTAACGCCTCTGTCTACAGCTCCCTGTTCAGCCACCACTCTCCTCAACTCGCTATAGAAGGCATCCCTTACAACTTGGTTATTCAGCTTCCATATTTTCCTCCTAGGTACATAAGTCCTCTTTTTCATCACTTGTTCTTTAAGCACCATATCACAAATCAATAGTTTGTGCTGCTGCACACACTCCTCACTTCCTATAACTTTAACATCCCTCACTAACCTCCTATCGGCCCTCCTAACCAGAAAATAATTTATCTGACTGCTATTTCCCCCAGACTCATACGTAATTAACCTACTGTCTCTTTTCCTAAAATATGTGTTGCACACAATCATGTCCGTTGCCTCCCCAAACTCGAGTATCCTTTCCCCTTCTGCATTCCTTAGACCATATGCACATCCCCCATGCACTCCTTCATAACCTTGTGCTGCTTCACCTACATGACCATTTAAGTCACCTCCCAAAATCACTATCTCATCATTCCGCATACCACCCACTACACATATTAAATCATCCCAAAATCTATCTTTCTCTGATTCATCCAATCCTGCCTGTGGATCATATGCCGATATAATCACAGCTATCTTTCTTCCCAACAGAATTTTCACTACCAATTTCCTATCGCTTACTCTCAAAACATTCATAACATATTCCACCCATTTCTCCGCAACCATCACACCAACACCTCCATATCCGTCTGTCCCCCCCTGCCAAAACAACTTATAGCAACAGTCCTTCCCAACAATCTTTCTGGCTGATCCACCCCTGTACCGGACTTCCTGCAAACACGCCACATCCACCCACCTCCTACTGAATGCCTCAACGATTTCCCCTGCTCTTCCCCTCAAACTTCCCACATTCCATGAACCCACCCTCATCCCCATGGGTGATTTACTGTCCTCAGGCTTGCTTTGAAACCTTTTTTGTTTTGTCAGCTTCAGTATTTTGTTTTGTCATCTTCAGACTGTCCAGTCTAAAAACTTAAACGAGTTTAAAGCTAAATCTGATTTATTGTGAAACAGAGACGGGACCCCACGAGCATAGCTCATTTCCTGTATATCACAAATAGGTAAATACACAGGAATATCCAAAGCAATGCTAAATACAAATAAAACCATAAAAAAAAAAAAATGAAAACCAAAAAACATCCAGCCTATACAGTACTGTAAGTCACGTACCCCTCCTAATTTTGGCACAGTTTTCAGGTCAATCTGCCGTATTTTGACATCAAAACACACATAGGGATATCCAGAGTAATGCTAAACACCAAGAAAACTATGAAAAAAAAAACAAAATGAAAACCAAAATTCACCCGACCCATACACTACTATACGTACAGTACACCTCCTAATTTTCTACTGATTTCAGGTCCATCTGCCATATTTTGACATCAAAACACACATGGCAAAAAAAAAAAAAAAAAAAAAAAAAAAAAAAAATCTAGACACTACTACATGTCTAGTACCCCTCCCAATTTTGGCACTGTTTTCTGGTTATTCTGCCATACTGAGACATCAAAACACACATAAAATTATCCATAATAATGCTAAACACCAAGAAAACAATGCATGACCAACAAAAATCCACATTAAAATCCTGAAGACAGTTTGAAAATCAGTTATCTGTGACAAGTGATTGCTCCCAGGGCTCAAAAAATTTCCATGGTTAAATCTGCCATTGGAAACTGGTTGCTGTATATTGGTACAAATGGTATAACATCATCTTCACTGGTATTTGTACCATAAGATAAGCTCATCAAAACACATACAACTGATAAGTAAAAGTACAGAAATGCGGTGGGAATAAAGTATTCTGAAGTAAAACCTCCCTTCATATAACTTCCCACCACCCTAGTGCAAAATTTGGTAGAACCTTCCATGAGTTAAGCATATGTCTAGATGCAGAATATCATGAGGTTTCTCGTGGATTTTGTGGAATTTCGACACGATCAACAGTAGTCAAATAAATTGCAAAAAAATGTGAAAACTCATGAGTCAGTGTTATCACCACGGAGGAGGGTAGGGACTAATGGAGTGACAGGGAAGTCGGGAGGGAATGGAGGAAGGACGGGAGGGGAGAAGCAAGGCTGTGGACAGGATTCTCCCCCTTCTGTCAACATGCAGACAGGCACTTTTACCGTACATTTACTCATGGCTGGCGATCTGTTAGACTCCGAGTGGCCATGCGGAAATACAACTCACGGTGACCAGTTGACTTTCTACGTTTTGCGGGTTACACTCGTATCACTCGGGTGCTGGAAGTTCTTTGGGAGTGACTGGACGAGCACGCAGCTTTGACCAGTCAGTACTGGGGCGGACAGACATTTCAGCTTTGGCTGTGTGTTACAGACTACTTCCCGCTCACGGCTTGAGCCCAGTGGCCACGATATCAAATGTCTGAACATGTCGGCTGGCTAGCCGAAGTTCTGTATATGTATTTGTGTACAGGTATACCTCGATATAAGATACCCCTAGATGCAATACCCCTGCTTAACGATGAGGGTAGAAATACCACCATACCCCACCTAACGATGGCCAAACCCTGGTTTAACAATGGGTTTTGATTTTTTTACCGAATTTGATGTTTTTGTGGTAGGTGGGGGCGCTCACCATCCACTCACTCAATGTACTGCTGCTCTCGGGTGTCTACCCTTTCCTCTCCTCCATCCTTCTTTCCTTCCATCCTCTTCTCTTTCTTTCCTTCTTTCTTTCCTTGTCCTTCTGCCTACGGGTAACTTTACACTCCCTCTTCTGTCACTCTTTCCTTAATTCTTTCCTCTTCCTTCTGCCTATGGGTGACTCTACATTGAGTGACAAGCCAAATGGTTTCCTGTACACCAGGAAACCATTTACTACGCTGGGTGGTAACCATATAACCAAATTTTGGTGCCTAGTGGTTTAGTGGGTAATTATTGTGCTCCAATCGGACTGAGCCGGTGAAGGTTTATATCCAAGGGATGGTTGGGGTTGATTGCTCATGTGATACCACTCAGGGATGAGTGAAGCTGGTCACTCTCATCTTAAATGTCGGGACCAACTGCCTAACCCCGGGCTCCTACGCTCCTCATGGGGCAGTGTAGGATTGGATGATGGATGGATGGATGGATATTTTTTACTAAAACTGTGTGTTTAGGTTGATTTATGAACTGTTTTTAAACTTAGATTAATGTGTTTTAGCCACAGGTAGGGTGAACATTGTCATTTTGGGTACATTTTACTATGACTTTTTCCAGACTTATATTTACGATTTCAGATTTTATTTGTTGGTTTTAGTTAGTTACTTAAAGGTGTTAGGCTCTGGTTAGCTTCTTTACAGCTGTTAGGCCATTTATATGGGCTTTAAACTTGTTTTTAGGTTCCTTTGGGTGGGTTTTGGGCTTGGTTGGGGAGAAGCCCAAGGCTGAAATGTGCATCCCATTACTTTTCATGTTAAATCTACCCTGATATACAACGCCTAATGATGGGTTTTACCTAACCAATTACATTATTAAACCGAGGTATACCTGTACACACACACACACACCACACACACACACACACACACACACACACATATATATATAAATATAAATATATATATATATATATATATATATATATATATATATATATATATATCTATCTATCTATAGGCCGACGCCCTAATCCCGCAAAGGGTGGCCGCAGACAAAACGCCTCCAAGTCACTCTGTCACCCACCATTTGACTCCCCTCCCCCCAACTCACCCCCCCCTCCCTCATATACCTCTCAACTCCATCCCTCCACCTCATCCTCGGTCTACCCCTCCCTCTCCCTCCCTCCACCTCACCTACATACACCCTCTTAGTCAGTCTTTCATTCTCCATCCTCTCCACATGTCCAAACCACCTCAGTGTATTTCTCCTAATCTTTTCAACCACATCCACATCTACCCCACAGCGTTCCTTCACTTCTTCATTCGTCAACCTGTCCCTCCATGTCACTCCACATGCTCCTCTCAAGTAACTCATTTCCACTGCTCTCACTCTTGACTTGTTCCCCTCTTGCAAGGTCCACGCCTCGCTTCCATACGTCAGGGTAGGGATCACAATACCATCATGCAGTGACTTCTTAACTTCCATACTCACCTCCCTATTTCTCATCACTGCTTTCAGTGTGCCAACAACCTTCCTTCCCTGCTGTACCCTTTCACGTACTTCATCCCCCAAAGTTCCATCCTTACTCATCACACTACCCAAGTACTTGAATGCACTCACATTCTCCATACCCTCACCATCCAACCTCACTGCACACTCTGTGACTTCATTCCTCTCAAACACCATAACTTTACTTTTGTTTACATTAACTTTCAGCTTCCTCCTCCTACACACTGTCCCAAATTCATTCACCAAACCTTGCAACTCCCATTCATCTTCACTCAACAATACTGTATCATCAGCAAACAGCAACACCGGAAGCTTCCAAATCTCACCCTCATTCATTAGGGCCACCCCCACATCCACTGCCCTACCTTGTACCTCCTTTACGACCCCATCCATATATATATTAAACAGCCATGGAGACATTACACACCCCTGTTTCAGTCCCACATTGAGATCAAAGAACTCACTCAGCTCACCATCCACTCGCACCGTAGCCCTAGCTCCCTCGTACATACTCTTCACAGCACTCAACAATTTCCCCTCCACTCCATATATTCTTAATACCTTCCACATACCTTGCCTATCTATTCTGTCATAAGCTTTCTCCAAGTCCATGAAGGCAGCGTACACTTTCCTTCCCTTCTCTAGATACTTCTCCACTAAACATCTTAGAACAAATATCTGATCTACACACCCTTTTCCCTTCCTAAATCCCCCTTGTTCTTCTCCAACTAGCTCCTCTGTCATATGCCTAACCCTATCAATGAGTATTCTACCATATATTTTACCAGTCACACTAAGAAGGCAAATACCCCTATGGTTACCACATACTTCTCTCTCCCCTTTTCCTTTGTACAGAGGAACAATTATACCTGATTTCCAGTCCTCTGGAACCCTTCCCTCTTCCCAAGCCAATCTACACAACTTCCATATCCACTCCACAACAATCTCACTCCCATACCTAAGCATTTCACCACACACTCCATCAATTCCTGGGGCCTTTCCCAGCTTAATCTTCTTCATCGCTTCCACTACTTCCGACCTACTGATCTCTTCCTCCCTCCTCTCATCTCTTCTTCTCCCAGCCATTCCCCAACCACTTATACTCACACTGCTCTCACTCTATACATTCAACAAATCCTCAAAGTGCTCCTTCCATCTCCTCAATTTCTCTCTCTTCTCCACCAACAATCTATTATTCCTATCTTTCACTCCCCTACTATTTCCTCTTTCACACTGCCTTACTTTCTTTATCTCCTTCCAAACCAATTTCTTACTCTCCCTCCATTTCACACTCAGATTCCTCCCAAACTCTTCATCCACTTTCTTCTTACTCTCCTTCACCAGTCTCTTGACCTCCCTTCTCCTGCTCACATATACCTCTCTCTTCTCTCTCTCATCTTCTCCCCTACCTCTACTCGCCAACCATTCACCATATGCCTTCTTCTTTTGTTCCACAGCTCGTTTCACCTCATCATTCCACCATGCTGTCCCTTGCACACCCTTGCATCCCCTCCTCACTCCACAAACCGCCTCACACGCTGCGCTTATCTCTTCCGTGAATATCTTACATACGTCTTCCACCCCTTCCATCTGCTCTAGCTCATACCTTCCCAATCTTTCTTCCACTATGCTCTTATACTTTGTCCTCTTCTCACTATCTTGCAATTTCTCCACTCTTCTCACAGGAGCTGCTTCCTCCTGTCTTCCCCTTCGCCTCCTCAACCATTTTCTTTGCAGCTCTACCTTGGCCATCACTAAGTGATGGTCCGAGACTCCATTCCCCCACCCTCTCCACACCCTTGCATCCAACACTTGTCTTCTCATTCGCTCATCCACACACACGTAGTCTATCATTGCCTTTCGTTCAACAAGTTCACCATCCATCCTCCTCATTACTCTCCATGTATACCGGTGGATCATCTTATGACGAAAGTAGGTGTTGGCTATTGCCAACCCCTTACCAGCACAGATGTCCACCAAAGCACTACCATTCCCATCTACTTCCGCTGGCACACCCCACTGACCAACCACTCCATCCACTCGTACATTCCCAACTTTGCCATTCATGTCTCCAATCAACAGCACTCTCTCGCTCCTCTCAAACTTGTCCATACATGCTTCTACTCTCGCCCAAAACTCATCTTTCACTCTTGCCACTCGATCCTCTGTTGGAGCATACACACATACAATCGCCCATGCTTGTATACCTACTTTCATCCTCACCCATACAATCCTTGCACCCACTGTTCCATACTCTCTTATATTCTCCTTCCACTTCTTGCTTATCATCAGACATACTCCCTCTCTTGCCCTCTCATTCTCACTGACTCCCGCACATATACCTACACCGTATTCCCATTCTCTCATCCTTTCACCTTCCCATTTAGTTTCAGTCAATCCACATATATCCACTTTTGCATCCTCAAGCACCTGGACAATCTCTCTCTCTTTCACTTCATCATTCACTCATCTCACATTCCACGTTCCTACTCTCAGAATGTCCTTTGTCCATTCCTTAGTCGTCAACGTATGGTCCGTCCGGGTCCGAGGCGCTTTATTTGCTTTTTTAGTTAGTTCTTTTTACGGGGTGGGGCACTAACCCACCACCAACCCTTTTAGTCGCCTCGTACGACAAGCAGGGATACTGGGGGAGTATTCTTGAAACCCCCCTACCCCCAGGGGTATATATATATATATATATATATATATATATATATATATATATATATATATATATATATATATATATAGGCTATATTGTACACTATATATATTTATACATATACACACACACACACACACACACATATATACAGTAGTCCCTCATTTATTCAGACGTGTTACCAGAAGCTGGAGGCTCTTTTAAACCATTATCCGAATTTACTTGCTTTATCTGGATGTAAAAGTCCCTGAGAACTTCAGCTGGCCAGCTGACATGTTCAGACATTCAGTATCGTGGCCGCTGGGCTTGTGCCGTGAGTGAGAAGTAGTCCACAACCCACGACCAGAGCTAAAATGTCCGTCCGCCCCTGTTCTGAATGGTCTATGCCACATGCTTGTCCGATCATTCCCAGTGAACCTCCAGCACCCGAGTAATACGACTGTAACCCGCAAGTTGAGTTAAAATGTCCGTACGCATCCCCACTGAACGTTCAATGTCACGTGGCCACCGGGCTCTCAACCACCACCACAATCAAACACAGACCACAAGCCATGAGTACATGTTTGGTGACAGCGGCCATCTGCCACTCTATCGAACATTGGAAGTCCCCTGGTCACCCTGAGTTATGTTTCTGCATGGCCACTCGGCATCTAACAGACCGCAAGCCACAAGTTAACATATGGTAAAGCACCTGTCTGCCTGTTGACAGGAGGAGGAGAATTCTGCCCACAGCCTTGCTTCTTGCACTCCCTCCCATTCCTCCTCCATACCATTTAGCTCCCCCCTCAGTCCCTACCCTCCTCCGTGGTGATAACACCGACTCGTGAGTTTTCAAAGTTTTTTGTGATATGTTTGATTACTGTTGGTCGTATCAAAATTTTGCAAAATCCATGAGAAAGCTCACGAAATTCTGCAGCTAGACATATGCTTAACTCTTGGAAGGTGCTGGCAAAATTTTGCACTAGGATAGTGGGAATTTATATAAAGGAAGGTTTTACTCCTGAATACTTTATTTTCACAGTGTTTCTGTACTTTCACTTATCAGTTTTATGTGATTTTATTAGCTAATATTAAAAACATCAGTGAAGCTCATGGTATACTATTTTTACCAATATAACTATGTTCCGGTGGCATATTTGGTCATGGATTTTTTTTTTTTGCCCCAGGAGCAATCGCTTGTCACAGATAACTGATTTTCAAACAGTCTTCAGGTTTTTTGTGAATTTTTGTTGGTTATGCATTGTTTTCTTGATGTTTAGCATTAACATGGATAATCCTATGTGTGTTTTGAAGTCTCAATATGGCAGAATGACAGGAAAACAGTGCCAAAATTAGGAGGGGTACTGTGCACAGAGTAGCTTATAGGTCGTGTGTTTTTTGATTATCAATTTTTTTTTTCATGGTTTTCTTGGTGTTTATCATTACTTTGGATATTCCTGTGTGTGTTTTGATGTCTAAATATGGCAGACTGACCTGATAAGAGTGCCAAAATTAGGAGGGGTACTGTACATACAGTAGTATATAGGCTGGGTGTTTTTTTGGTTTTCATTTTTTTATTCATGGTTTTCTTGGTGTTTAGCATTACTTTGGATATTCCTATGTGTGTTTTGATGTCTAAATATGGCAGATTGACCTGAAAACAGTGCCAAAAATAGAAGGGGTACTGTACATACATTAGTGTATAGGTAGGGTGCTTTTTAGTTTTCTTTTTTTTTTGTTTTTTTTTATGGTTTTCTTGGTGCTGAAAATTATTTTGGATAATGCTATGTATGTCTTTACGTCAAAATATGGCAGAATGACAGGAAAACTGCCAAAATAAGGAGGAGTTATGTACATACAGTAGCCTAATGTTTAGACAGGGTGTTCTATGGTTTTCAGTTGTTTTTCTGCACGGTTTTCTTGTTTTAGCACTACAGTACAGTACTTTGGATATTCCTTTGTGTGTTTTGGGTCTAAATATGCCTGAACAACCAGAAAATGGTGCTAAATTAAGCACAGGTACCAGTACTGTACAAAGAGGTTAAGTATAGGTTGGAGGTTGTGCATAGGTAGGGTCTGGGTATGGTAAGGGAATAGCGTTCATTACCCGGATGTTGCCACTACCGGGACTTGCCTTTGGCTCTATCATGTCCGGATAAATGATGGATTACTGTACAGTATATATACACATAGAGATAGCCACATTATCTGAGCTATATGGCGTGATGGGGTGCCCGAAGTTCAAAATCACAATTAATCCAGCAGCTACAAAATGCAAGTACTGTATTGTTAGATTGATTTATTTACCTATAAATGTACATGTTGAGCAGCAGAAAGACCTTACCAATTCATTTCATATTCCTCCGGTTTGTTTCTGTACTTTCTATTTTTAGTATGGTAAATTACCTTTTTCTGTTGAAAAATTTCCTCTGTTATTATCTTCACATTCCTTAGGCCGTACCTATGATGGTTTGTTTCCAACACAGTGGAAGAAACTCAACATACTCAAAGGTGGATTTAGTTGTCCAATTTCCCAACTGGAGGTTAAGGTAGGTTGGCATGGGTTAGGTTAAATAATTAGGTACAGTTAAGCTAGGTTAGGCCAGGCTTAATTAATTCAGGCTTAATTAAACTTAAGTTAGGATAGTCCCTTCCGCCAATATGATGACAAATCAAACGAGTTATCAGAGCAGAACAAAGACCGCTTTCACACGAGGCCACCAGTGGCCGCAATTAGTTGCCTCCCATTGTTTTCAATGAAGCCTTTCATATGAGGCCACTGCGGTTGCCCGGCCGGCAACCAGCTCCCGGCAGTGGCTCACTCATGCAACTAGTGTCCGCCACTGGCGGTTGCTGCCACTCGCTGTAAAGCATTTTTTCAAATCAGAGCTTTCATACATCTACACCAGTTGCCGGCCTCTTTCACACTGGGCCACCAGTGGCGGCCACTGGTGGCCTCGTGTGAAAGCGGCCAAAAACAACGGGGAAGCAGATTTAACAAGAAACATTTATTTACCAACCCAGAAATAATCAGATAAATATAAGACTATCAGGAAGAACTGATCTGGTAAGGTGTTTCTACTGCTGAAAGTAAAGCATACGTCTACCCCCCTCAATGGCCGTGGATTCAGAAATTTGCGTGCTCCTGTGGCCAGCCTTGGGACCATTCATTCCAAGGTCTAAAATCAATTTCTTTTTCTTACAGATGTGAAAGACTCATCTGGTGCACCTGGTATTTCCCCCCCCCCAACCTATCCTGTAATTTTCTGTGATTTGGGTAAGAAATAATAAAATTATGGCACATTACATTAACAGGTAAACATATGGGCGAAAACATCTGAGATGAAGTAACCGCCTGACTGCTTGCGATTGTACAATAGGGTCGTATAAACATACCAGTGCCCATCATTCCCTTCCCATAACTGCATTTTTTTATGGCTTGCCAAAACTCATCATCACTGACACCAGTGCGTTAAAGCATTTTTCAAGGCCGGTCACTATGAAGGGGTTAATGGAATACATTATTGTTTGTATCGATTCTCTCTTTCACGCATACACACAAAAACGAACAAAAGAATGAACAGCAAATGTGCGCTTAACTTTAAGCAGCAGAATTAACTGTATGCTCTGTCACTTCAAAATGTGTTGGGCAGCATGAAATCAAATGAAGAATGTGGAACTGAATGCTAACTTACAAGAACACGTGGATGAA
This sequence comes from Coenobita brevimanus, assembly GCF_032717465.1. Classification (NCBI taxonomy): domain Eukaryota; kingdom Metazoa; phylum Arthropoda; class Malacostraca; order Decapoda; family Coenobitidae; genus Coenobita; species Coenobita brevimanus. The sequence goes on along the minus strand of NC_136968.1, from coordinate 17,316,512 downwards.
AGAGTAAATTTTTTCTCATTAGCAAACATTTTTGTTCCATTTCATCCACTGAAAATGTGAAACCCATAAATTTTCATCTAAGCATATGGCCTAATCACCTTATCAATTCTATTCATATTCCTCTACTTTGTTCTTGTCTATTCTATTCTATATACCTAGGCTGCTTCCCCCAAGGAAAGGGAGGTAACCGAGACAGGACGACACACTCCCCATTTACTCATCCATTCAAACACATTCATTCGCATTTTAGCCCCAAAGGGGAGAACGGACAGATCCTCACCGCACCACACTGCACAAGGGTCAACTGCGCAATGCAATCAGTGACATCCGCAGCAGGGCCCGACAGCAGAGCTGGTTTACCCCTGCCACATCATAACAGACTCATCCCCTTACCCGCACCTGACCTGAAATAGCTGATCAGCCCAAATGCGGGAGAATATCCCCTCAGGGCTGCGTCATTACTTATTCATTCACAATTTCTCTCCACCCATTTCTGTCACGCACAGCCACCCTTCCTTGCTCAATAGATATCCCTCTCGCATCCAGCGCTCTCTTCACACTGTCCATCCATCCTATTCGTGGTCTTCCTCTCAGCCTTACACCTCTCACATCAGATCTAGTTATCTTTTTCACCAATCACTCATTATCCATTCTCTCCATATGCCCAAACCATCGCAACACCCTCTGCTCAACTCTACCAGCCATTTCCCGAACAACTCCAGTTCTCCTTCGCACTTCATCATTCCGCACTCGATCCATACGCATCACTCCACACATACTCCTCAGACACCTCACCTCCATTACATTCAAACTTTTCCTCTCTGTTACACACATATTCCATGTTTCAGCCCCATACAATGCAGTCGGTACCACAACACCCTCATACAGCCTTCTCTTTCCATCCATTCTAAGCGAACGACATCTAAACACTTTTTTCATTCCTCCCAGCACCTTTCCTACTTCATTTATTTTAAACTTCACTTCTGCATCTGTTCTTCCATCCACAGCAACATGTGACCCTAGATATTTAAAACACTCTACCTCCTCAAGCAACTCGCCATTCAAAACTATATTCATCCCCCTACCATCTACCAACCTCGTACACTTCATCACTTTACTCTTATTCTCATTTACTTTCAATTTCCTCCTTTCACACACCTTTCCAAACTCCTCTACCAACTGTCTCAATCTCTCCTCTGAATCAGCCACCAGTGCAGTATCATCTGCAAACAGCAGCTGCTTCAGATTCCACTCTCCACCATCAACATTCACCAGACTCAGACCTCCACCTAAAACTCTTGCATTCACCTCCCTTACAACACTATCTATCTAGCTATCTATTGCCAGACGCCTCAATCCCGTTTGGGGTGGCCACAAACAAATCGCCTCCAAGTCGCCCTGTCCCCCGCCATTTCACTGCCCTGCTCCCAACTCACATCCCCCTCTCTCATATACCTCTCCACCCCATCCCTCCATCTCATCCTCGGTCTCCCCCTCCCTCTTCCACCCTCCACCTCACTCACATACACTCTCTTCGTCAGTCTTTCACCCTCCATCCTCTCCACATGGCCAAACCACCTCAGTGTGTTCCTCACAACGCTTCCTATCACATCCACATCCACACCACAACGCTCCTTTATATCCTCATTCGTCAGCCTGTCTCTCCACGTGACTCCACAACACCATCCATGTAAATATTAAACAACCAAGGCGACATCACACATCCCTGTCGCAGCCCCACTCTCACAGGAAACCAATCACTCACAGCATTTCCCACTCTTACACACGGTCTACTATTTATATAAAAACTTTTCACCCCTTTTAATAACCTACCATCAAGTCCATACAATCTTAAAACAGTCCACAAAGCCTCACTATCAATTCTATCATACGCTTTCTCTAAATCCATAAATGCTCAAAACACATCCTTGCCTTTCGCTAAATACTTTTCACACACTTGTCTCACCGGAAACACCTGATCCACGCATCCCCTCCCTTTCCTAAAGCCACACTGCTCATCACCAATCACTCCCTCTGTACCCTCTCTAACTCTCATAATTAACACTCTACCATACACCTTACCTACAACACTCAACAGACTTATACCCCTAAAGCTAGTACATTCATACTTATCACCCCTGCCTTTATACAACGGGACCACACAAGCACTTGGCCAGTCAACTGGCACCATACCTTTCACAAAGCACACATTCAACAATCTTACTAACCAGTCAACAATAGTCACTCCACCACCCTTCAGGCATTCCACAGCACACCCATCCATACCTGCAGCTTTCCCTGTTTTCATCTCCTTTACTGCCTTCTGCACTTCCTCCTTCATGATCAAAGAATCATTCAACTCTCCCAACACATTTATTCCTTGCACCCTTCCATCCGCCACAAGCTCAGCCACCCTTTCCTCCTCTACATTTAACAATCTTTCAAAATACTCTGCCCATCTCTTCCTTACTGCATCCATCTCAATTAACATCCTTCCATCCTCTGCTTTTACTCGTTCTTCCTTCCCAGACTCTCCCTTTCACACCTTTTTCACCTCCTTCCAAAACATTTTCTTATTCTCTTGAAAATTCTCTGTCAGCCGCCTACCCCACCTCTCATCTGCTGCCACTTTAGCATCACGCACAGCCCTTCTCGCCTTATTCCTCTTTTCCTTATACCTCTCATATGACATCTCATCCTTCCTCTGCAGCCACACTTCATATGCACGTCTCTTCTATTTTATAGTGGTAAGTTACCTTTTCTTGCTGGAAGATTTTCCCCATTATTATCATCACGTTCCTCAAGCTGTACCTACGATTATTTCTGGCATTATGGAAGAAACTTACTCAAAGAACTTAAAGGTGGATTTCCTTTCACAATATCCCAACTGGAGCCCAGGTTAGGTTAGACTGGGTTAGTTTAATTAATAGGTAGTTAAAGTAGGTTAGGTTAGGTTTAGTTGAACACTTAGGTTAAGGACAGTCCCGTCACCCATTACGCTGATGAATCGAACGAGTCATCACAGTGGAACAGCTAAAAAACAACAGTGAAATAGATTTAACAAGAAATGTCTACTTACCACCCGGAGATACAGTAATCCCTAATTTATCCAGACGTAACAGAGCCAAAGGCATGTCCGGGTAATGGCAACATCTGGATAATGAACACTATTCCCCTACCATACCCAGACCCTACCTATATCCGACCTGTATCAAACCTATTTGTGCAGTACCTGTGCTTTATTTGGCAGTGTTTTCCAGTCATTCAGGCATATTTAGACATCAAAACACACAAAGAAATATCCAAAGTAATGCTAAACACCACGAAAAACATGCAGAAAAACCACTGACCCAAAAAAAAAAAAAAAAAAAAAAAAAAAAAATCTACCTACACACTACTGTATGTAAGTACCCCTCCTAAATTTGGCATTGTTTTCAGGTCAATCTGCCATATTTAGACATTAAAACACACATAGAAATATCCAAAGTAATGCTAAACACCAAGAAAACCATGAAAAAAAAAAAGTGAAAACCAAAACACCCCAATCTATACACTACTGTTTGTACAGTACCCCTCCTAATTTTGGCACTGTTTTCTGGTCATTCTGCCATACTGAGACATCAAAACACACATGGGAATATCCAAAGTAATGCTAAACACCAAGAAAACCATAAAAAAAAAATACTCAAAGCCAAAAAACATCCTACCTACACATGACTGTATGTCCAGTATCCCTCCTAATTTTGGCACTGTTTTCCAGTCATTCTGCCATACTGAGACATCAAAACACACATAGATTTATCCATATTAATGCTAAACATCTAGAAAACAATGCATAACCAACAAAAATCCACACAAAAAAATGAAGATTGTTTGAAAATCAGTTATCTGTGACAAGTGATTACTCCCAGGGCTAAACAAAAATTTCACGGCCCAATATGCCACTGAAATTGGTTATATTGGTTTAAATGGTATACCATCATCTTCACTGGTGTTTATAAGCTAAAAAAAAAAAACACACACACACAAAGCTGATTAGTAAAAGTACAGAAATTCAGTGAGAATAAGCGTTCATGAGTAAAACTTACCTTCCCACCATCCTAGTGCAAAAATCTGCCAGCACCTTACAAGAGTTAAGCATATATCTAAATGCAGAATGCAATAGATAGACAGAAAGAATTTCATGAGCTTTCTCGTGGATTTTGTGGTATTTCGATACAACCAACAATAATCGAATAAATCACAAAAAAAAAAATTGAAACCCCATGAGTCAGTGTTATCACCATGAAGGAGGGTAGGGACTGAAGGGGGAGCCAGGAGGGTATCAAGGAGGGACAGGAGGGGGGGGGAGAGGCAAGGCTGTAGGCAGGATTCTCTTCCTCCTGTTAACAGGCGGACGGCTGCTTTTACCGTACATTTACTCGTGGCTTGTGGTCTGCTAGACACCCTGTGGCCATGCCATGTGGAAACACAACTCGCGGTGACCAGGAAACTTTCTATGTTCAGTAGAAAGGCAGACGGCCTCTGTCACCAAACATGTACTCATGGCTTGCGGTATGTATTACAATCTCAGGGACAGTTAGGAAACACTTAGCCCGGTGGCCGTGCGACATTGGACAGGGATGCATACAGACATTTTGACACTGCTTGTGGGTTACACTCGTATTACTCTGATGCTGGAGGGAATGATCAGATAAGCGTATGGCTTTGACCATTCGGTATAGGGGCGGACAAATATTTTAGTTCTAGTTGTGGGTTACTGACTACTTCCAGCTTACAGCTCGAGCCCAGCGACCACAATCCAAATGTTTGAACATGTCAGCTGGCCGGCCAAAGTTCTCGGGGACTTTTACATCCGAATAATAGCAAGTAAATTCAGATAATGGTTTAACAGAGCCAAGGTCCAGCGTCCGGATAAATGAGGGACTACTGTAATCAGAAAAATATAACAGATAATCATGAAGACAAAGAACTGATTTGGTTTGGTGCGTCTACTGCTTAAAGTAAAGCATATGCTTGGTGAATGAGCAAACAAGTGGTGGTTTCTCTACTTTATCAGTTGCCTCACCAAACTTCACCCCACCACCCTTGTGATTGAGTTGTGAGCACGAGGCGTGGGTGGGGGGGTAGACTGACGTTTGTTTACCTGTGGCTCGCTTGCTAGCAACCGGATGCTTGCTGTTTAAAGTGGAGATATTGTACGGATAATTTTATGTATTAGCATACCACTGAATCATTTGGTCAAGACCCGGATATACCGAAACCTGGATAATCCAAACCTGGATAATATATCATATATATTTATATATATATAAAACTCTGTCCAGAAAGTATCCAACTTCAGGCTAAAAAAAAAAAAAATAAGTAGTTAACTGGTTGAGCTACATCACTAATCACCCTCAAAATGGACCCCTTCTGACTTGACACACACAGCCTAGCATTCTTTCCACTGTCTGAAACCTTTTTCAGATACAGTTTTTGGTGTCCCCCGCAGGTGCGTCGTTGCATTCGTCATGATCTCTTCTCTCATCTCAAATCAGGAACCCTTCAGTGGGATATTGTTTCCAAAAGTCGCATGGAGCCATGTCTGGTGAGTAGGAAGCCTGCTGGACCTGGGGAATGTTGTGCTTGGCCCAAAACTCCTGAATCGGTTGAGAAGAATGGGCAGGGTCACTATCATGGTGCAGCTTCCAACTTGCCGCTTTCCAAAAGTCTGGTCTCTTCCATCAAACTGTGTCAAGATGATGACAGATAATGTCAAAATAGTTATGTTCATTGATGGTCTGACCTTTCAGTGCACATTCGTGATGCACACAACCATGGTAATCGTGGGGGGTGGATGTTAATATGTGTGTGAGTGCACCTTTTGTAACCAAAAGTTACACAGAGCCATGTCTGGTGAGTAGGAAGCCTGCTAGACCTGTGAGATGGTGTGCTTGGCCCAAAACTCCTGAATCAGTTGAGAAGAATGGTCAGGGTCAATGTCATAGTGCAGCTTCCAACTTGCCACTTTCCAAAGGTCTGGTCTCATCCACCAAACTGTGTCAAGATGATGACAGATAATGTCAAAACAGCAATGTTCATTGATGGTCTGACCTTCCAGTGCACATTCGTGATGCACACAACCATGGTAGTCGGCGGGGTGGGGGGATGTTAACATGTGAGTGTGAGTGCACCTTACTGCGGACCTACCGTGATTTTTTTTGCCAAGGTGACCCTGTATGCTTCCACTGGGATGGCTGTGCTATGGTTTCTGGGTCATACCCATACATCCAAGCCTCAACTCCTCTGATACCAGTCTTCAGAAAGTCTGGATCGCGATCTGGTCACTCCAATGTCTTGAGCAATGTTCGTCCGAGAGAAGAGATCACGACGAATGCGACGAAGCACGTGCAGCAGATACCGAAAACTGTATCTGAAAAATGTTTCAGGCAGTGGGAAGAAAGCTGGGCTATGTGTGTCGAGTCAGAAGGGGCTTACTTTAAGGGGGATTAATATCGTAGTTCAATTGGTTAACTATTTATTTATTTATTTGTTATTTATTTTGAGGCTAAGGTTGGATACTTTCTGGACAGACCTCGTATATACTTATAACAGCCAACAGATGCAGTTACATTATTCTCTATACCTGGAGAGAAAAAAAAAAATTACCAACAGAAGCATGTAGCGTAAATGATATTCCCTCATATCAAAGCTGACTAAAAAGTCTGATGCAATATGATCACCATTCATATACAGACAACCTTGCTGTATGAATATTTCCATTCTTGGAAGACCAATCAGATAACAATCATATCAAATGTTTTATAACATGGGTTCAATAGGATATGTTCATGGCCAACAGTCAACACCATGTAAGCCTAAAAATAAGCCCCCAATTCACCTACTCTGGTCCTGAAGTTCAGTTCACTGCACTTTGTTTGCTGCTTTACCTCCAAAACCACATTACTGTTTGATCGCTGACAATGACACAACCAACACTGACCAAAGCCATTTTGGAATAAATAAATGACTGTAAGCTTATGCCGGTGACAAGCGAGGCTCCATAGGTGACTGTAGCAATCGTTTAAGTGAAAATGGCAATCATATGTTGGCCGCTGAGGCTTCATACAGGAATGTAACATGAAAATGGTGCTAAAATCAGTCAACTCTCAATTATCCGTCATCCCAATATCTGGTGCTGCCAGTTCAGCTCTATTAATGCAATATCGGGCACCAAAACTGGATGTAACCAGCGGTTCTATGAAATATCCGGCATCAAGGTATATCAACTGACTTGTAAACGGTAGCCAACTGGTGCTGTATTACTCTACTACTGTATTTAATCATTACTTTATTGCATTTTATGCTTAATTTTCATCTCTTACTCATGGGCAAGTTTTTAGGATAGAAAGCTGAGACGGATAATAACACAATGTCCAGCGTTTTGCAGTATTTAGCCTAGTGCATGGCTGAATTACGCCGGAAAGTTAAGAGTTTACTGTACGTGAATGATCACGCACTGGCCGACTAAATAGTAAGACTGACCTGTACAGTCACAAGCCATAGTTTAGACCCACCCAATATCCTACCTCTCACTCAATGGACGTTGTAGCCTGGGCCTCATACCGAATGGTGACTCCCCCTCCCTCCCTCCGTCATCCCCCCCCCCACTATCTTACCCCTTAACCCCTCCTCTCACCGTGCACCGAGGTGGTAGTTCGGAGCTTCCCAGATTCGAAAACACAACTCTTGATGACTGTATGCTTGGGATTATATAAGTTGTTACCAGTATGAATAACGCCTCAATGAGTCATCCTATAGAAAGGATGACTCATTGAGGCATTATTCATACTGGTAACAACATATACATTGTAATCCCAAGCATACACTCATCAAGAGTTGTAATCTGGGAAGCTCCGAACTACCACCTCAGGGCACAGTGAGAGGAGGGGTTAAGGGGTAAGATAGTGGGGGGGGGGTGGATGACGGAGGGAGGGAGGGGGAGTCATTATTCGATATGCGGCCCAGGCTACGACGTCCATTGAGCGAGAGGTAGGATATTGGGTTGGTCTAAACTATGGTTCGTGACTGTACCTCCAAAATTCACACATCCATACACAAAAGAAGGCAAAGATTTATACTTATTAAGTGTATGGAGATAATTCAGGCTGACTGTTTTTGCCAACTCCTAATATTTACTGAAAAAATGACCAGCAGATGTTGGTTTACACATACATCTCCAATTGTACAGCTGGGTGAATAGAGATAATGAACAGTCCACCAGTTTGACTCAGCATGAAAACTGTGTGTGTGTGTGTGTGTGTGTGTGTGTGTGTGTGTGTGTGTGTGTGTGTGTGTGTGTGTGTGTTTACCTATTTGTAGTATACAGGAATTGAGCAATGCTCGTGTTGTCCTGTCTCCATATCCACATTTATCAAGTCTACCTTTACATACATGAATGTTTTTCTCATGCACCACCTCTTTGTCTAAGTCGTTCCAAATATTTAAGTATTTACCTAATATACCTAATTGTGATATACACGGAATGTACTATGCTCGTGGGTTTCAGTTGCTGTTTCTCAGTAAGTCGAATTTAGCTTTAAACTCGTTTAAGTTTTTAGACTGGACGATCTCTTTGTCCAGGCTATTCCATAAGTCTATACTTCTGTAAGGAAAGCTATATTTCTTGATATCCTTCAAGCAGCTTGACTTTTTCAATTTCATTCCATGTCCTCTTGTTGCTCTCTTATCCCATACAAACAGATCTTCTTTGTCAATTTTATCTATTCCCACCATGGTCCCGAACACTGCAATCATGTCTCCCCTCTTTCTCCTTTCCTCTAAGGAAGGCAAATTCAGTTTTTCCAGCCTCTCTCTGTATGACAGGTCTGTCAGACTGGGGACCATCTTGGTTGCTGTTCTTTGTATTCTCTCAATCTTGTTTATATCTACCGCTGCATATTCTAACCTGGGGCGGATCATGGCCACTATCAATTATTTCATCATCTCCTCATCCATATAATGAAATGCTACTCTTATGTTAGTCAAGAATTTATAAGTCTCTCCAACTATCTTGTTAATGTGCTTTTCTGGTGACAAACTATCTTGGACCAGCACTCCCAAATCTTTCTCTTCTCTCCTTTTTGTGATTAATTCATTACCCAACAAATAATTCAATGATGGCCTTCTGGTACTTTTACCCATTTCCAATATTTTACATTTCTTTACATTAAATTTCATTTCCCACGTCCGGCTCCAATTGTGTATCCTATCCAAATCCTCCTGCAGTATTTTACAATCCTCCTCAACCTCTACCTTCCTCAAGATCTTTACATCATCAGCAAATAGACTTGCATAACTGTTCATTCCATCTACCATATCATTTACGTAAATCAGGAACATTACTGGCACCAACACCGAGCCTTGAGGGACTCCACTTGTTACTTCCCTCCATCCAGACATCCTATCCTTTATTACTGTCCTCATTTGTCTGTCTCTCAAAAAGTCTCTCATCCATTCCAGAAGTTTCCCCTTCAGTCCTCCTATATATTCTAGTTTCCACATTAGGGTCAACTGCGCAATGCAATCAGGGCCCTGCTGCGGATGCCACTGATTGCATTGTGTAGTTGACCCTTGTGCGGTGTGGTGCGGTGAGGATCTGTCCGTTCTCCCCTTTGGGGCTAAGATGTGAATGAATGTGTTTGAATGGATGAGTAAATGGAGAGTGTGTCGTCCTGTCTCGGCTACCTCCCTTTCCTTGGGGGAAGCAGCCTAGGTATATAGATAGATAGACATTAGTCTCTGATGAGGTACCTTGTCAAAGGCCTTCTCTAAGTCTAAGTACACACAATCCACCCAACCACCTCTCTCCTGTATCACGTCAATCGCTCTTGAGTAAAAGCTCAACAAGTTAGAAACACATGACCTTCCACTTCTGAATCCAAACTGACATTCAGCCAAAATATTCATCTCTTCCAGATATTTTATCCATCTGTCTTTCAGGATTCTCTCACACAATTTTGCGACCATGCTGGTTAGAGACACTGGTCTATAATTCAGGGGTTCTTCCCTGTTTCCTCCCTTGTAAATTGGTACCACACTTGCCCTCTTTCATTCTTGTGGCACTTTCCCCTCTTCCAGTGAGCATATGATAAAATTGTGAATTTTATCCGCCAGTTGTTCTCTGCATTCCTTCAGTACCCAATTAAAAATTCCATCAGGTCCTGGGGCTTTCCTTACATCTTGAGTTTCCAGTAATTAATACACTTCCTGTATGTCCACTTTTATATCTTCTATCACTGGAACATTTCTAATCACTCCCTCCCCTTTCACAAGCTCCTTTTCTTTAGTGAAAACTAACTGGAAACGTTTGTTCATTATTTCTGCTTGCATTGCCGCATCCTTAAGGACCTTTCCTTCTACTTTCAGTTTCGTGATTTCTTCCTTTTGTTTCAGTTTGCCATTAACAAATCTATAAAACAGTTTGGGTTCATCCTTGCATTTGTCTATTATACCTTTTTCAAAATTCCTTTCTTCTTCTCTTTGTATTCTTGTGTATTCATTTCTTGTTCTTTTATATTCTTCCTTTGTTCTGTTGTTACCTCTCTTTCTCCAATTGTTCCACGCCTTATCTCTCTCCTTTTTTGCTATCATACACCTTCTATTAAACCACTCCTTTTTCCTGTTTTCTTTCCCTCTTACTCTTGGTACAAATTTTTCCACTCCCAAATTATAGAGGTCTAGAAAGATATCCCACTTCCTCTGTATCTCTCTTGTTTCTCTGAATTTTCTCCAATCCGCATTGTCAAGAAAGTTTCTCAATCCTGTAAAATTTGCTTTCCCAAAGTTGTATCTTCCCTGTCTATGAAGCTCGTCTCTTGGCTCGACGATCCCTATTAACATCTGGAACTCAATGACCACATGATCACTTTTTCCTAAAGGACAGAGATATTCCAATGATTCAATTACATCGGGTTCTTTGGTGAACAGTAAATCTAACCTTGCTGGTGTGTCCTCACCTCGAAACCGTGTCTCTTCTTTGACCCACTGTGTCATCACATTATTCATTATTATATTAACATCCGATCAGCGAAGTTAAGCAACGTTGGGTCTGGTTAGTACTTGGATGAGTGACCACCTGGGAACACCAGATGCTGTTGGCATCCCTAAGTGTCAAGTGGGGTTGGTGGAGGATTAGTGCCCCTCCCTGTAAAACAATTAACTCTGAGCCCTTGGCCACCCCATTTGGGATACATGGCGTCTGGCAATGGATGGATGGATATTAACATAGTGCCCCACGAATCCTCGCCGCCTCCCGAGTACCATTCATCCCAGTTCACCTCTTTACAGTTAAAGTCGCCCATCAAAATTATATTATTGCTTTTCTCAATTATTTTTTGCAAATAGCTAGCCATATCTGACAACATCTCATGGTATATGTCATCCTTCCATGCTCTCGTCTTTGGGGGAACATACTGTACACTACCGCCATATCTCTCTTAACATTCTCTACAGTTTCTAATTTCATATATATCACTTCAGCCCTGCCTTCTCCCATTTCCACAGTATCTACATTTATGTTGTTCTTCACTGCTATTATCACTCCTCCTCCCTTTTTTTCTTTTCTGTCTTTTCTCCACAGTTTGTATTTACCATCTCCCAAATGAACATCAATATCTTCTCTCAATTTGGTCTCTACAAAGCACACGACATCAGGTTCATGTTCTCTCAAGAAATAGTTAATTTCGATCATTGTTGATATGAAACCATCAACATTTGTATATACCACCTTCAAATTATTTGTGTGTGTGTGTGTGTGTGTGTGTGTGTGTGTGTGTGTGTATTTACCTATTTGTATTTACCTATTTGTAGTATACAGGAATTGAGCAATGCTCGTGTTGTCCTGTCTCCATGTCCACATTTATCAAGTCTACGTTTACACACATGAATGTTTTTCTCATGCACCACCTCTTTGTCTAAGTCGTTCCAAATATTTAAGAATATACCTAATTGTGATATACACGGAATGTACTATGCTCGTGGGTTTCCATCGCTGTTTCTCAATAAGTCGAATTTAACTTTAAACTCGTTTAAGTTTTTAGACTGGACGATCTCTTTGTCCAGGCTATTCCATAAGTCTATACTTCTGTAAGGAAAGCTATATTTCTTGATATCCTTCAAGCAGCTTGACTTTTTCAATTTCATTCCATGTCCTCTTGTTGCTCTCTTATCCCATACAAACAGATCTTCTTTGTCAATTTTATCTACTCCCACCATGGTCCTGAACACCGCAATCATGTCTCCCCTCTTTCTCCTTTCCTCTAACGAAGGCAAATCCAGTTTTTCCAGCCTCTCTCTGTATGACAGGTCTGTCAGACTGGGGACCATCTTGGTTGCTGTTCTTTGTATTCTCTCAATCTTGTTTATATCTTTCTTTTTGTGTGGGTACCACACTACCGCTGCATATTCCAAGCTGGGGCGGATCATGGCCACTATCAATTTTTTCATCATTTCCTCATCCATATAATGAAATGCTACTCATATGTTAGTCAAGAATTTATAAGTCTCTCCAACTATCTTGTTAATGTGCTTTTCTGGTGACAAACTATCTTGGACCAGCACTCCCAAATCTTTCTCTTCTCTCCTTTTTGTGATTAATTCATTACCCAACAAATAATTCAGTGATGGTCTCCTGGTACTTTTACCCATTTCCAATATTTTACATTTCTTTACATTAAATTTCCTTTCCCACGTCCGGCTCCAATTGTGTATCCTATCCAAATCCTCCTGCAGTATTTTACAATCCTCCTCAACCTCTATCTTCCTCAAGATCTTTACATCATCAGCAAACAGACTCGCATAACTGTTCACTCCATCTACCATATCATTTACGTAAATCAGGAACATTACTGGCGCCAACACTGAGCCTTGAGGGACTCCACTTGTTACTTCCCTCCATCCAGACATCTTTTCCTTTATTACTGTCCTCATTTGTCTGTCTCTCAAAAAGTCTCTCATCCATTCCAGAAGTTTCCCCTTTAGTCCTCCTATATATTCTAGTTTCCACATTAGTCTCTTATGAGGTACCTTGTCAAAGGCCTTCTCTAAGTCTAAGTACACACAATCCACCCAACCATCTCTCTCCTGTACCACATCAATCGCTCTTGAGTAAAAGCTCAACAAGTTTGAAACACATGACCTTCCACTTCTGAATCCAAACTGACATTCAGCCAAAATATTCATCTCTTCCAGATATTTTATCCATCTGTCTTTCAGGATTCTCTCACACAATTTTGCGACCATGCTGGTTAGAGACACTGGTCTATAATTCAGGGTTCTTCCCTGTTTCCTCCCTTGTAAATTGGTACCACATTTGCCCTCTTCCATTCTTTTGGCACTTTCCCCTCTTCCAGTGAGCATACAATTAACCTGTGAATTTTATCCGCCAGTTGTTCTCTGCATTCCTTCAGTACCCAATTAGAAATTCCATCAGGTCCTGGGGCTTTCCTTACATCTTGAGTTTCCAGTAATTTATACACTTCCTGCACCTCCACTTTTATATCTTTCATCACCAGAACATTTCTAATCACTCCCTCCCCTTCCACAAGCTCCTTTTCTTTAGTGAAAACTGACTGGAAACGTTTGTTCATTATTTCTGCTTGCATTGCCGCATCCTTAAAGACCTCTCCATCTACTTTCAGCTTGGTGATTCCTTCCTTTTGTTTCAGTTTGCCATTAACAAATCTATAAAACAGTTTGGGTTCATCCTTGCATTTGTCAATTATACCTTTTTCAAAATTCCTTTCTTCTTCCCTACGTATTCTTGTGTATTCGTTTCTTGTTCTTTTATATTCTTCCTTTGTTCTGTCGTTACCTCTCTTTCTCCAATTGTTCCACGCCTTATCTCTCTTTTTTTGGCTATCATACACCTTCTATTAAACCACTCCTTTTTCCTGTTTTCTTTCCCTCTTACTCTTGGTACAAATTTTTCCACTCCCAAATTATAGAGGTCTAGAAAGATATCCCACTTCCTCTGTATCTCTCTTGTTTCTCTGAATTTTCTCCAATCCGCATTTTCAAAAAAGTTTCTCAATCCTGTAAAATTTGCTTTCCCAAAGTTGTATCTTCCCTGTCTATGAAGCTCGTCTCTTGGCTCGACGTTTCCTATTAACATCTGGAACTCAATGACCACATGATCACTTTTTCCCAAAGGACAGAGATATTCCAATGATTCTATTACATCGGGTTCTTTGGTGAACAGTAAATCTAACCTTGCTGGTGTGTCCTCACCTCGAAACCGCGTCTCTTCTTTGACCCACTGCGTCATCACATTATTCATTATTATATTTAATAACATAGTACCCAACGAATCCTCGCCGCCTCCCGAGTACCATTCCTCCCAGTTCACCTCTACCCACCAACATTATATTATTGCTTTTCTCAATTATTTTTTGCAAGTAGCTAGCCATATCTGACAACATCTCATGGTATTCGTCATCCTTCCATGCTCTCATCTTTGGGGGAACATACACTACCGCCATATCTCTCTTAACATTCTCTCCAGTTCCTAATTTCATATATATCACTTCAGCCCTGCCTTCTCCCATTTCCACAGTATCTACATTTATGTTGTTCTTCACTGCTATCATCACTCCTCCTCCCTTTTTTTCTTTTCTGTCTTTTCTCCACAGTTTGTATTTACCATCTCCCAAATGAACATCAATATCTTCTCTTAATTTGGTCTCTACAAAGCACATGACATCAGGTTCATGTTCTCTCAAGAAATCATTAATTTCAATCCTTGTCGATATGAAACCATCAACATTAGTATATATCACCTTCAAATTATTTTTGACATTATTAATACCCTCTTCTCTCCTACTCTCTGTCCGTACCACTTCCTCAACTTCTGATCTTTCACAACCATCCCCCCTAGTTTCCTTCACTTCTATTTCCTTAAATACCATTTCCTTACTTTCATATCCAATACTCTCCAAAAAAAAGTATTACGTTCTTCCTCTGTCCTCTTATCATTTTTTTCCTTTACTTCTTCCTTTAATGATTTTAAAACTTCTCTTTCTTCTTCATTCAGATCTTTTCTTATTATAATATTTTCCATCCCCGCCTCTTTGCTTAATTTCCAGGTCACTTTAAGTATCTCATTTATTACACTTTCTGATGTAAACTTGACTCTCATTGGTCTTGTTTCCCCTTTCTTATAAGGCCCTATCCTCCTTACTTCCTCAATTTCTTTTACCCACTTGTCTCGTTCGGGGTCAATCTTGCCTAATATTCCTCTCACCATGTTCGTGTCTCTCGAGTCTTGCGAACCTAACCTTTTCTTCCTCTTCCCTGTTTCCAAATACTACCACACATCTGTTCCTTTCTACAGTTTCTCTCACTATTTTCTCTTTTTTCTTCAGTATTTTCACTACATTTTCTTCCATTTCTTTCTTGTTCATTTCCCTTTCTTCCTGGATGATCTCTCTTAAGCTGACCACTTCTTTCTGTTCTTCTTCTACGTGTGCCCACTTTGCCTTGTGTTCTTCTAGTACCTTACTCACCTTCTCCGTTTTATTAGTACTCTCTTCAAGTTTCCTCCTAAGTTCAACATTTTCCCTCTTCAAATTCTTAATCTCTTCATTGGCTGTTTCGTTGGACTGGATTAGACTCTGTATGGTGGTTTCCGTATTTCCTGACACATCCTTTATCACTAGATTCTCTACTTTTTTTTCGAGTTCACTAATCCTCATAATTAATGTTTTCACCAGGTCCATGACATTAGTATTAGCATCAAATCCTTGAAATTCCATTCCCTCATTGTTTACATTTTCGGCCATCTTTAACGTACCGGTAAAGTACCTAAACAGCTGTTACCGAATAAGCCACAAATATTCATGTATACTATTGCCAACAAATCTTTACATTTTTGGTAGTCTACCAACTTTCATTATTTTAAATTTAAAGAAAGACCCTAGGAGACAGGACAGACAAAATTCCTGAAACTACTCAAGGTTAGGAGCGATGCCTGGGACGACCTCTCTCTCCGACTGTTCGCGTGTGTTTGTGTGTGTGTGTGTTCTTACCTAATTGTACCTAATTGTTCTTACCTAATTGTATCTTTACAGGAATGAGTCAAGCTCGTACTGTCCCGTGTCTTAAACCATATTTATCGTACATATCCTTAAATTTGTGAATTGTTTTGGCACACTATTTCATTCGGTGGTGCATTCCATTGATCAATTGCTCTGTTTGGGAAACTGAATTTCCTTACGTCTTTATCATCTCTCTTCCTATGCAGTTTTTTGCAGTGTCCTCTTGCTGATGCTTCTCCATGTGTTAAGTAATCATTTATGTCTATTTTCTGCTTTCCTGATATGCACTTATATAGCATTATCATGTCACCTCTTTTCCTTCTCTTCTATAGTGTTGGTAGATTCAGTTTATTTAGTCTTTCTTCGTAGCTTAGGTCCCTTAAGCTTGGTATCCATCTTGTAGCGGCCCTTTGAACTTTTTCAATCTTGTCTATATATGCTTTTTGAGATGAGGACTCCAGACTACTGATGCATATTATAGGGTTGGTCTAATGAATGATGTTATTATCCTTCTTAGCATGTCTTCATTTATGTATGTGAATGCTGTTCTCATATTTGCAAGCAGTGTATACATGTTCCATACCTTCTCGCTGATGTGGTCAGCCAGAGATAGTCTATTATTGATAATCACACCTAGGTCTTTCTTTCTGATGTGTATAGGGTTTTATTTCCTAACTTATAATCCCAATCAGGTCTTTTTCCACTTTTACCAAACTTGATCACATGACACTTGTCCACATTGAATTCCATTTGCCATGTACTACTCCATTCATGAAGTTTATTTAATTCTTCTTGTAGCTCTTTACAAGAGTCTGTGCTAGTAATTCTCCTTTGTATTTTTGCATCATCTGCAAACATATTCAGATAGCTCTCATTTCCAGTGTTACTGTTTATATCATTTATATACACTAAAAACATGATTGGTGCCAGCACTGAACCCTGTGGTACTCCACTAGTCACTTCTTTCCATGATCAGTAGTTTCCTCTTAGTACTGTCCTCATTTCTCTTTTTATGAGAATGTCTTGCATCCAACAAAACAGTTTGCCTCGAATTCCTCCTTGATGGTACAGTTTCCATAAAAGTCTTTGGTGTGGTACTGTGTCAAAAGCTTTCTTGAAATCTAAATAGATACTGTCCACCCATCCTTCCCTTTCCTGTATTGTGTTTGTTACTCTGTCATAGTAGCTCAACAGATTAGTAACACATGATTTTCCTTTTCTGAAACCAAACTGTCTTTCTGTTATCATACTGTGTTCTTCTAGATGATTCACCCAAGCTTTTCTTGTAAGTTTTTCTAATACCTTGCTTACAACACTGGTCAGTGATACTGGTCGGTAGTTGAGTGGATTTTGTCCATTTCCTTTCTTGAATAAGGGGACAATATTTGCCTTTTTCCAAATATCAGGTAGTTTACCTTGACTCAAGGATTTCTTGAAAATTAAAAATAATGGTTTACTTAACTCCTTTGCACATTTTCGTAATACCCAACATGAAATTTCATCAGGACCACTTGCTTTTCCTCTGTCTAATCTACTTAACTCCTCCTGTATTACTTTTTCTGCTATTTGTATATCTGGTAGTATGTGTGGACATGCGTGTTCCACATAGTCCCTCTCAAAATTTTTTTCTTCTGTAAAAACTAATTGGAAATTCTTATTTAATGCTTCACAAATATCTTTCTCTTGTGTATAAGTGATTCCCTCGTCCGTAATGGATTGTATTATATCTTTTACTTTGGTTTTGCTTCTGATATAGCTGTAAAACAGCTTTGGTTGATCACTACTTTTATTTATTATATCCTCCTCAAACTGTTTTTGGGCTTCCCTCCTTATTCGTGTATAGTCATTTCTTGCCTGTTTGTAATTATTTTACGCCCTTTCACTATTGTGTCTTCTGTATCTATTCCACAACAAATCTCTTCTTTCTTTTGATTTTTTACATTCTGTATTGAACCATTTCTGTATTTTCTTATCTGTTTCTTTGTGCTGTGGGATGTACTTCTGGACTCCTATTTCATAAAATTCACAAAATTTTTTATATACGGCATTTAAATCTTGTCCTCTAAGCTCATTTTCCCAATCAACTTCTAAGAAATACTTCTTTAGGTCTTGATAATTTCCCTTTTTATAGTTTAGGCTCTTTTTGTAATTGTCATTGCTGTTTACTATGTCATATGCTATCCTGAAGTTATAATTTAGTACTGCATGATCGCTTTTGCCGAGTGGAGGGTGATATATTAAACTGTCAATATCATTTTCTTGCCTAGTAAATATTAGATCTAGCACTGAAGGTACATCAAGTCCTCTTTTTCTGGTGGTTTCCCTCACATGTTGCGTTAAGTAAAACTCTTGTACGAGATCCAGGAGCTTTTGGTCCCAACAACTTTCTTGGCTATTTATATCTAGAGTATTCCAATTTATATTTGTATTGAAGTCCCCAGTTTGTATAATTCTTTCCGATTTCTCTTCCATTTTATGTAGCAATGATCTTATACTCTGAATTGTACTCTCTGCCAGGTCCTCATATTCGTCTCTTTCCCATGTGTTTGATCTGGGTGGCATGTACAAATTTGCTACAATTACTTTACCTTCAGATGTGTCGATCTCTACTGCAATCAGTTCTACTTGTGATGGTATATCTAGTTTTATTTCCTTGACTTTTAGATTTTTCTTATTTAATATTATAATTCCTCCTCCTTTTTTTTAATTTCTGTCTCTTCTCCATATATTGTATTCCTCTAAGTTTAGTATGTCATTGGATATCCTTGGTGTTAATTTTGTTTCAATTAGGCATATTATTTGTGGTTCATTTTCTCTGACATAATCATTCATCTCTAGTAATTTAGATACCATTCCATCCACATTTGAGTACATCAACTTCATCATCTTGTTTATATATTTGTCATGACATGGTTCTACTACCTTCCTCCTTTTTCTTCCATCCTGTTTGTGTACCACTTTCATACCTGCAATCCTATTACTTTGTAAAAAAAATTTTTCTTCTCCTCTTCCGATCTTCCCTCATTTTTTGTTTTTGCTTCCTCCCTTTTCTCTTTCAGTAATTCCAGTTCCTCTTGTGTTAGGCATCTTTTTATCCATACATTTTTGAACTCCTCTTTTTCCATAAGATTCTTTGCATTTTTTAGTATCTCTTCCACAGTGTTTACACTCTGGAAAGTCACCTTCAGAGGTCTTGTCTTGCTTTTCTCGTATTTCCCTAACCTTTTGTGTTCCTCTATGTCTTTACGACAGATTTCCTCTGATACTTCTTTCAGTAAGCTCATTACATTTGCCATCTCCTTTTTGTCTCTTGTGATCTTGTTTTTTACTTCTTCCTCTTCAATACCAGTGATTACTATAGACTTGTTTATCTCTACTGAATCTCTGACTAACTTTGGATTGTTTTGGATTATTCTTTTCACTTCCTTTTTAATGCTTTTTTCCTCCACCCTTGTTTCTAAGTCTTTCTTTACTTTCACCATTTCAGCATACATGGTTTCTACATCATTTTTGTAGCTTTGCACAGCTTCATTCACCTGTGTTATCTTCTCCTCAATATCACTGCTCTGTGCCCGGATGCACAAATGGCCTTAAGGCTACACACGGCCTTAAGTCGGGTAGTTTAAGGCCGTGGGTCACTAAGGCCCATGCACGAAGCACCAACAGGAGGGTAAGCCTCGGTAAGGCCGCCTCAGCCGCTGAGGCTGGATCGGAGCAGCCTTACTGTATTGAGACCCGTGAATAAAGTAACTCCGATTTGATATTCTCTATAGCACAAACCGGACCCAACTTGTTATTGTTTGCCTCGGCATGGAGTTGATGGTTGCCTGTGAACTGGATCGTGCTTTGCGAAGGGAATGGAGGTTTCTTGGAGCCACTGAACCCCTGTAACATAAATAATGAACATGTATCGAGATAATATCGCCTCCCCAGGAGCGAATTCGCTCGTTTAACGGAGCTTGAGCCTCATATTGGGAGTGTCATGTTACACTCACATGCAATTCTTGCCTACACAACAATTTTTAGCAACCCAGAGGTTCTACGCTAGTGGGAATTTTCAGAGTGTTGTTGGAGGGTGGTATTCATGAGTCGAGTGTATGCGAAGTGATATCACGTGTGACAGATACTTTATACAGAAAATGACTGAGAAAAATTAAGATGCCCAGTGGTTTGCTGAGGACAGAGACGAGGGTTTCCACATAATAAATAAATTTCCTAAAGTATATGGGTTCTCATGGGAAGGGAGGGGAAGAATACATCCCCAGTATCCCTGCATGTAAGGGGCAACTAAAAGGGGCCTTTTTGTCTCCAGTCTTTCTTTCCTTACTGTCCTCTTCTGTCTTCTGTTCTACCTCCCTTTTCTTGATGTTTGTGTGTTTCTTATGGTCTTGCCTCTACTATGCCATGCAGCCATATTATGGATTGGTGATAATTCATCATTATTCCTAACTTCCTAAAGTGCTTGAAGCAATGGATTGAACCCTAATACCAATTTAGGCCCAAGATCACAAAGAACATGTATTTGTCAGCTTCAAATGGTTTCATTCACTGGCTGTGCAAGTTGTTTGCGACAGCAACAAAATGATAATGAGCTGTAATTACAGGTATCCTGGCAGCACTCACGCTGCCTATACCTGGGCTAATTCTAACCACCAGAGATGTGAACCAAGGTGTCTATGGTGACATTTTTATGCCAGGTCTCTGTGGTTGCTGATTACTTTGTTTAAAGTTAGACAATGGTTAGGTAAAATATGGCAAACATTATAAGTTCCCATTCATATTCCTATTTTGTTTCTTTACTCCTAAACCCTCTCATCCTGCTAATGTTTTAAAGGTTGTGTGGGTGTATTGCTCTTCATCACTAATATTGGGACGTCTTTTCATTGGACCCGACATTTTCAATTAATTACCAGCACTTCACATCCTTATCCTTGACTGTTGTGTTTTTGTTACCGGCATTGTGTGAAAATAAGGTATTGTATAGAATGCCTAGGAATTCTATAGAATGACCAACATTTTTTGGCAAAGTATGAAATAAGTTTATTTCATTCTGACTTTATATATTTTACCTAACCTGGGACTTTAATAGAATGCATAGGTATTCTGTAGAATGTCTAACTTTTTTATGGCAAATTATAATGTAATAAACAACAGGGGGTTTGGCTGGGATAATGTAGGTTAGGTTAGGCTAGGTTAGGTTAGGTTAATTTAGAAGAACGTTATGTTAAGCACTTACCTATATTAACCTAACCTACTGTAATCGAACTTAAACGTAGCCTAGACCATCCCAGCCTAAAACTAACCGCAGCCAAAATTAACCTAACGTACTGAAATGACTTATTTCACAGTTAGCCGGTTTGCTGCAGTTTGGTCGTTTCTCACGTTGCCTAAAATAAACACGGTAATCTACAGAATACCAAAGAAATGTGTACAGATGATTTTATCCTGTACCTTAGCTTAAAGTTTACCTAGGCGTTCTATACAGTGACGGGTTTCCCACTATGACGGTAACATAAACACTCCTCTCGCCTCTCACCCCCAGCTGATTCATGAAGGTCTGTGATTGGCCCAGTGTTTGTGTTCTGCCGTCTGATTGGTCGGCAAGCTCGCAGCTGACGCACTAGATTTCCCCCCAAGACATTCCCTACAGTTAAGGCCAGCCTTAGCTAAGACCAATGCACGAAACTTAAGTCAGCCTTAAGACAAGGCAACGGGTCGTCGTGCATGGGCCTTAAAGGCAACCGTAGGGCCGCCTTTAATATTTCATATAAGGCCAGCCTTAAGGCTGCCATCCGACAGAGTTTTGTGCATCCCTGCCCTGGTCCATAAGACTGCTTGCTTGCCTAATTGTCTCTGTGTCATTTTTGAACTCTTCCATAACAGTCTCGTGATTGACTACTGTATTTGCCATTTCACTCACTTTCTTCCTAAGCGTACTCAATTCCACTGTTAGTTCACTGATGGTTGTGTCTTTCTTATTGGCCTCCCTTCCTAGTTTTTCTATCTCTTCCTTTTGCAAGTACATTTGCTTCTTTATTTCATCAATTTCATTTTTGAAAGCCATTTCTAGTTTGTGTACACGTTCAACCAGTCTATTGTGAGTCTCCACTTCAACCAGTTCTTGGTAGAAATCAACATTTTGCTTTTTACTTTTATCCCTTTTCTTTTCCAAATTTGTTTTACTGAAGTATGTATCCATTTTGTAATACTAAATGAACAGAGTATGTACTTACAGAGTATGTACACTTTCCCCGTGTTGCTGTAGTCTAAACAAACCCAGCTGACTCAGCGCATTTTATTTCCTTGTGGTTCTTTTTTTTTCTGTTTGAACAAGTCTTGTTTAAACTTATTTTTTTTTTCCTTTTAATAATGAAAAATCATTTAGTCTAACCTGGTACAGAGCTTGACTCATTCAAAGATACTAATTTAGGTAATGCCACTGGCCGTGTTGGTCCGGTACGGAGCGCCATTGTCGCACGTCTGCCTCCTTTGACTGTGTGTGTGTGTGTGTGTGTATGTGTGTGTGTGTGTGTGTGTGTGTGTGTGTGTGTGTGTGTGTGTGTGTGTGTGTGTGTGTGTGTGTGTGTGTGTGTGTGTGTGTCCAACTCTGAAAACAAGCTTAACAGCCCATTCCCTTAGGCACAGCAATCTTTCTATGTGCCACATGAGTTCCCATGTTACCGCTCAGGCACTGATACTCACCACCCACAATTGAATACATGCTCAGGCGATCTCACTCAAGACTGGTTAAAACAGCTGTAAGTTGGATATGCTAACCAACGTAACACCAGTTCCAAAACAGGACTACATTCTACGCAACACAAGAGGCTTCATATCACTTCTTCCTAAGTGATATAGTTTTTATTACTCTTTTACATCCCCTTGACAGCTACTGAAGCAAACTATTATGTCAACTAAAACTACAGTAAAACCTGAATATACCGAACTTCAATTGACCAGAATTCGCTTTTATCGGACTCGAGGAACTACCAGACTAAATTGCTATATATCGGAAAAAGTCTGATGAAGCCAGAAGCAGTCCAGACTGCCTAACCACTTCAGGTATGGTCACCACAATAAGGTAAATTAAAGACATGTTTATCAGTGTACAGTACAGTATTATTATATATATTATATCATTTGATTAATGTAGTGAGGTTATAACACAGTACAGTAATGCAGTGGTAGTCAGAACAGTTTAAAATCCATCCATGCAACCCAGACTAATGTCTGATACATCGGAAAAAGTCCGGATTATTATGGGGAAGTCTGGATGTCACTTTTATCGGAATTTCGCGTTTCTCGGACTGGCTTGGGCCCCAATTAGTCCGTTATAGTGAGGTCTTACTGTATATAAAATTAATAAATTCCTTGCTTAGTTCTCTTTCACTTAAGACATTTTCCACTACAAAGCTGTTAATAAAGATACATGTACAACACATTTTTTGTAATATGCCACTGTTCATGATAAAGTGATTGGGAAGTGCAGTGAAAATTCAGGGTTGATAACTGACATACAGCTGCAGTATTTATCCCAATTTATCATAATCCTCATAAGGTGACATATGCTCAGGTATTTCAATTGCCTTGTCATGCTAAGATCACTCAACTACTTTCCTGTTCCCCAAAAGGAGGATGGCAGACTGCAGAAGGACAATTTGAGCCTGTAGTCCCATGTGTTCACATTTCAGATGAACCTAGGGGTATAACTCCGACTACTACTTCCAGTACTTATTTAATCCATACATACACAACCAGCCATCATTAAGTACATTCTGATGCATGTGCAGCAACGAATATCTATCTATCCATCTATTTCCGGACACCTTAATCCCGTAAAGGGTGGCCACAAACAAATCACCTCCATGTTGTCCTGTCTCCTGCCATTTCACTGCCCTCCCCCCAGATCACACCCTCCTCTCTCATATACCTCTCCACTCCGTCCATCTTATCCGTGGCCTCCCCCTCCCAATCCACCTCACTCACATAAACTCTTTCGTTAGTCTTTCGCTCTCCATTCTCTCCATGTGGCCAAACCACTTTTTTTTTTTTTTTGTCCAACTCTGGGTATAGGCTTCACAGCCTGCTCTCAAGGCCCAGTAGTCCTCCTACATAGCATTCAACTCTACATGTCACTACTTCGGGGTTAAAACCCACCGTCCATATTCAATACATACTAGGGCTGTCTCATACAGACTGGTGTATTGGTCTAAGGGAGGGTATTTTTACATGTCGGAGGGTCTTCTGGTAGATCAGTAAAGCCTGATTTTTAAGAATTCAAAATCCTAAATTGTTCCATACCCCAGCCAGTAGGAATGCAGGCAACCTCTCCACCGATTGAGCCACCAATGCGCCTTCACTTTCTCATTTGTCAGTCTGTCTCTCCACGTAACTCCACATGCTCCTCTCATAATTATTTTCCACTGCTCTCACTCTTGACTTGTGTCCTTCCAACAAGGATCCATGCTTTGCTTCCATACGTTATAGTTGGTATCACAATACTATTAATTTTTTTCCTTCCATGCTCACTTCTCTATTACTTATCACTGCTTTCAAAGAACCAGCAACCTTTCTTCCCTGTTGTACCCTTTCAAGCACTGCATTCTCCAAACTTCCATCCTTACTCATCACACTATCCAAGTAGTTGAATGCAATCACATTTTCCATTTCCTTATCAACCAAACTCACTGTGCATTCAGTGACTTAATTTCTCTCGAAGACCATAACGTTACCCTTCCCTAAATTCACCTTTGGATTCTGTTTCTTACACAACTCCCAAACTCATTCACCAAGCCTTGCAGTTCCCCTTCATCTTCGCTTAACAATGCGGTATCATTTGCAAACAAGAGAACAGGAAGTTTCCAAATGCTGCCCTCTCTCATTGGGGCTGCTCTAACATCCACTGCCCTACCTTGTATCTCTTTTATAACCCCATCCATATGCAGATCAAACAACCATGGAGACACGACACATCCCTGTTTCAATCCAACATTCAGATAGAAAAATTCACTCAGTTCATCATCCACACACACAGCAGCCTTAGCACCCTCATACATACTCTTCAAGGCATTCAGCAGCTTCAAACACGTATCTATCTATCCACTGCTAGATGCCCTAATCCTGTAAGAGGTGGCCACAAACAAATTGCCTCCATGTTGCCATGTCCCCCGCCATTACATTGCCCTCCCCCCAGCTCACACACCCCTTCCCTCATATGACTCTCCACTTCACTCCCTCCATATCATCCTCAGCCTCCCCCTCCCTCCACCTCACTCACATACGCTCTCCTCATTAGTCTCTTGCTCTCCATCCTCCCCACATGGCCAAACCACCTCATTGTATGTCTCCTAACACTTTCTTTCACATCCACATCCACACCACAATGCTCTTTAAATTCCTCATTTGTCAATCTGTCTCCGTGTAACTCTGCATGCTCTTCTCAAATAACTCACTTCCACTGCCCTCACGATTGACTTGTATCCTTCCAACAAGGTCCAAGCTTCACTTTCATACGTTAGAGTTGGTATCACAGTACAGTAACATCATGCAGCAATGTTTTTACTTCCATGCTCACTTCCCTATTTCTTATCACTACTTTCAAAGAACCAGCAACATTTCTTTCTTGTTGTATTCCTTCCATCTCTTGCACACAATACATACACCCTCTTTTGCTCTCTCATTCTCATGTGCATGCATGCATATACCCATCCATACTCCCATTCTCTCATCTCCTCATTTAGTCTCAGTTAATCCATATATGTCCAATTTTGCACCCTGAAGCACCTGTACAATCTCTCCCTCTTTCACCTCATCATTCACACCCCTTACATTCCACACTGCAATTTGTACCATGTCCTTTGTCTAGTCCTTGGTTGTCACCTGCTGGTCTGTCCTAATACGAGGCTTCCTGTTTGTAATTTTAGTTCGATGTTCTCTGCGAAGGGGCACTAACCCTCCACCAACCCATTTGTTGACATGTAGGGAACAAGTGTTGGTTGGTTATAAGGTTACCACCCAGTGTATTAAATGATTTCCATCGAACATAAATTTTTAAAATATCTGAGATAATCTTTCAGGGAAACATAACCTTCACTTAAGAGAAAATTTCAATTATCATGACAGCTCTCAGGAACACATCTCTCGTTATTTTTATTTTTTTGACAGCTTTAAGGAAGACATCTCTGGTAGTTATTTATATACAGTAATTATTTTTCTGTAATGTATCCAACTCTGGGCACAAGCTTGACAGCCCATTCCCTTAGGCACAGCATTCCTCCCATGTGCCACATGAGTTCACATGTCACCAGTCTAGCACCAATACTCACCATTAACAAAGAATAAATGCTAGGGCTGTCTCATTCAAGACTGGTGCACTGGTATCAGCCAAGGTATTTTTACATATGCTGGCGAGACTTGTGGCAGATCAACAAAGTCATTTTTAACAAAATCCAATTGATTAAACTGTTCCCTGCCCCACTCTAGGGACTGAATTCACACAATTTCAGACAACAGATAACATTAACTCCAACTCACCTTCCATATCAGCTATCAACTTAAGCATGTTGAAATGTCATGAAAACTTTTAGAATCCTAGGTTAGTGTGAATATGGTTCATACACTTACCAGTCAAATGGAAAACTGACTTGAATCCAAGTCCAAACTGCCCGACTCTAAGAGGGTCATCCTTCTTTATACTGTCACTCAGCTTCCGAATGCCGTGCCAGTCCTCCTTGCTGAAGACTGCATTATTGTACAGGCAGAGTGCTGGACCCTGGTACAGAAGGTGCACAATGGGCAAGCATTAGTGATAATTAATTATTAAGAGTTTAACATCAACTCAGATTCACCTACGACACTTGACATTTTCAAACAGCAGCGAATAGGCACTTAAATGAGAGAGAGAGAGAGAGAGAGAGAGAGAGAGAGAGAGAGATTTCTCCTCCTTGAGGTGTACTGGTCCAAAATCAGGCTACTGAAGTTAAGTGTATGCTTAATGTAGATGACCAACTTACTCCCCTTGGTGGTACTGGATAAATAAATAAATAAAAAGCAACCTAGCGAGGATCAAAACTATGCAAGGTGATCACTGTGTCATTTTAACAATCAGATTACTAACCACTACTCATATTATTGAAACCTTAAAGTTTCAAGTACAAGTTACCAAGTACACTATACCTTACCTAGAGTAGCCACTGCCTTCACTTAGGCCCATATTACTGTCAGCTTATGAGATTTGTTTGCACCATAGCTTTAAGGATTTACTTTACATATTAAAATGGCAACTATCATCCACTAACAACGTAATGCTACCTACGTCTTTCTTCAACTTTATACTTTTTTTTTCTGTATCTACCCTCTCCTCTTCCCATTTCCCCCATTTTCCCAGTCACTTTTTATTACTCTTCTTTCATTTTCATGTGATTTTACACTGACAAGTCTAATGGCTTCCTGTAAGCCAGGAAACCATTTTCAACGCTGGGTGGTAACCATATAAGCAACCCATACGTGTTCCCTATGTGTCAACAAGTGGATTGGTGAGGGTTAGTGCCACTCCCTGTAAAACAACTAACTCAAAGACAAACAGCCAACCCTTTAAGAATTATGGTGTTTGGCTATAGAGAGACAGATAATTCTCTTCTATGGTTTTTATTGCATCTTGTATAGTGACACTGCAAAAATAGAATGCAGGAAAACAGTACAATTCCATATTAATAATGTGACAAAGAGGAGACTCTAAGAAACTCCATATATGACAAAGTGACAGACACAAGAAGGTGGATGTGGGCTGAAGCTTTTGCAGCACTGTTACCCATACAGAATGGGGGGGTGCTGGTAAAAAAGAACAGGCCCATGCAAGAAGAGTTGGGAATTTGTTTCTCTTGCTTCAAACTGTAGGGGCACTGTCATAAAGGGACTATTGTGCAACTCACAGCTGATTCACTTTCATCATTAAAGCCCCAGGCACACTGCAGGTACAACTTGTCGCAAACCTGAAAATCGCGAAACCAGTCCACGACCACGGAGGTCTCCGAGCAGTCGTGCCACTGATCAGCTACAGGTAGTCGTCCAATGTCCGTCCAGTGGGCGGCTGAACGGCGACAATGGCCAGATACACACAGGTCACTGACGAGTGGCTGGCCGGTCGTCGGCAGGCAGCCGACAAATGGCGGCCAGTCCACGTCCTGTTGCAGTTAGGCCGTGACTACTAGACCGACACCAGCCGCGGATTGGCCGGCAGCTGGTCTCGGTCCAGCCCACCACCTGTCGCTCAACCAATCGCCGGCTGGATGGCGACCGGACTTCAACCACCACCCCTGACAGGAGGCTTGTGGATGGCGGCCACCGCAGTCCAGTCATTGCCTTGACAGAGTGCGGACGGCCACCGCACAGAGCGGCTGCCGACCGGCCTCCATCCGGATGGCAACCACTACTTAAATATCAAAAGTCACCGACCAGTCGCAGTTCGTTAGCTGGGCAGACGCAGTGCAGCCGCCCACTGGGCGGCTTCCATGCCACGACATCGGTGGTCGCGGGGAGGTTTTTCGTGCAGCACGAAAAACCTCGTGA
This sequence comes from Coenobita brevimanus, assembly GCF_032717465.1. Taxonomy (NCBI): domain Eukaryota; kingdom Metazoa; phylum Arthropoda; class Malacostraca; order Decapoda; family Coenobitidae; genus Coenobita; species Coenobita brevimanus. The sequence continues at coordinate 17,287,869 of NC_136968.1, read as the reverse complement.
CGATTTTTTGGTTGCCATGGTGGCCCGCAGCTAGACCGAGACAGATGAAGACCGGTCAGAAACGTCACCAAAACCACCCACGACTTGCAGGTCACAGGTGGTTTGTGATAAGTTGTACCTGCAGCGTGACTGGAGCCTTAGAGTGCATCATATACCATAGACAGTGACACTGCATTCATTACATTTCTCTGGAAGGTGAATCCCCCCCAAAAAAAATAAATAAATAAATAAAAATAAAAAATAAAAAAAAAGTGCCAGCCCACACTGGTCCTCACTTGTTTCCTGTGCAGACATGGCCTAAGGCTGTGTAGAGATGCCAACAAAATAATCCTTATTCTGAAAGTTCCTCTTAAACCCTACCATCTGGAAACATTGTTTTATTTATCCTTATTCTTAAAGTTCCTCTTAAACCCTACCATCTGGAAACATTGTTTTATTTATTCTTATTATCTCTAGATGATTCCATTAATCTTAACTGAAACCCTTTGAAGTGAGGGGGTTAGTGACATGACCCTAGTTTGAAAACTCTCCTGTCTAAATACAGTCACTTAAAAGTAGTAAGCATGAAATAATGACTAAACCTTGGATTGAGGAAGTTATACCTACAATAAGCCTCACTTTCATATCCTCGTTTATACTTGGTTTCACTGCGAATATATGCTAGACCATTACCTGTTTTCAGTTAATACTGCATACAACCCACTGTAAAGCTACATTAAAGTCATGAATCAGTGCTACTTATGCTTATAAATTAGTCACAATCATGTCTAACAACCACTTCGCTATGGTGACATTACTTGCTTATTATTTTTTATACGAGATGATTTACATTCACCTTGGAAATGGCTTCTTATACACAAAGGGTTATACTTAATTTCACTGATATATCTACTGTATAATATATATATTAATATATATATATATATATATATATATATATATATATATATATATATATATATATATATATATATATATATATATATATATAACCATATATATATATATATATATATATAACCATATATATATATATATATATATATATATATATATATATATATATATATATATATATATATATATATATATATATATATATATATGTGTGTGTGTGTGTGTGTGTGTGTATTTATGCAGTTGTGATATACAGGAAATGAGCTACGTTCGTGGGGTCCCGTCTCTTTCTCATTAAGTCAAATTTTGCTTTGAACTTGTTTAAGTTTTTAGACTGGATGATCTCTGTGTCCAGGCTGTTCCACAGGTCTATGCATCTACTGTATACGGAAAGCTATATTTCTTGATATCCTTCAAACAACTTGGCTTTTTCAGTTTCATTCCATGTCCTCTTGTTACTCTCACATCCCATACAAACAGACCATTTTTATCAATTTTATCTAGGACAGTGAAATCACGGAGGACAGGGAGACGTGGAGGCTATTTGTTTGTGGCCACCCCGTACGGGATTGAGGCGTCTGACAATAGATAGATAGATAGATTATCTAGTCCCATCATGGCTCTGAACACTGCAATCATGTTGCCACTTTCTCTCCTTTCTTTTAGTGTAGGCAAGTCCAGCTTTTCCAGCCTCTCTCCATAAGACAGATCTGCCAGGCTGGGGACCATCTAGGTTGCTGTTCTTTGTATTCTCTCAGTCTTATTTATGTCTTTCTTCTTGTGTGGGGACCACATTACTGCCGCGTATTCCAACCTGGGGCAGATCATGGTCACTCTCAATATTTTCATCATTTCCTCATCCATGTAATGGAATGCCACTCGTATGTTAGTCAAGAGATTGTACGTCTCTCTAACTATCTTGTTAAAGTGATTTTCCGGTGACAAACAATCCTGGACCAGCACTCCCAAATCTTTCTCTTCTCTCACTTGATTGATTCATTACCCAACATATAATTCAGTGATGGCCTCTTGATACTCTTACCCATTTCCAATATCTTACATTTTTTTTGCATTAAATTTCATTTCCCACATCTGGTTCCAAACTTGGATCCTAATCAGGTCTTCGTTTTCGTTTTCGTTTTTAAAGGCTCCAACATGCTTGCATGTGTCGGCCTTGGTCACCTAATGGCGGCTCTCCATGCTGCACGATCCATTGCAGCCTCCCTGTTCAGTCCCTTAACCCTAAGGTCACACTTAATGACCTCGTCCCATGTCTTTCTCGGTCTACCCCTCATAACCCCACCCCCAATATTAACACTTCTCACCTTCCTCACCCAACTATCATCCCCCATCCTCTCCACATGTCCAAACCACCTCAATCTACCTCTCCTCATCACAACACCAATACACTCCAGTCCCATCCTACCTCTCAACTCTTCCATTGTAAACCCAGCCCCTCCAGGCCTTGGACGCAGGGACGCACTGCACATCCACCTAATCATTGTCATTTCTGTACGTCTGAGCCGGCGAATGTCTTCCTCCTTCACTGCCCAGGTCTCACTGCCATACAGCATTACACTCCTAACACACGCTGCATACAAAGACCCCTTAGCACGTAGGGAGAGCCCCCTCAATGTCAGGAGAGGCAAGAGCTCCCTGAACTTCTTCCAACCACTTCTCACCCTAGCCACAGAGCTAGCTCCAGCCCCACCTCCAGCACACAACATGTCTCCTAAATAACAAAACTCTTCCACACACTCAAGAGATTCACCAGCAAGTTCAATTCTTTCACGTCTGACGATCTCCACCTGCTCACCCCGGCACGCCGTACACATAAAATCAGCATTATCTCGCAGTCTACCTCTGATACCACTACATCTCTTATGCACCCATTTATCACACACACCGCACAAGATGGAATTACTTCCCACGCCCTTGTGGCAAACTGCACATGGCCACTCTCCCTCGTCTTTGACAGTACCGCCACCAACCCTAGATATCATCACTTTTGTTTTATCTGCATTTACCCTTAAACCCTTTTGCCCCATACCATCTCTCCACTTCCTAAACCTTTCCTCCGCCTCCCTTTCATTCTCTGCAATCAACACCAAATCATCAGCATACAACAACTCCCACGGAGTCCGTTTCTAAAGTCACGTGAAAGGGCTTCAAGTACCATGATAAACAACATGGGACTCAAGACTGACCCCTGATGCACACCAACATTCACGGAAAACTCATCACTCAAATCTCCATTCACTCTCACCTGGGTGTGAGCACCCACATACATGGCCATAACCACCCTAACCAGCCACTCCTCCAAGCCAAGCTTTCTCATTGCCCACTTCACCACCTCTCTAGGGACTCTGTCAAAGGCCTTTTCCAAATCAACAAAAACAAAATAAAGATCCCTTCTCCTACCAATATATTTTTCCTGAAGCTGTCGAACAATGAATATGGCATCAGTGGTCCCCCTACCTGGCATAAACCCAAACTGCATCTCATCAATATTCACTCTTTCTCTAATCATACCTTCTAAAACTCTCTCCATTACCTTCATTATCTGATCTAAAAGCTTTATACCTCTATAATTCCCTCTTTCCAGGGCATCACCCTTCCCTTTATACACATTTACAATTACACTCTTCAGCCAATCATCTGGGACAACACACTCATATATAATCCTATTTATCAGGTCAGTGACTAAACTCACCCCTATATCGCCTGAGGCCTTCAACATTTCGGCAGTCAACCCAGACACACCTGCTGCCTTCCCCACCCTCATCCTGCCTATTGCCTCACTCACAGTAGCAGTATCAATCAAAGGCCAAGGGCCAGACACTGGATCTGCTGGCTCCAAACCTTCCCTGTCCCAGTCAAACTCCTCATTCAACAACCGGTTATAATGCTCTCTCCATGCATCTTTAATATCCTCACTGTTCACCACTAACCTTCCTTCATCATTCTTCACACACTGCTCACCTATGATATCCCGATTATCCCTCTTCACCTGACCTGCCACCCTAAATATATTTTTCCTTTCCCCATGATTTAGGTTATCAAGTAATTGTCTCTGTGACTCAGACTTTGCCCTGTATACCTCTCTCCTAGCCCTACGCTTGGCAGCCAAATATTCCTCTTTGCTACCACCCTTCTTCCATTCCCGGAAAAGCCTTCTTTTCTCCTTAATTGCAGCTTCTACACCCTCATCCCACCATGAAGTTACTTTATGTCTTGGTGGTCCTCTTGTCCAGCCGCATGTTACATCAGTAACTCTCAAGAAATTGTTCTTGAGGGCTCTGTACTGTTCATTAACGCCTCTGTCTACAGCTCCCTGTTCAGCCACCACTCTCCTCAACATTTTACAGTCTTCCTCCACTTCTCTCCTCAAGATCTTTGCATCATCAGCAAACAGACTTGCGTAACAGTTCACTCCATCTACCATATCATTCTCTCCACTTCTTCTCTCCTCAAGATCTTTGCATCATCAGCAAACAGACTTGTGTAACAGTTCACTCCATCTACCATATCATTTACGTAAATCAGGAACATTACTGGCGCTAACATCAAGCCCTGGGGGACTCCACTTGTTACTTCCCTCCATCCAGACATCCTCTCCTTTATTACTGTCCTCATTTGTCTGTCTCTCAAGAAGTCACACATCCACTCCAGGAAGTTTCCCTTCAGTCCTCCTATGTGTTCCAATTTCCACATTAGTCGCTTGTGGGGTATCATGTCAAAGGCATTCTCCAGATCTAGCTACAAACAATCCACCCAGCAGTCTCTCTCCTGTAACACGTCAACCACTCTTGAGTAAAAGCTCAACAAGTTGGAAACACATGACCTTCCACTTCTGATTCCAAACTGGCTGTCAGCCAATATGTTTGTCTCCTCCAGATATTTTATCTACTGTATCTGTCTTTCATGATTCTCTCGCACAATTTTGCAACTACGCTGGTCAAGGAAAATGGTCTATAATTCAGGGGTTCTTCCTTGTTTCCTTCCTTATAAATTGCTACCACACTGGCCCTCTTACATTCCCGAGGCACTTTCCCTTCTTCCAGAGAACACAGAATTAAATCATGAATTTTATCTGTTAGTTGTTCTCTACATTCTTTCAGTACCCAGGTAGAGATTCCATCTGGTCTTGGGGCTTTCCTTACATCTTGAGTTTCCAGTAATTTATACACTTCCTGCATTTCCACTTTTATGTCTTTTATCACTACGTTTCTAGTCACACTCTTCCCCTCCACAAAGTCCCTTTCTTTAGCGAAAACCGATTGGAAACATTTGGTCATTATTTCAGCTTGCATTGCCGTGTCTTTATAGACCTCTCCTTCTACTTTCAGTTGGGTGATTCCTTCCTTTTGCTTCAATTTACCATTAACAAATCTATAAAACAATTTGGGTTCTTCCTTACATTTGTCAATTATACCTTTTTCAAAGTTTCTTTCTTCCTCTCTGCATATTCTTGTATATTCATTTCTAGTTCTTGTATATTCTTCCTTTGATTTATGATTACCTCTCTTTCTCCATTTGTTCCATGCCATGTCCCTTTCTTTTTTTGCTATCATGCACCTTCTGTTAAGCCAATCTTTTTTCCTGTTTTCTTTCCCACTTACTCTTGGAACATGTTTCTCCACTCCCGAATTATAGAGATCTAGAAGGATATCCCACTTCCTCTGCATCTCTTTGTTTCTCTGAATTTTCTCCAATCCACATTTTCAAAAAATTTCCTCGATCCTGTAAAGTTTCCTTTCCCATAGTTGTATCTTCCCTGTCTATAAAACTCATCTCTTGGCACCACATTCCCTTTTATCATATGTAACTCAATGACCACATGATCACTTTTTCCTATAGGACACTGATATTTTAAATTTTCTACTACTGTATATCAGGTTCTTTAGTTACTAGTAAATCTAATCTTGCTGGCGTGTCCTCTCCTCTGAATCTAGTCTCTTCTTTGACCTACTGGGTCATTATGTTATGCATTGCAATATTTAACAATATAGTGCCCCATGAATCTGCACTGCTTCCCGAGTCCCATTCCTCCCAGTTCACCTCTTTACAGTTGAAATCCCCCATCATAATTATGTTATTGCTTTTCTAAATCACTTTCTTGAGACAGATAACCATATCTGACAACATCTCCTGATATTCATCGTCCTTCCATGCCCTTGTCTTAGGGGGAACGTATACCACTGGATGTCTCTCTTGCCATTCTCTTTGGTTTCTAGTTTCATATTTATCGCTTCAGCCTTACCCATTCCCAGTTCCACATTTTCCACACTGATGATGTTCTTCACTGCTATCATCACTCCTCCTCCTGTTTTTTCTTTTCTGTCTCTTCTCAGCAGTTTGTATTTGCCATCTCCCATGTGGATGTCAATATCCTCTCTTAACTTGGTCTCTATAAAGCACATGATATCTGGTTCGTGAACCCTCAAGTAATCGTTGATTTCTAATCTTGCCGATATTAAACCGTCAACATTAGTATATGCCACTTTCCAACTTTTTTCATTGTTCTTTATTTCCTCTTCTCTCCCTCTCTCCATTAGTACCAGTTCCTCAATTACTGATCCATAACTCTCCAATAAAACACTGTCTTCTCTTCCTCCGTTCCCTGTTCGTTTTTTGGCTTTGTTTCCTTTAATAGCTCCTTTATCTTAGCTCTTTCTTCCTCATTTGCGTCTCTCCTTATCCAAACAATCTTCAGCTCTTCCTTTTCTGATAATTTCCATGTTCTGTTCATAATTTCATTCACTATTGACCGAGACTTAAACTTTACTGTACTTTAAGTGGCCTCGCCCCTCCCTCCTCGTACTTTCCTTGCCTAAACGCTTCTTCAATCTCTTCTTGAGCTTCACTGTTACCTTCCATAACTACTGATACTACCTCTTTTGCCTTATTTAGTTCTTCTCTTTCCCTTTCTGACCTTACTGTCATCCGTTTTTCTTTTAGTCCTGAAATTATCACACATTTTTTCTTGTCTGCTACATCCCTGACTAAAGATTCTCTACCTCTCAGCACCATAACCACTTCCTTTTCCATCTTTTCCCTGCTTTGTTGTTCTATAATCTCATTCAAATTTATATTTCCTTCCTTCGGGATTTTCTTCCACCTCATGGGTTGCTCCTTGATTTCCTTAATATGTTCATCATGCATCCTTGACTTTGATTCATGCTTATCTAGTTTACTTTTGATCCTGTCCCTTTCTTCTTCCAACCTCTTATTTTCCTTCTTGAGCTGTTTTATTTCATTAGAGGCAGATTTATTACTCAATTATAATTCCGTAACATGCCT